>NW_006399802.1:10854812-10855789 GCF_000299155.1 Elephantulus edwardii | reverse complement strand
TTATATTATATTATATTAATTATATCATATCATATTTAAAAATACTTTATATACGCTGTACATATGTAATTTAATCTCTGTGAAGAGACATGTCTAGTAGAACATTGTTGTTGGTATGTGCTGTTAAGTCAGAACCAACTCAAAGCTGACATTCCAATGGGTTTTCAGAGGCTGTTAACCACATGGGAGAAGATTGCCCATTTTTCTCCTATAGTGGATAATGAGAATAAAATATTTAACTTGAAAATATTTTCTTTATCTTCTCAAGCTAAGATTGTTAATCTTGAGGTTTTGAATGTAATTCTTTTCGTCTATATACCACAAATACCATGGAATGATTTTAATAAATTGACAGGAAGTCCAGTATAACAATCTGGAGAAAACAAATAGCAACTTGAAAGATATAAAAAGCCTTCAATAATATTTTGCTTAACTCAATTGTGTTCTCTCAAGTAGATTGGTGATGGGATTTTATATTTCTAAATGAAATGATTATTAAAGGAAGGAATGACTTCTGAAAACTTAGAACAACTTGAAATCTATATTTAAACATTATGACTGTCATTAAGACAAAGATAAAGAGATAGGGAGTGTAAAATAACATGGAAGCCGACTAATGAAATGCAAGAAGGGAGCGACATAAGCATATTTTATTAGAAAAAGTGTAATAAAAGGATTTAAATGGAAAAAAATGTGGATGAGGAAAGATGAGATGAAATAAGGTATCTCTTATTGAATACTTTTTGCAGAAAGAGTGATTTCTTTCTGATACTTCAGAAAGGAGAGAGGAAATGAGATAAGGTAAGAGAATGTTGTTGTTCTTGTTATGTGCCGTCGAGTCGCTTGCGACTCATAGCGACCCTATATACAACAGTCCTAAACTCCGCTCTGCCCTGTGTCAATTGCACCGTCTCTGACACTCCCATCCCAATTATCCCAGTCACTGAATCAATCCACCTCATAGAGGGCCTTCCTCT
>NW_006399802.1:10787050-10852178 GCF_000299155.1 Elephantulus edwardii | reverse complement strand
GAGCACAGAGAAGCCAAAGCACAGGGAAGAATTCAAGATACTAAAGAGTTGAATAGAAGATTTCAAAAGGCAGCACGGGATGACAAAAATGTAAGAGAATGACTTAATAAAAAATTATATGGTTGTAAATTATGAGAATAAGCCATTTTTTTTTCTTAAGGTGATTACTTACTCATGTAGCTTATAAGTTCAAGGGTGAATCTGTCTTTATATTCAACCTGACTCAGAGGTTAAAATAACAACATCACATACACTCTTCTCCGCCTCCTTTTTCTTCAACTCTTATTTCTTTTCTGGTGATTCTATTTTCAGTTTAGATTTTTTTCCATGTATTGTCAAATATGGCCACCCAAAGCTCCAGGCTCTCATTTGATCATTTAATCCAGTTAACAGAATAACTATTTTCTGATGCTTAGGCAACAGTCCTGAAATAAGTCAGCTTACTATGGTTAAGTTACTGCATTGTCAGAACAAAATTGGTTTTTCTAGCCCATCAATTGGAAACAAATAGTCTTATAAGTTAACAGCTGTGAGACCAACATAAGAGAGCCCTTTCCACACTGTGAAGAAGGACTGCAGTGGAGAGACTATGAAGAGTTTGTGGCACTGCTGTGAAGAGACTGTGGCAAGACATAACCAGGGGAATACTAGAGATAAAGGATAGTTAAAGGTTTTACTTGCTGGATGATTGAAAGAAAAGTTGACTTATAACTCTTACATAAAGTTTGCTGGATGATTAAGAAAACAAGAGGCTTCTTGCACTTGTGCTATTGAACTGATCTTGGACTTTCATTAATAGTGGAATGATGCCTTGTTAATCTGGTTTGGGACTGCTGAACTAAACCTGGACTTGCATTTTGACATATTCTTTGCTTCTCCCACTCTACAACCTACTTCCCTAACAAACCCCATGAATGTGAGTAAAGTCTACGAGTCTTTCAATGAACATTGAACCCACTGATTGATAGAATTAGGTATAGGAGATTGTGGGATGGTATGTCTGACCATCTATCTATTTGTATGGTACTATAGATATTGTTTATGGGGATAGCTCCTTTTATGAAGCAGGTAATAAGTCAGACTCAGCCACCCCACTTTTCACCGACTCCTTTTACAGTCACATACTACCCTGTGTGAGTAACTGTGCCTCGGGTAATGTTCTTTCCTCATTGGCCATATGTACATGTTGTCCATATCACTTGATCTAAAAAATAAAATCAGTCCCATTTAGCAAAATATAAACTTGATCTTGGAAGACCAGTGAGTATTAAAAAATTAAAAGATGTATTATTTTATCAGAAGAAAGCTTGTTGCGCAGACCAAAACAGTAGGTATATGCTTCAAAGACATTGTGGAAAAAAAAAAGAAGAATAAAAGGAGAAAGGAGGTAGAGAAATAGAGTAAGAGAAAGGGAGAATTAATTTGCCATAAATAACTTCCATTATGACTTTGAAAAAAACCAAGAGACAGAGTTGCATGTAGATATAAATTATAATGAATAGTTATTATTTTTAAGGTTTAAGTAGGCATTGTCTGGTGTAAAAATGAGAAATTTGTCTTTACAACCACAAATCTTACTGTCTTTCATATTTTCCGTGAGTACAAGTGTCTGCTTAGGACTTTCTTCACAGCCTCTTTTACCTCTTTGTTCCTCAGACTGTAAATGATAGGGTTCAACATCGGAGTTACTACTCCATAAGATAGCCCAATTATCTCATCAGATGTCTTTGTTTCCTTTGATTTTGGTTTCATGTACATAAAAAGAGCTGAACCGTAAAATAATATTACCACAGCCAGATGGGCTGAGCAGGTAGAAAAAGCTTTCTTTCTCCCTTCAGTGGAGTTAAGTCTCAGGATGGTAGAGAGGATGAAAACATAAGAAATGAAAATTAACATTAGAGGTATCACTAAAAAGACAATACTTGCCACTGTTAGGATAAGCACATTGATGGTGATATCTGAGCAGATGAGTTTAAGAAGAGCCAGTAGCTCACAGGTAAGATGGTCAATGACGTTGTTTCCACAGAAAGGTAACATCATTGTTAGAACTGTTTGTACTAGAGAGTTCAGACAGCCTGTGATCCAAGACCAAGCAGCCATGTGCACACAGAGTATCCTGTTCATGATGATGGGGTATCTCAGTGGATTACAGATGGCCATGTATCTGTCATAAGCCATCACAGCCAGGAGAACACACTCAGTGCATCCCAATCCAAGGGAGACAACCATCTGTAGAGCGCAGCCAGTGAAAGAGATGGATTTACTCTCAGATCTAAATATGATAAGCATCGGAGGGACGAAAGAGGATGTGTAACAGATGTCCAAAAATGAGAGGTTCCCAAGGAAGAAGTACATAGGGGTGTGAAGGCGAGAATCCAGGATACTGATGATAATAAGAAGGCTATTTCCCAGGAGGATTATCAAGTACATGATGAGGCAGAACACGAAAAGGGATAGCTGGAGCTCTGGGTATCTGGAAAGCCCCACCAAAAAGAATTTAGTCACAGCAGAGTGATTTCCTATCTCCATGTGTCCACGTGACCTGCAAATTTCAGATAGGACACGACTCAGAGAAACTGAAATTTATAATGTAAAATTTCAAATGATGTTCATTTCATTACTTTCTTTTTATTTCTTAAAACATTCCTGGAAATCAGAAACACCAGGGATACTCATATTATTGGTGATGAAACTCAAGTGCTGAGAGATTGAGTAGAATTTAAGACAATATTGCAACAACAACAATAACCCCCAAAAGTGTGCTTGGAAGAGATTATGATTATGTAAAATATGGATATAATAGTGCAATCTTATGAATATTTTTTGAAGGTAAAAAGTAAAGATAGACTTATTAGAAAGTTACATCTCAAAGAGATGAATCTTCCTCCTTGAAAGGAAATAGTGAGGAGAGGCTACAATCTTATCGTTATTGTATGTTTTTAAACCAAAGGGATTTTCAGAAAAAGCTGCCACTATTTTTAAAATTTCAAATCAAATACAGCCAGTACCATATAATTTAAGTATAAATTTGGATGTGATACATATCTTTCTGTACCTCAGCTGTCAGTGGTTAGATATGGGAAAGAGATAACATCAAATTTTTTTTTTATTTCAAATACTTTTCAAAAATTCTTTTTCTTTTATATTGGTTTCAATACAAAATTTGTATATATAGTCTTTTGTTTATACACATTGTGATTCAGGCATTCTTTTATTCACTTGGTGTTTCATAATATCATTCCCGCATATTGTGTTTTATCAAATTAATCATCATTGATTCATGTCCATCATTACTCTACTTTTTCAAGTCTCCATTGGATCTTTTATAATTTCTTCAACCCCTCACTCTGCCCACATAACTCTGTGCCCCTAAGATTCCAATCCCCTCACCACTCCCCTTTCCCCTTTGGACTTTTTTATACTTCTTAGTAGTAACCCTTCTATTTTTATAATAATGGTCTTATGTAGTATTTGTCCTTTAGAGCCTTATGCTGGTTCACCCAGCATAATGCCTTCCAACCTCTCTCATGTTCTATAATATTTTTCAAAATCATTGCTCCTGAGTGCTGCATAGTATTCCATTGAATGAATGTACCACAAATTCTCAGTTTTATCATTTGTTGATGGACATTTTGGCTGTTTCTATTTTCTTACTATTGTAAATAATGCTGCTATGAAAATTAGTGCACAAATCTCTTTTTGTGTCTCAGTTCTATTATCCTGGGGGTAACATCACATTTTTGAGAATATGAGGAAATAACTCTTTGATTTATTTCCTCTGTGATTTTATAGGGGCAGTCTTTCTGATTTCCAAATTCACCTATTAAAAGTCTAAAAAATGAGGAGAAACATAAATTAATAATTAGAATATGAAACGTATGAAGTATGAATCTAGAAAAAACTAGAAATAGTTAAAGATGAAATGAAACACATAAATATCAACATTCTAGGCATTACTGAACTAAGATGGATTGGTACTGGCCACTTTGAATCATAACATCATAAGATCTACTGTCATGATAATAAAAATTTGAGGAAGAATGGCCTATACATAGTTAAAAACAAAACTTTAAGATCTATCCTGAAGTATAATGCTGTAATAGGATACTATCCATATGAATATAGGAAGACTTATTAATACCATTATTTTTCAACTATATACATCAATAGCTGAAGTCAAAGATGAGGAAACTGAGGAATCCTGTCAACTTTTTCTAGCAGTCTGAAATGGATCAAACATTCAATCAAGTTGTATTATTAGTAATTGGTGACTAAAATGCAAAAGTTGGAAACAATGAAGAATGAATAATAGTTGGAAAGTATGGACTTAGTAAAAGAAATGAAGCTGGAAATCAAATGATTGAATTTTGTATGTTTGATGATTTATTCATCATTGAAATTTTTTTAGGAAACACAAATGGTGACTATACACGTTCTCACCTGATGCACTGTACAGGATTCAAATTGTCTACATCTGTTTAAAAAATGTTTGGAGACGCTCAATAACCGCAGTCAAAATCAGTCAACTACTCATGTGCAAGTCCAAACAGACTGAAGAAAATGGAAACAAATTCACAAGAATCAAGATTTGACCTTGAGTCTGTCTCACGTTAATTTAAAAAAAAAATTAGAGAATAAGTTTGAGACATTGAACACTAACTATTGAGAACCAGATGAGTTGTGGGATGACATCAAGGATATCACTCAGAAAGAGAGCAAAAAGTCATTACAAAGACAGAGGAGAAACAAAAAGCCAAAAATAGATGTCAGAAGAGACTCTGAAAATTTCGATAGAGTAATGAGATGTCAAAACAAAGGGCAAAGATACAGAAGTAAATCTATGAACAGAAGATTTCAATGTGCAGCTCAGGAAGATCAAGCAAAGTATTATTCTAACACAGTGTCCAAAGAGCTGGATTGAAAGAATAAAAAAGGACATTTTTCAAGATGAAAATATTGTACTTCTTTGACCATCAGGAAAGTGTCAAGCTAAGGAATGAGCTACTCAAGACTTTCATTAGTCAAAAGGTGAGAAACTCATGGTTGAGTGTCCTCCTGGCCTGCTCATCCTCGTAGTTTTTATTGACACACTTTTCATTACAAAAGCAGTAAAACATGTTAACTGGGCTTCAGGATTTTTTTTATTGTTTCTTTTCTTGTTTGCTAACCTTCCTTTTCCCAAAACCACATCTTTATCAGTAGGAAGCACTAGGAAGAGAATCAAGGCTTTTCCTGTCCTAAGGTAATCTCTTTTGTCTTCACCCAGGCAGCTCTTGTCTTGGTCAGCTTAATCCCTATACTGAAAGAACTGGAAAAAAAAAAAAGAAGAAGCTTCAGGTTGCAATACAAAAAGGTGTTATGGGCAAAATAGTGAAACTTCAAAAGAAGATGGAAGACATGAACAGCCACTGTACCAAAAAGATTTGGTCAAGAGTTGAAAGCCGTAATTTGTTTTTGAGTGACTTGACATTTTCTTTTGTACCTCAGAGATCAGGTCCTTTTACAGCAATCCTGAAAATTTTCTCAAGAGAAATATGTGAATATTGTCATATTCTAACCCCTGAGCCACCCAGTTTCCCTTCATTTTTATATTCAACTTTACTCTTGACACTCTGACCTGTGTTACAGGAGATTCCCACCCCATGTCTGAATAAATGAGTCCCTGTGAACCACAGGAGCTACTAATGAGTAACGTTGGAGGAGTTAAGGTTCAAAGCAAAGGTTTTGCAGGTTTCTTTTTTCTATGTGGTCTTAAGGATTATCTTGAGTTGTCTCCCTAACTTTTCTGTGTGGAAACCAGGTGAATTTTTCAATGTTAAAAACACAGCAAAAACTTTAAGCTCATATATGATTCAAATGTTGAATTACTGAGCCCATGCTAGATGCTCAAATTCTAAGGCTGTATGAAGTAACATCACAGTACCTGAAACCTCTAACCTTTTTGTTTTAGCTACTGATAAGTTTTATACATGGAAAGTTGCTAATGTCTAAATGGAGAGAACACATGGCTTTGAGTCAGAGAGAAGACAATGTGGCAAGACACACTGATTTAAATGTGTTATTTATAATGTTAGCTTATTGTTGTTGGTTTTTGGAACCCACCCCTAAGTGACCCTGCAGTGAGTTTCCAGAGGTAGTAAATCACATGAGAGGAGATTGTTTATCCTCCTTCCACGGAGCAAATTTGAATTAAAATGGCAAACATTTGGGTTGGAAGCCCAATTCCTTAGCATTTAGACACCTGATCAACCTAATGCTGTCATTGTAATGCCTGATTTATATAACTTTATAAGATTAACATATGTGATAATTCTTGGCACAGACCTGAGTGTACAATACATATTAATTTAACCTGGAGATGTAGGCTAACATTCCCCTGTCCCCTTCCTATTAGGGTAAGTAGAAATGTGTAACTGAAAATGGTCATAAATATACAAGATATTTATTTCAAATATTTTCTTTGTAATTTTTCCATTGTTTTATTTAGTACTTTTCAAGACTATAAGGAAAAAGAAATAAAGTCTGTGAAATTGTCTAAAAATGAAAGGAATTAAGGTTGCTGTAATTATAAACCAAGTGGGATCCTGTATAAGATTCTAGGACAGAAAATGACATTAGTGGGAAACTGCTAAAATTTTAATAATATCTATAATAATATTAGTATTTAAATTTCACAGTAGGAGCTTACCTTCTTTGCATTCAATATCCTGGTGGGACTTCAGTTTCTACAGAAAGGACATAATTTTAAACCCAAACATACACCTCTTACATAATTTCCCCTTGACGTTTACCCAACTTCTATGGATGCACATGCTAAATTCATCATGGTTTAATTTTCTTAAACTAATCTATATCATTGTTCTCTTATTTTGAACTATAACTGTCCTATAAGGCCCAGTGTTAAGCAGTTTACCATTGAAATTTACCATGGGTAAAGAGAAACAGGTCAATGGTAAATTTGCCATACTTTTTAGAAAGGAATGTTTTGTAGTAAACTAATCTTCCACGTAAGAGTACTCTAACCTTTGGCCCTGAAAATTTTCAGACAACTTGCCACTGGCTTTGGTAGCCAATTTAAATCTCACATTATTTTCTTCAAAGGGATTTTGTAATCCCACAAGTGATTTAAAGTATTTTTAATCCATGCAGAGGGTAGTAACTTTTAAAGCTTTAGGGATGATGTCTCAAAGACATAATTATACCTAACTTCTCAAACAATAATTTAGTAATTTTGTGAATAAAAAGCTCCTGATTAAATAAATAATACTTAACTTATTTCAGAAAAACGGACTTTAAAAAGTCTACAAGAAGAAATTAGTCTATAATCTCATTTTCATGACAAAAAACTTAGTTAATACTATAATATTTTTAAAATATATTTTAGTGTTTATTTGCATATACTATGTATTACAAACTTATATCCTTACTATATTTCTGACTTTATAACCTGTTAATGTAATTGTCTATTCAGATTTTTCTGTGTGTTATTTTATTGTTACGTACTATCAAGGCAGAAATGACTCATAGCTGACTTTCCCATGTGTTTTTAGAGTCTGTAAGTCACACAGAAGGAGACTGCAAATCTTTCTCCTGTGGAGCAAGTGGTGGATTTGAACTAAGGACTTTGGATTGGTAGTGCGACTCCTTATCTGTTTGTTGCTGTTGTGTTCTGCTGAGTTGGAATTGACTCATAGCTGAACCTCTAATTTTCAGAGGCAGTAAATTTCATGGGAACAGATTACCTATCCTTTCCCTGCAAGAGCACCTTGCTTTTGGGATTGGAACACAGCATCTTACCACTAGGCCATCAGACCTCCCTTTTGTTAGACAATTTTAAGTGTTAGACTATTGTACATGAGAAATGGGAAACAGAAAGGTAAATGAGGAGTAAAACAATTTTCCACTTATCTTTTGAGAGTAATTGCAATAGTTTCCAACAGCCATCTATTTATCCTAAATTTATGGTGACCCCATATACAAGACAAAGGCATTGCCTTGTCCTAGTCAGCTCTGGTGGCCCAGTGGTAAGAAGCTGTGTTGTAATCTCAAACGTACATGGTTTAAATCCATCAGCTGCTCCTCAGGAGAAGGATGGGCAATCTCCTCCAGAGATGTTTTCTGTCTCTGAAAACCTGCTGGAGGCTCCGGTATGGGTTGGTTCTAACTCGATGGTATACAACAACACCATCAGCACCATCCTCGGAGCAGTTGCTATATTTGTGCTCATTGTTGCAGCCATGGTATTAATTCATCTCATTGGAGTCTTCCTCTTTTTTTTTTTTTTGTCTCTGACCCTTTACAAAGTATAATGTTCTTCTCTAGGCATTGGTCCTTCCTATAAAGGATTCATTACCTTTGACACCATTCAATGGTTACTCCTTTGATTCTTGGATCCTTTTTTTTTTAAGCCGACACCTTCAATGCAGCTTGGACTTCTTCCTTGAATACCATCAAATGTTGACCTCATGCTACCTCCTAAAATGGTTGACTGCCAACCAGTTCTATTAACATGATTCTGTTTATTGCTCTGTTTTTAATGCTTCCTGTGTTTATTATTTTGTCCATCATACCCTTCAATGTTGGTTGATTTTTTCCTCAGTTCTTTCACCTTTACAAATGCTGAACATATTCTTCTTATTTGGTTTTCTAATTCTAGCTCTTCATACATTTAATTATAATAATTCAGTTTTTCTTCTTAATTCACTCTTTAGAATCTCTGTCCAGCTCTTTTCATTGTTTCTCTATTCAGGTTAGCTACTCTGCGCCAGGAGCAGCATTTTGGTCATTCACTATTACTAAGTAGAACTTAAAAATTTTTTCATAATTAGAACATTTCAAGATACTGTTTCTATAGGTTGTAAAACAAATACAATATTCTCTTTTTCCTCACAGTGAAATTAAACAGTCACTAAAGCTGTAGATTCTCAGCCTTGGGGACAGGGGAATAATTTCTTCCAAACCACCTTCTATAACTCCATTTGTCAACTTTTTGACCCCTGACTCTAGTGACAACCCTAGTTCTTTTTATTTCCATTCATTTTATTCTTCTAACATTTCTAGATTATATATGCTTTGTTAAGAACATACGACAAATGAAAGGACCTTAGTTTACTTGCAATGGGTTGACTGTGAAGCATGGATATAATCAAAATCATTTTAGAAGATTAAAAGTCAATAGTATTTTAATGACTCCATAATTTTTGAGTAAATGTTCCTCAATTGACACAGCAATCTTTTGTCTATTTGCTGAACTGAACAAGTTTGTGTTGCTGTGATCCTGTACACTGTTCCATAGTCTTGTCAAATACCATAGTGGTTACCCATTATGTACAATGTTTGGATGAGCTTCCAGATTGATTCATGCTGGGAAGCAGGACTGGCGTCCACTCCTAAACCAGGTGCCTCTGGAAGCTCTACAAACTTTCTAAACTCTACAAACTCTCTAAATGTACAAAATTATGTTAGTTATAGAATAGAGTCCAGGTCTTTTGCGCAAAGTTTACTCTCAGTTGTATTCGACTTGATGCCACTTAATCACTGCTAAATGAGATTAGTGCTGTTACATCTGGAGAAATAATCTTCCTCTTCATACATCACTCTTTGTCAATGTGCTGTATGAAGTAATCTGTTTGCTGTGATGCTGAACCTTGTACCATTGGGGTATCAAACACCAACATGGTTTCCCAACGTGGACAGAGTTTGGTGGAGCTCCTAGTTGTAAAATTAGTTTGGAAGCAGGAGTGGCATCCACTTCCTAAACTACATGCTTTTGAAAACTCTATGAACTTGGGGAAATGACAATAGTTATGGAAAGGCATTAGGTCTTTTGTTCATAGAATCACTATGAGTCATGCTGGACTTGATGGCCCTTAGCAACAACAACAACACAAAAGTTGTAAGAAGCTACACTGCAATCCTAAAGGCACTTAATCCGAATCCATTAGCTTCTCCACGGGAGAAGGATGGACAATCTCCTGTATTTTTTACTGCTTCTGAAAACCCTGGAGGGTCAGCTATGAGTCGGTTCTAACATGATGCCACACAACAACAACAACAACAACAATCTTTATTATACTTGGAAGCCTGATCACTTAAATGATTTTCAGTTTCATTTAACATTTTTCTTCCACTGAAGATGGGACCATCTATTGTGGTTCCTTTCAAAGTAGTCGGCAGTGATAGTCCAGCACCATCCAGTTCTATTAGTCTTAGAGAGAGGAAATTCATGTGATTCAGAAGTCTTTTGAATGAATATTGTTTCCATGAATTCTTAATTTTCTTCATTTTTGTTGTAGACAGGGAAAAACCAATAGGAGAAACCAATTTACCTGCATGAGGTAAATTATTTTCAGGAATAGAAGAAGTTTAAACCAGATTGTCAGTACTTAAGTGTATGGCTAGTCTGTGGGCAGACTTAAGTGGGTAGTTACACCAGTTTCCTGATATTAGTACATATAGATAGTGTTTGAAGGTCATTTAGCTAAGATATGAAAAAGGACATTTGATATTAGGAAGTCAGGCAGTATATCCTAGCCCTTGAAAGGAAAAATGTATAGCTAAACTTGTATTTTTCTGGTACTGTAACATAAAGACAGCATTGGAAGACCATATTCCTAAGAAAGGAAAAGAGACATAAAAGGTAGAGAATTTAAGTCATATGTGTTAGTCCTTCAAGAGAACAGAATTATCTGACACAAGAAAGAGCAATATGTGAAGACAGTTCAAGCCAAGTTTTATCTGCAAGGTGATCAAGCTTTTTTTTTTTCTTGTGATCAAGCTTTTGACATTAGAAATGCTTACGCTGGATATTAAGAATTCAGGGATAGCTTAACATTTTTGTAATGGGCTGTAATATGTTGAATGAGGCTAAAGTAATTCATGAGATCTATGGCGAGTTGAAACTTCTCTTGGTCCTTGGAATCATTCCATGATATTTGTGATGAATTAGATGAAATCAGAAAAGGAGAAGGCAATGATAGTTAAATTCTAGAATGCTGGAGACAAAACTTAGTCATAAGTCCCAGTCAGTATACATTAACTATTCTTTATTGTCATAATTATTTCAGTGGATTGAGAATTGTGATCATAGGTGACATTTATGTGATGGCTATGAGAATTTTAGAAAAGACCTGAAATATTGACTGCAGAAGATCAAAGACTTCTGTTTTCAATATTAGCTACATCTCAATATTAAAAAAAAAACCCAAAAAATCCTCACTATTGGACAAATAGCATCATGATGTATGGAACAGAGAGAGAAGGTGTTGAAGATTTTAGTCTACTTGGATTCCAAAATTAACATCCTTGGTACTAACAAGAAATAAAAAGACATTTTATATTAGGGAAATCTGCTGTCAGGAGCCTTTCGAAAGTGCTAAAGAATAATAGTATCTGTTTAAAGATTAAGATATGCCTAGTGCAACAAGTCATGGTCTCCTTACTTACTTATTATGGATCTGAACATTGGACAATGAATAAGGATGACAGAAGAAGAATAGATGCCTTGAGTTGTGATGTTAGAGAAGGGTACACATGGAGGAGAATCCCATGGGTTGCCAAAAGAACAAACAAGTCTGTCTTCAGAAAGTGCAACCAGCGTGGTACTTGGAGGCAAGAATAATGAAATGTTTGTCTCACATATTTTGAGAATGTTGTTAAAGAGGGACTAGTGCTTGGGAAAAGGCTTCATGCTTAGACAGGTGGAGTGTCAGTGAAAGAGAAGAAGACCCTCAATAAGATGGACTGACACACTGATTATTACATCAATGGGCCCAAGCATATCGTGGATGATGAGGATGGCACAGAATAGGACAAGGATCAGACCTGTTCATAGGGTTGTTTGTTATTAGGTGTCGTCAAATCGTAGATGACTCATAGAGACCCTATGAACAAAAGGCCTGAGCACTGTTGATACACAGAGTTTGTGGAAGCAAGCCATTTTGGAAGTGGATGCCACTCCTGCTTCCAGGCTTGTTTGTTTTAGTTGGGAAGCTCCAGCCAACACTCTCCACCATGGATACCCATTACCATGTTTGGCACATCAGTGTAACAGTGTTCAGCATCACAGCAACCACGAGTTACCTCTGTACAGCAACACACAGACCAGTGCTATACTACCTAGAAGAATGTTTGACAAGAAAATTATATCTATTAGGGCTGTTGTGCATAGGGTCACTATGAGTTGGAAATGACTCGACGGCACATAACAACAACAACAACAACAACAACCTTGAAACTCTGTTTTAATTGTCCCATTGCCACAGTGCTTTTCAAAGCCAGTTCTGATTAATCTCCTTTGTCAGTGTGTCCTTTGCCATTCCCTATCACTCCTCCTTGAGAAAGACTTCACCCTGATTCATAAGGAAAAGGGGACAGCATATTATCTTAGCCACTGGACCCATTGGCAGCATCAGGATGGATGACGAAGAGATTGAGAGTGTTCACAGCTTCAGTTTGCTCGGCTCCACAGTCAACACTCTTGGCACCAGCAGTCAGGAAATCAAAAAGTGTATCATGATGGGAAAGTCTGCTGTTAGGGACCTCTCCAAGGTACTCAGGAGCAACAGTGTCTCTCTGGAGACTAAGGTGCGCCTGATATAGGCCATGGTATTTGCAATCCTTTGTTACGCATCAGAGAGTTGGACAATGACTAGGGAGGACAGAAGGAGAGTGGATGCTTTTGAGCTGTGGTGCTGGAGAAGGGTACTGAATGTACCATGGACTGCCAGGAAAACAAACAGATTGATCTTGGAGAGGATTAAACCAAGCTACTCCTTGGAGGCAAGGATTCTGGGGCTTCGTCTGACATACTTTGGACATGTTGCCAGGAGGGACGGGTCCTTGGAGAGGGACATTATGCTTGGGAGGGTGGAGCGAGCAGGAGGGGAAGACCCTCTATGAGATGGATTGATTCGGTGACTGGGGTAATCGGGATGGGTGTGTCAGAGGCGGTGCGGTTGGCGCAGGATAGAGCAGGGTTTAGGGCTGTTGTGCATAGGGTCACTATGAGTCGGAAACGACTCGACGGCACCTAACAACAACAACAACAACAACAACATCTCTATATATCTCTATCTCTCTATCTCTATCTCATCTATATCATCTCTATCTCTATCATCTCTATCTATATCATCTATATATCTGTATCTCTATCTATATGTGTCTATCTCTCTTTTCATTTTCCACTTGTTCCAAAGTGAAATAGTATTTCATATAATACATGTAAAAGATTTTAATTCTTCAATTGTTGACATTTTTATATATATGTTTAAACAGTCTTTCAAGTGTTGAAAATGCTAGAGACACCTCGTGTCAAAATCAGAATGTCTTTTTCTATTTATCATTGTATTTTGACTTTTTAATTCATGAAATTGTTGATGTGCTTTGCTTCCATGCCAATGTGGGCATAACTCAGAGATAGGGTTAAATAAGATTAAATATTAAGCATGTTATTGTATAGAGGATATAATCACATTTCCTGGTTATTTATTTAGAGAGGCCAATGAGACCAGAATTAAATTGTGGGCTCTGAGGTTCCAAAATTTAGAGGAGAAAATAAAAATGATTATAAATAATGTGTAATTTTTACTCTACTGCTATTGATTTGATTTGCCTATTGGATTTTCAACACAGTAAATCTTTGTGAAAGCAAATTGCCTCATAATTCTCCCTGGGAGTGCTGGTAGATTTGAACTGCCAACTTTATGTTTGGCTGCCCAATACTTAATTGATCACACAATCAGGGCTTCTATTTAACTGATGCCACAGACCTAAATTTGTCCTTCCCAGAGGATATAAAGCGAGATGTATTATTGTTGTTTTACAACTTACAGCTCAATTAATGTTGTATTAGGAACTTTGTTTTAATTGCTTCTGAGGGACTTTATCCCAAAGTACTAGAAATTTTCCAAACTCTACCCTGTCTGCATCATGAACTTTAAATTGCTTTTGGGATTAGAAGCATCCTCAAAGCAGTAAAGACTTTACGTTGCTTTGGTGCTCTATTGACTGGTCTTTTAAGGCACCTAGAAGGAGCTCCAGCTGCCACGTTTACCAGAACTTGTTCCTGTTTGGTCACTGGTGAATTGGTTTTATAAGAGCAATAACAGTTACTTTATATTAATAAGAATGCAGAAAGGATAGTCCTTTCTGTTAAAGTGTGGAAATGGAATTGATGAGATAGCAATCTGGAAATAAGACTTCTATTTCCAGGATTTTAATATATAAATATTTCATATTCTATGAAAATCAGCTATGAGTCAGTTCTCACTCTCTGTACGTAACTACAACAGCAGTAACAACAGCAGAAGTAACAACAGCAACAACAACATATTCCAGGTAAATATGACACAAATAATGATCACCCCTGCTAATGTCATGCTTTGCATGAGCTATGCCCGTAATCATGGTTCTTTCTGAATATGTCAAGAAAGGGAAAACAGCAAAGCAGAGAAGAAGTTGATTTTGTATAAGAAGAAACAAATTTTTTCACACCTGAAGGTAAAAAAGTGGACTTTCTGTAATAGAAATTTCTCAATTCATAAATCTCTTATTGACTGTAGATTGAGACATGTGCACGAGACCTTTCTTGGAGTCACTTGTAATTCAATTTCTGTGTTAAGAAGACAGGTAGGTACAGACACTTATCAATTTGTACTGAAAAACCCCAAAACCCAACACTTTTTTCTTTGCTTTTTCTTTTACAAACATTACTAGTATCTACAGTAGATATTCTTGACATCACATATATGTACGTATTTTTTTTCTCAAATTCAAAATATCAATTTTTTCCTAAAAACACATCTCTTAAAAGAATCAATCAATCAATCAATTAATTGTTACTAAATTCAGTTAAATAATACCTTGTTTTGGTTACAGAAAAGTAGTGATTTTTTTAAAAAAAATTTCACTCATTCATTGTTGCACTTTTCTCCCTGCCAACCCCTCCCCTGCAGTTTGTTCTTCTCTTTGAAAAGTAAAAGAAAAATTCTTTCATTGTTATGCAATCCCTCTCCCCCAAGTCCACTCCACTATGCAGTCTTCATTCTGGACCCCTGTCATGACAACAATACCTAATTATATACCCCTTCTAAACAGTTCTGTCCGTCGTCTATTTCAATGCAGTAAACATTATTTATCCCCTTTTTCTCAGTCTCCCCTCAACCCTGATATCAATCTCATTTTACAACAGTGGCACTGAAAAGCAGTGACTTTTATGGATAGCATATTTGTTAGGAAAAAAATTAGGTTGCAGATAAATATTAGTTAAAATGGTCTCATATCTCACCACTGGGCCAATTGGAAGCATCAGTATGGATGGTGAAGAGATTGAGATAGTTAACAGTTTTAGTTTACTTGGCTCCACAGCCAACACTCTTGGTAACAGCAGCCAGGAAATCAAGAGACGAATTGCATTGGGAAAGTCAGCTGTGAGGGACCTCTCAAGAGTACTGAAGAGCAACGACGTCATGCTGGAGACTAAGGTGCGCCTGATTGGGGCTATAGTCTTCGCAATTATGTGCTATGCGTAAGAGAGTTGGACAGTGAATAGGGATGATAGAAAGAAAATTGATGCCCTTGAGCTGTGGTGCTGGAGACGAGTGTTGAATATACCATGGACTACTAGGAGAACAAACAGGTTTGTCCTAGAGAAGGTGAAGCTGGAATGCTCCTTGGAGTCAAGGATTCTGAAGCTTCATCTGACATACTTTGGGCATGTTGAAAAGAGGGACTGGTCCTTGGAGAGGGACATCATGCTTGGCAGAGTGGATGGGCGGCGCAGGAGAGGAAGACCTTTGACGAGATGGATCAATTCTGTGACCGGAGTGATGGGAATGAGTGTGTTTGAGATGGCTAGGTTGGTACAGAATAGAACAGAGTTTAGAGCTCTTGTACATAGGGTCGCTAGGAGTCGCAAGCAACTTGATGGCACATAACAACAACAATAACAAATCTGCTGATCCGTATCATCTTACACATTTTTCCTGAGTTGATAAAATTATTATAGTGACACAGAATTATGTATCTAACTATAATGTCAAACTTAATTCAAGTTAGATACATAATTCTAACCCAGCTGCTTGTGTTCTGAATCTGGTATTGAAAAAGAATATGTGTTTTACAACTAACACCTCCTTTGAAAGGAAAAGTCTAACTGATTTCTACTTAAAGACTCTGAATTTATTCTTATGCTATATGTGTATTCAATTATAGGTCCTCATTACTCATAAAGGCACATGCTTTAGGATGCAAGCAGCTTTTATAGAAGCAATTATAAAAGGACTGTGTATTCCAGCCTCTGCAGATTGTTGGTGAAAGAAAACAGTAACATGGGAAAGGTCAATCAATCTTCTGTGATGGAATTTCTTCTGCTGGGGCTTTCTGGCTACCCAGAGCTTGAGGCCATCTACTTCGTGCTTGTCCTGTGTATGTACTTGGTGATCCTGCTGGGAAATGGGGTCATTATCATTGTGAGTATCTTCGACACCCACCTGCACACTCCCATGTACTTTTTCCTCAGTAACTTATCATTCTTGGACATTTGCTACACCAGTTCTTCTATCCCACTCTTTCTCAGCAGCTTTGTAAATTCAAAGAAAACAATTTCCTTCTCTGGGTGTGGAGTTCAGATGTTCCTCTCCTTTGCTATGGGAGCCACAGAGTGTGTGCTTCTAAGCATGATGGCATTTGACCGCTATGCGGCCATCTGTAATCCTCTGAGATATCCTGTCATCATGAGCAAGGCTACGTATGTGCCCATGGCTGCTGGGTCCTGGATTGCCGGGGGTGTCAACTCTATGCTGCAAACCTCTCTTGCCATGCGGCTTCCCTTCTGTGGGGATAATGTCATTAATCATTTTACTTGTGAAATCCTAGCTGTCTTAAAATTAGCCTGTGCTGACATCTCCATAAACGTTATTAGCATGATGGTTGCAAATATGATTTTCCTTGTTGTCCCTGTACTTTTCATTTTTATTTCCTATGTTTTCATTCTCTCCACCATCTTGAAGATTCCTTCTGCGGAGGGAAGGCGCAAAGCCTTCTCCACCTGTTCAGCCCACCTGACGGTGGTGATTATATTCTATGGGACAATCCTCTTCATGTATGCAAAGCCCAAAGCTAAAGATTCCTCTGGGACAGACAAAGAACAAGTCACAGATAAAATCATCTCTCTTTTCTATGGAGTGGTGACTCCCATGCTCAATCCTCTCATTTACAGTTTGAGAAACAAGGATGTGAAGGCAGCTGTGAAGAATGTGTTGTGTCAGAAATGCTGAATCGGAGGCAATGCAAATCTACATCTCTTGTTCTTTTTTTTTTTAAAAAAAAACCCAACACCCCAAAACCAAAACCAAAACAAACCAAAAACCCACAGCAGATCTTTTCACTACGTAGGTCTGATAGTAAAGGACTTCTAATTTTTATTTTCAGTACAAAGGCTAATTCTCCTCTGCTGTTGTTGTTATGTACCATGGAGTCAGACCCAACAAGTAAATGATCCTCTGGCAGGTTTTCAGAGGCAGTAAATTGCACTGGAGCAGATTGTCCACCCTTCTCCTGCAGAGCAGCTAGTGCATTTAAACTGTGCTGATGACATTTTTAATTTAGGAAGTTTTCTTTTTTGTTTCTTGTCATTAACTGAGAGAGAGAAATGAAGAATCTGTCATGAATCGATTAAGGCAAAGAGGAGTAGGAATCCATGAGTAAAAGAATTCTCTCTCTCTGATACAGAGGGAGCTCTTGTGGCCTCATGGTAAAAAACTGTGTTGTTATCACAAAGGCACACGACTTGAACCCACCAGCTGCTCTGTGGGAGAAAGATAAAGAATCTCCTCCCGTGCGATTAAGCTGCTTCTGAAAACCTGCTGGAGGGTCAGGTATGAGTCGGTTCTGGCTTGACAGCACACAACAGCATGGAATGAAGAGCTTGATATTCTTATATAAAAATAAATACCATTTTGTACCTTATATAAAATAAATACCGTTTTTACTAACTTCTTGTGGTATCCTTTAGGCATATCAGTTTCCCAATTTTTAGCGTCCGTAGGGAAACCAAATAGAGAGTGACTTGTTAAAGGTTAGAATGCTACACGTATATGAAATGGTTCACAGTGGAGCTGCCTTTGATCATATTGATGGGACTGAGGAGGACATTAGAGCATTGACTACCTGTATTTTTCTATGGAAGAGTAAGAGAAGAGTGAAGCTCTATTTTTCCTCCTTGGGACTGACTTTCTTTCCTTTGACTACCAACTGCTGAATACGCTTCTGTGTAGACATGTCTGAGGCATCGTGAGGCTCCATGCAGAAAAACCAACTGATGGGAAAATTGGTCTGTCTTGAATTTCAGTAGATTAACAATGAAATCAGTGAATGAAACCTATTGTTACTATTATGTGACTAAAAATATAACTAATGAATACTTTGGTTGTGGAATTCTTTTGGGCTTAAAGGAAAACAAATTTGCTATTTATACTGGAAAATGAACTTCCACTTAATCAGCCAGGTTTTTTTCCATGGAATCAATTAGTATTTATTGAATTTAGTGAAAAATTTTTCACTGGTCATATGCTAACCGCTAGCTGATCTATAAAAGCAAAGTAAAACTAACAACAGATATTAAAATATATGACAAAATATAGCTTATTTTATGAAATGTAGCTGGCACATATATTAGGAAAACAAACTTTAAAATACCTTTACTTATAAGTGTTTTTCTCTCTACAATATTGCGTTTATAATATGTTGGACTTTTTCTGCTGAATAAAGTGATGGGTGATCTTTGGAATGATTTAATAGGCTAGGATGATCTTCATGTGAAAAAGATTATAATATCTCTAAGGTGAAATAACAGAGACACATGAGAGAGAGTGTAGAGAGTCATTGCATACCAGAAATTTCTAAAATAGGAAGAGGAAATGTTTGAACAGACATTGGAAAACTGAAATAAAACGAAAGGAAGAAACAATTAAAGAAAACTTTTGGGAAGCTTTATGAAGATGTTATGTGGCTTCTCTCAGTGTCTTTTAGAAAAAAAATGTCAGTAGAGATAGACAACATCCTTGAAAACTCTTGATAGTGATTGATCTAATTCCTTTTGCAGTATCCTGATGATAAGACCAACCATAGATAAAAGTAGCCAAATGAAGACTCAAGTCAGTAGCAAATATCATACAGCATATTACGAGCTGTTATAGGAGAACGTGGAAGTTCTGGAGTTCGGGCAGCTCAGTATTAAGAACTTGCTCTGTCAATCCAAAGACAAACCATTTGAATTCACCAGCTACGCTTCGGGAGAGATATGAGCAATATCCTCTCCTGTGACTCACTATCTCTGAAAATCCACTTAAGCAATGAGTTGGCTCGATTGAATGAAGCAATGTTGCTGTTATTGTTATGTGTCAGTAGTCGCTTATGACTCATAGTGACCCTATGTACAACAGCTCTGAATCCTGCTCTATCTTGAGCCAATTTTATTGTCTCTGACACATGTGCCCAGTCACTGAGTCGATTCATCTCATTCAGGGTCTTTCTTGCTCTGTCCCTCCACCCTCCCAAGCACACGTGATGTTGCTCTCCAAGGACTTGTCCCCCCTGGTAACATGCCCAAAGCATGTCAGATGGAACTTAAAAATCTTTGCCTCCAAAGAGCTGGCCGGTTTCATCTTTTCCAGGACAGATCCGCTTGCTCTCTTAGCAGTCCATTTGGTACTCTTCTCTAGCACCACAACTCAAAAACATCAATTCTTCTTCTGTCATCTTGTCATTGTCCAGCTCACTGATGCATAGCAAGTAATTGCAAAGACCATGACCTAAATCAGGCATACCTTAGTCTCCAGACTGACAGCACTGCTCTTCAACGGTTCTGAGAACTCCCTGACAGCAGCATTCTCCAAAGCAATTCTTTTGATTTCTTTACTGCTGGTGCCAAGAGTGTTGATTGTAGAGCTGTTGTTGTTATTGTTAGGGAGCTGAACAAGCTGAAAGTGTTAACAATATCAGTATCTTTTCCACCTATCATGTTGTTATTTTTAGGGAGCCGAGCTAGCTGCACTTGTTGACAAAATCAATCTCTACTCCATCTATCATGGTGCTGGCAATTGGTGCAGTGGTGAGAATCTTTGTTTTCTTAATGTATAATGTTTTATTTGGAGAAAAGTATTTTCTTACAGGAAAAGTTTTTAAAATCACCTCTTTGTGAAATAGAGTGTACTTAAGAATTATAAGAAAGAGACTGATATGATTTGTTGTTGTTTTTGGAAAAATCACAGCAACACTGGGGATACTAACAAGATAAACCTTTTGCTGACAAGTTGCAGGATTATTTCACATTCCTTGATCAGCCCACAGAATGTAACAGGTTTTCCTTTTTGCAATTAGAGTAATTATCATCTACTCCATATTTTGGAGTCTCTGTCTACTTTCGGAGAGGTTGTAGAACAGTTAATTTCTCAAATAACTTTCCTGACTCTTTGGTTTACTATTTATACTCCAATTAAATGAGAAAATAGAGTAAAAATTAGTAAAATAAAGTGAATGAGATGTTACTCAGGTTCAGGTTGTAAACATTAGTCCTGACCTTCATATCTGCTCTTGAATTTCCTGTAGTAGTATTTTTAAAATTCTAGATTATTTGAGCACTTAGGTATGAAGATAAAGTGCCTCACGACTCTACGGAGCACTTTTGGTTGCACCATCTCCAAGACACATCTGTCTGTTTTGTTTGCAGTACATGGGATATTCAGTATTCTTTCTCAACACCATAGCTCAAAGGCATACATCCTTCTGTTTCCTTATTCATTGCCTAGCTCTCAGACACATAGCAAGTTATTGAAAAGACTAGGGCCTGAATCAGGTGCACTTTAATCTTGAAACCAACATCATTACTGCTTAGTACTTGGAAGAGATCCTTAATAGGAGACTTCTAGTATCATGGGTGTTGATCATGGATCCAAGTAAGACAAAATCTTTGACAACTGCAATCTTTCCTCCAACTATCCTGATGTTGTCTATTGGCCCACTGGTGAGGATTTTTGTCATCTTGATATTAAGATGTAACTCAATGTCACATTCTTCTTCATAATGTCCACATTCTCAAATAATTTTCTCAACGTACAGATTGAAAAGATATGGAGAAGTGATACAACCCTGACATACACCTTAATTTTAAATCATTTAATATTCTCTTGCTCTGTTCAGACAACAATTTCTTGGTCTAGGTCTAGGTTTTATATAAGCAAAATTAAGTGTTCTGTGTTCCCATTCTTCTCACTGTTAAATCATAATTTGTTATGATCCATTAATAAATCCATTAATAATTTGAATGTGGACTGTACAAAGAGTAAATATAGGAAACTAGGAGGTTGTAAAAAAAATGGAACACATAAAGATTGACATTCTAGGCATTAGTGAGCTGAAGTGGACTGGCATGGGTTACTTTTGAATTAATCAGCTGATCTACTAAGCTGGGAATAAAAATAAGGTAAGAATGGTGTTGCATTCATAGTTAAAAAGACCATTTCACAATCTATCCTGAAATACATGGCTGTGAATAGTAGGATGCTATTCATACACACAAAAGAGATCTGTTAATACAACTACTATTCAAACATACCAACAATTTAAGCTAAAGATGAGGAAATTGAGAGGTTCTAGCAATTTTTTTAATCATACTAGTTTATTTACAAAATCCAAATACATAGTTTTCCAGAACAGATTCTTCCAATTTCCTTCACTTTCCCACCCATTAACCTTTAAGTCCAAAGTTGACAAAACATGTAATCAGGATGTATTAATAATAATTGGTTATTAGAATGCAAAAGTTGAAGACAAGAAGAAGGAATAATAGTTGGAAATTACATACTTGGTGACTGAAATTAAGCTGGAGATGGAATGATTAAATTATAACTTTCAATGTAGATTGAAGGGATATAATATTCATTTTTATCATAAGTGCCATACAGAAAACAATAAGAACTATGTTCATAGCAACCTTATGAACAACAGGTTGCAACCTTGCCTTGTCTTGTGCCATCCTCACAATATCCTCCAGGCTAAAATGTCTTGTTGCAGTTACCTTGTCAGATTCCCTTATTAAAAGTCTTCCTGTCTTTTACTTGCCCTCTACTTTCCCAAGCATTATGCATTTTCCAGGTATTGATACTTCCTGATAATATGCCCAAAATATATGAAATGAAATTTTGCCATCCTCATCTCTTAACAGTCTCCCATCGTTGCACTTCCTCTTAGACAAATTTGTTTCTTTATGTGGCAGCCCATGAAATTTCCAATATCCTTGCTCAAAACCACAATTCAAAGACATGAATTCTGCATTTATCCTTATTCACTGTCCAACTATTACATGATTATGAAGTAATTGAAAACTCTATGACCTTGATCAGACATACGTTAGAAAAACCTTTAAAATTACTTACTAGTACTTTTATGAGAACTTTGTTAGTAAACTTGCTTATGTAATTATTTTTCTTAAATGTCACAGTATGGAGTTGCATGGAATTACACATATGCCTGTGGTTTTTAATAGGAAAAATAAATAACTTGATATAGTGTAGGTTTTTAAAAAAAAATTATTTGATTTTTTACTTTAAAACAGTTTAATATGATAAATTTATGGATAATGGTTATGGTTGAACAACATGAAAACATTTTTAATATTTTTTATCAAATCATATACTTGAGAAATCAGTTATGAAAATTTTTCCATGTGGTATTCAATTGTAAATGAGTATTTACATGTAAACGAATATTCTCCCATTTAACAGCCCAGTATTCTCTGGGTAAATGTCACTTGCATATTTGAGGACTACTGAAGTATTTCCTAGGTTTCTATTATATAAATTCATTCTTTATGATTTTATTATGAATTTAAGAATTCACTCATATTTACCAGGCACAATGTAAATATCAGGTTTCAGATCTAATGCAATAATTTCTAGATCATCTAGACAATAAAACTCTTATCTTCATTCATTAATTTAACAAATATAAATTAAATTAATGAACATGTAAACCAAATCTTTATAGAAACACCTAGAATTTTAACATTAGCTAGTTTTGAGTTCTTTTTACAGTATCATCAATGATAATGTTGTTGGATGAAGAAAGGTCAGGAGAAAACCATTAGAATATATTTTGACTTAATGATTCATGCTCCTAAGACTGCTGCTTGGTTATTTGAAATCAAGTCTAACATAATTAAGTCTTTAGGGCATTATTTTTGAAGTTTCCAAAAGTTTCACACATCTTCCCAGGAAGCAATTTAAAGTTATGACTTAGAAATTTGCAGAAGTACCTGAGAGGAAGAAATATTTAAATTGCCTCTCTGAGCCTGGGGAAGACTTTTTAGAGAATCCCTTGGGCCTTGACAATTGGACAGTTTTGGTTTGGTTTTTTCCCCCACTAAGGCTTCAAGGACAAATGAAATCTGCCATATTCTCTCACCTACCTGATCACTATTCATTCTCCTGTTATTTCTGGACTGTTGTATTGTGCTGCTGAGTTGGAATCAACCCTTAGCTGACCCTCCAGCAGGTTTCCAGAGGTAGTCTATTTGCATAGGAGGAGATTGCCTAGCTTTTTGCTGTAGAGTAACTAGTGGATTTGAACCGCATGCCTTCAGTTTTGCAGTGCAGCTCCTTACCACTAGGCCACCTCTCAACTAGCAGAACTAAAATATACTTCCTTTTAAGTCATATTTGGCTAGGCATAGAGAAAATTTTAAGGCAAATTATAGAACCTTTGATATGAATGTTATCAACAATATATCTGTAATATCACGGCTCAGTATAGATAATATCTTCTCCAGAAAATCATCAATATAGTGGGAAAAACTGCAGAGAACCTACAAAGAGAATATCGAGGTGGGAGGGAAGATCACTTGCAATCTAAGAGGTATGGAAGCTTTACATTTACAGGTCATTTCTGTACACGTACCAAGGGTGAGTCAGTTTTAAAAACTGAATTGAAATAAATTTAGAATTAGAGAGAGAGTATTTTCATAGGAGAGAATCCACAAAAGATAAATAAAAAAATTAAAATAGTAACTCAGACAAAATAAATGTTAAAGAAGAAATTAAAAAAATGTGTTAAGATCAAAGCAATTTGAACTTATAAACATGTTTAAATGTTCACTGTTACTTGAAATATAAATGCATTTGATCAGAGTATAATTTCTTACTTCATTGCAAGTTCTTTACATTGCTAGTACAATATAAATGCTTATATGTCAACCCAATGTCATTTCTTCTTGGTCCAGTTAGATTGCTGCATCATAGTGAAATATATCCTCTTGACCTAAGTTTAGAAACAGGGGTCCATTATCAAAGTTTTATTCTGAAATTATAACATCAAATCAGTTCTGTTTGCTTAAGTTTAGGGTATAATAGCTATGGATTTATAACAATGGATAGGCAATTTTTGAGACATGTTTCCTGTCCTTGAGTCTCTTATTAGAGGTTATTGTTTGGGAAATCCTCTTATGGATTTTTAAATATATCTTTGGGTCTATGGAAACAGGAGAGAGGCCTAATGTGACAATTGTTAACTATGCTAACTAAATCTTTTATTTCCTGACTGCTTGCTGGTGCAAGAGTGTTGATTGTGAAGCCAAGCAAGCTGTATTTGTTAACAACCTCAATTTCTTCTCCATCTATCATGGTGCTGCCTGTTGGCCCAGTGGTGAGAATCTTTGTCTTCTTGATGTTGAGTTTCAATTAATATTGAAGACTACAGTCCTTGACCTTCTGCAGCAAGCGCTTCATGTCCTCCTCAGTTTCAGCAAGCAAGGTTGTGTCATCTGCACAACGCAGGTTGTTGATGCCATAGAAGAGGGGTCCTAAATTTGTTAATGTTTGTTTCCTCGCCTCTAATGGTCTATATAGTATTATATTTTTCTTTTATCTTTAATTGTTTTTTGTATATGGTGTGAGATGTGGGTCTTGTTTCAATTGTTTCAAATAGATATCTGGTCTGGCTAGTAACTTTATTACAGTGTCTGTTTTTTCACCATTTACTAGATTTCACCTATGAGTTAAAGATGAGCAGTACCATGGGGTAGGGACCTACTAGAAACTGACCCTCTGGCAAGTTTTCAGAGACAGTAATTGCACAAGAGGAGATTTCTCATCCCCATGCCTTTGAATTGGTAACATAACCTACTATTGCATCACCAGAGAGCTCTACTTTTCACAGGTAGATGGTATTTTTTCTAGATCCTCAATTCTATTCCTTTGGTTGTGTATTTGTCTAAGATGAGGTTTTAAAAACTATACTTATATTGATTTTTATTAAATAATCTATATACATGTGTTTCACTCATGTACCTTGTGTTTTAGATAATCATTTACATGCATTGTGTTTCATATATTAATCTTGATAAGTGTCTTTCTCATCACATCTCCGTTAAGCTTTGCCTATTCCTTCACCCTGCCCCATCCATTCACTGATCTTTGCTGTCCTTAGTAATTTTTTATCCTTCTTCCACTTTTCCTGCTTCTGCTTCTCCCTTTGAACAGTTATACACGTCCCATTGCTGTTTGCTAATTTAAATAGTCGTATTTTCTTTTCCCAGGTTGATACTTCCTTGTACTGTTTCTTTACAATGTCTATTCATTATACATTCTATTTCTGCTCTCCAGATTCCCACCCACCACCCTGTTACAGTTCTGTTTTTACAGTAACTGTTTTATGCAGTATTTGTCCTCGTATTTCTATAGCCACACAATAGTTGTGCGTTGTCAAGTCACAACTGACAAATAACTAATCCGACAGCGGATTTTCAGTCAGTTAATCTCATGGGGGGAGATGGCCCAGCCTCCTCCCTTGGAGCTGCTGGTGGATTCGAACTTTGTGGCTTCCTTATTGCAGCACAGCTTCTTACCTCTAGGCCACCAGAGCTCCTTCACAAGGTAGGAGTACCTAACAATAAAGATGAATAAATAATGGATTTAAGTAAAAACTTCAAAGGCCTTCAATGCTAAGAGAAAGAAGCCAGAATCAATGGCTGCATATTGTATAATATCTAAAAAGAATTTAAAGGATATTTTGGAAAACAGAAAACTATAAGGAGGGATAAAAAATGCATCATATGTTGAAGCATCATATATTCTGATTATGATGATGGTTAAACAAATCTATCTATATATATATATATATTTAAAAAGCATACAATTTCATATTGAAAGGAGAATTTCAATTTTTATGTAGTAGTTTAGCATGGTGGAAGGAGGAGTGGCATCCACTTCCATAATAGCTTGCCTCCAGAAACCCTATGAACCTGGGGAGCGGATGAGACACACCCAAGCGTCGAAGACTCTCCTTCATAGGGTCGCCATGAGTTGCCTGCGACTCAACGGCACTTAACAACAACAACAAGAACAGTTTAGCATGACAAAATAAAATTGGGAATTATTTTCTTGCTTCAATAAAAGGTATTTGTGCAATGAAAAACAGATTTCAGATTATTGAGCTTAACATGGTTCTGGATGGCTTTTGGACAATCAGGAACAAAATAATTACTGGCTGTACTCACTTGCATATTGCAATTTTTAGTTTATTACTACCCTATCCATTAATTTACAGTTGAGTCAGCATGACGTGGGAGCCAGGTTTCCTTTTTAAAGGTAATGTGGCAAATTACCGCGTCATTTTGAGGTGTTTCTGTAATGTTAAGAACAAGATAAGTTTGTATAATAGGAGGTGAGCCATGTTTAAGCCAAAGTTTTTCTGTGTATTAGTTAACAACTTAAGACTCATATTCTGTTAGCTCAGTTTCCTTTCTTTTAAAATAATAATATTGTGTGTGTTTGCAGAGTTACCTAAAAAAAGACAACCTGGCCCCCACATTGGGTAAACTCAATAATAGTCCAGAAGGTAGTGAGAAACCAAGAGAAATTTTAAATATGCAAGCAAGCAAATATGCAAGTGTTTGAGAAAGAGAAATAGAAATGACAATAAAAGGAAGGGGAAAACTTGCTAATTTCCTGCCTCCAAATAAGTGACCAATGTAATAATTTTCCTTCATTCCTTTCTTCTTCTTAATAATTTCTTTACTCTCTTTTCATTTCTTCCTTTGTTCTCTACCTTTCCCCTTTCTTTATTCTCTCCCTCTCCCTCTCCCTCTCCCTCTCTTGCTCCCATGCACCCTCTCCTCCCTCCCCCTCACTCCCTCTCTCTCTCCTTCCCCCCACTAGGCTAAGAATTTTATATTCGTGAATTGGTATAAATAGATTTGTTTAAAATGTCTTTTGCATTCCTTTCCTGTGTAGGTAAAAAAGAAAATATAAAATGAAGTGGGAGAACCAAACCATTCTGGTGGAATTCTTTCTGAAAGGTCTTTCCGGGTACCCACGTCTTGAGCTACTCTTCTTTGTGCTCATCTTAATAATGTATGTGTTCATCCTTCTGGGCAATGGCACTCTTATTCTAATCAGCATCTTGGACTCTCACCTTCACACCCCCATGTACTTCTTCCTTGGGAACCTCTCCTTCCTGGACATCTGCTACACTACCACCTCCATCCCCTCTACTCTGGTGAGTTTCCTCTCAGAAAGAAAGACCATTTCCTTCTCTGGCTGTGCAGTGCAGATGTTCCTTGGTCTGGCGATGGGGACAACAGAGTGTGTGCTCTTGGGCATGATGGCCTTTGACCGCTATGTGGCCATCTGCAACCCTCTGAGATATCCCATCATTATGAGCAAGAATTCCTATGTGCCCATGGCAAGTGGGTCCTGGTTTATAGGGATTATGAACTCTGCCGTCCAAACTGGGTTTGTGGTACAATTACCTTTCTGCAGGAATAATGTCATCAATCATTTCTCCTGTGAAATCCTGGCTGTCATGAAATTGGCCTGTGCTGACATCTCAGGGAATGAATTCATCATGGTGGTGGCTACAACTTTGTTCATACTGATGCCACTGGTCTTGATTGTAATCTCTTATTCATTAATCATTTCCAGTATCCTCAAGTTCAGATCCTCTGAGGGTAGAAGCAAAGCTTTCTCTACTTGTTCAGCCCATCTGACAGTGGTGATTATATTCTATGGGACTATTCTCTTCATGTACATGAAACCCAAATCTAAAGAGACACTTAATTCAAATGACTTGGATGCAACAGACAAGCTTATATCCATGTTCTATGGGGTGGTAGCTCCTATGATGAATCCATTAATATACAGCCTTAGAAATAAGGATGTAAAGGAAGCAGTGAAACATCTACTGAACAGAATTTCATTAACAAGTAAGTAGCAAAGGAATTATAAACACATGTAACATTATTGAAGCATGAGAAGTATATGGGGCGTTTTTTAAACAAAAATGTTTTAATTTATTATTTATACCATCATTCTTTTTTATTTTTAAATTTTAAGCTGGTTTACTCACAAAGTTTTTATATATTGTTTTTCACACCTGATCTTTCACCTTTCCTTTACCCATCCCTGCCTCAAATTGTGCATGTTAGGCTTTTGAATATTTTCCTTTTTTTGTACTCATGTATTATTTGGACATTTTTCATAGTGAGAAACAGAATTTCAGGGTAAGAAATGATTAACAAACACAGGACAGTAGTTTGAGAACAAAGAAGCCCATTTCTCACTCTGCTAGTAGTAGATGGTCACTTTCCAACATTCTTAATAATATCTTTCATATTCTATAATTTTAGCTGTATTGAGAGTTGAAAATTATGTGACTTTATAGTTTATCTTCTTTACATATAATTTTATCAGCAGCATTATGTTAAAATTTACAAAATAAATATTTTATTATAAAAAAAACGCTAGAAAATCCTTATAATCTGTACCTATGATCTGTATTAACCTGTTTGTCACAATTTCACATTTATCTCTAAAGCCTCTTAAATCATTAAACTCTAATGTCTTGTTTAATATTTTAATCACTTTCCTATAAAACTCGAGTGACGATCAGTATTTCAGACCACTGAGAGGGTGGGTAAGCAAGGTTTAATGGTGAGGGTTTATTTAACCAACCAAGGTTTCCCCGTTTTGCCTGCTTTATTTCCACTTCTATGTCAGTTCTAACATGGAAATAAAATACAAAATTAAAAAAGAATTGGAAATAAAGTTTAACATTCAAATAATTACACAGAAAATCTTGGACTAGTAGGAAATTTATTTCAATACCTCTCTGGAAGGAAGCTCTGGTGGCCTAGTGGCAAGAAACTGTACTGCAATCCTGAAGGCACGCAGTTTGAGGCCACCAGGCACTTCAAGGGAGAAGGATGGGCAATCTCCTCCCCTGTGATTAACTGTCTCTGAAAACCCTCTGGAGGGTCAGCTATGGGTCAGCTCCAACTCTATGGTAAACAATAACAACAACAATAACATCAACAACCACTTTTTTAGAAGGTAATTTTTGGTGTCCTGAAGGAATTCTAATACTTTTTTCTTTTCTTATGTGTGTGTACCATCAAATCAGACCTGACTAGAAAGAGAGGAGATGGCCCCTCCTCCAGCAGAGCATCTGGTGGATTTGAACTGTGTACGTCGGGGGTTGCAGTGCAGCTTCTTGCCACTAGGCCACCAGAGCTCCCTAACACTCTTTTCTTAAAATAACCAAGGTCTTTACCTTTAATGAGTTAAAGATAAGAGATCCAAGTCCTTTATCTTTGTCTGGGTCCCCGTCTTTTCTCTGCTTCTGCTTTCTTTGTTACCTTGGTGATCTGAGGGTGATTTGGACAGAGGACTGAAAACTGTTGAATAGGACATGACATTAATTTCACTTTTTTTTTCTTTTCAGCTCTTTATCAGAACAGTTCTAATTTATAGTTTGTCATAATAGTAGATTCAACACAAGAGGAATAAGGATAGAACCACATAGTATAAAATCTACTTGTTTGATTGTATTTTATATTGATTCATGAGTGAATTCACTGACACACAAACATTTTACACAGGTGTGATCCCAAAATTTTATTGTTAAAAGTGTCTTTCCTGCTTATTGATTAACTATTTTAATTTTTTAAAATTTTATTTTATTATTTTTGTGTGTGTGTACCATCAAATCAGAGCTGATTGGTACAGGAGGAGATTATACCTCCTTCTCCAGCAGAGAATCTGGTGGATTCAAACCATGCTCTTCTGGGATTGCAGTGCAGCTTCTTGCCACTAGGCCACCAGAGCTCTCTTGATTAACTACTTTGTGCTGAAGTATTTATCATATTAAGGAGATAAGATTAGAGTGGGATACAAGCCCCCACCTTATAAGAGGCTTATATAATATAAATTCATGGGAGCTCCAAGCTAGCTGTCTTTTTAGGGTGCCCACTGTCCTGGGACACTTGGACACAGCATTGGGCTGCACCCCTCACCAGTCTCTGCAGCACCAACCTGTATCACCTACAGTTATGAGTTATTCCCTTGTTTGGTCTAAGTCTCTAGAAGACCTTCAGTGAACCATTGAACCCAAGGGACATAGGATTGGGGAACTGAATGAAGGCGGGACTGTTGATACCCAAAATCATGGACTTAAACAGCAAATCAAACATTTAGGACTCTACTGATTCCATTTGTAGCTCTTGTAACTGGTCTGCTACTAATCTTAGCAGAATTAATTATGAATAGAATAGAAAATTATGAGTTAACTGTTTATAGAGTCTTTAGGTATATTTATTTCCTCATTTAACCTTTCTCAATTTTTTGTTATTTTTGTAATGTGTCATTGAGTAGACTATGACTCATAGAGATCCTATGATAATTGCTCTGACCTTTACCCTATACTGAGCCAATTTCACAGTTGACACACCTGACTCCATTTCCACAGTCACTGTGTCAATCCACCTCATTTAAGGTTTTTCTCAATTTAGTTGATTTTAAATTTTAGTGTCAGGAATATTCAACAGTTCCAAACTATACTTAATTCTATCTAGCTCTGCCATAGTTATTCACAAATTAAATTTTGTGGTAAAAAGATTTGAACTTTGATGATCATCTGATCTTCATAATGTTGAAAACAAATTTGTTTTATTATCCTATTATTTCTCACATACTTGTCCATGGGTGTTTTGTTCTTCTAAATATTCCAAGAAAGTATAAAATGTCTGACCTCAGGGGAAAAGCAAGACAGAAGGATTAATGGAAAGAGAATTACAGGATGCAAGTGAGAATAGCAGTTACGTTGTGGAAATGACTACTAATGCTATAAAGCAAAAGGTGTAGGAATGTCTGACTGGAAAACAGAATTGCTTTGTCAACTACCACTTAAGCCACAATAAATTTGACATGTTTACATTAATTTTCTATCACAAATTTACACATTTTATAAAAGACTAAGCATAAGATACGTTATCTCGGAAGATTATTAGAGTTCAACCAGTTTTGTGAGGGGGGAAACTCAGAACACTACAAGATGGGAAAATCTCTATTCCTACTTTACCCCACCTAGAATAAAACATGGGCACATGAGGAATATACATTTAAAATCACGAGAATGGAAAAATTTTATGAAACAAAGTGTAATTGGAGACAAACACAATGAATTGAACTGTTTCCTCTCTCAAAAATGTGACCTTGTTGAAATACTAATCCTTGTCACTACGAATGTGACTTTATTTGGAAAATAATTCTGTCTTTCAAGATATTGTCAATTAAGTTAATGAAGTTATACTGTAGTATTATTGTTGTTATTATGGGCCGTCAAGTTGAGTACAATATATAGCGACCCGATGTCAGAGCTGAACCATGTCCTATCCTACCCTGTGTCAGCCTCACATACTGTGGCAAATGAATCCTTTTCCATTCTGAATTAAAGTTTAAAAAGTAGAGAACAAACACGGAGTCCCACAAGGGGAGACACTGGAGAGATCCATATACCAGTGCAGAAAACATTAGAAAATCTGGAGATTAGGAAAGCTCTTTCCCTTAAAGAAGCTTGTAATTTTTTACTCTGAGCCTCCAGATCTAAGATAGCTCTAACATCTACCTATCTACTTACCTACCTATATATCTAAGATATCTCTATCTGAGATCTAGCTCCAGATATACAAGTCAATGCCATTCTATTTAATTCAAATCACAAACAAGTTGAAACTGTAATTAAAACCCAGGAGACTGTGACAATACAGAAATGATATTTATTTTTAGAAATTGATGAAATTTTTTTACCCTTTCTTAGTATATTTTATCTACTCCCTAAATAACATGCCTCCAGAAACTCTGTGAACTTGGATAAATGTCGATAGTTGTAGAGGAGCTTCAGGCCTTTTGTTCATGGGGTCGCTACGAGTTGTGCTTGACTCGAAGGCAATCAGCAACAGCAACTATCACTACAAAGTCTAAATGAGATTATGTTTAACTTTTTATGGTTCACAAAGACTTCTAAAATCTCATAGGATAAAATTATGCCCACTTTTTGGACCCTGTGCCGATTAACATATATTATCTCAAAATCCTGTGAGGCAGTTAATAAGGTATCACTATTTTATAGCTGAGGTTGCTAAAACATACAGATTACCAGGGTTGAGAAACACACATGCATTCGCTGGTTTGCCTGAGCTATTTTCTTTCTTTTTATTATATAACATGTTGCTCCTGTAAGTTTGTTATCACGATCACATCTAACACTATTGCTTTTGAACAGTGTAAAATTATGTAAAATTATGAAATACAATGAAAGACAAATGTTTTCAATTGTTCAGCCCCTTCTGAGAGACAAACGAAAACAGGTCCTTAGAAAACTGTCTTCAAACTCCCGATGTGCTTTGTTATGTACTCATAATATTAGTGATTACAATTGGTAAAAATGAAATAAAATCTTAAATTCAACTAATTACTTACAGGAAATCTGATGAGTGAATGAGTGGATGGAAATGAAAGTTGCACTGATCTCTCAGAATATATTCTATTAGAAAAGAGTAAAGTAGAAAGATATTCCTTGTTTCAGTGACCACTTACTTTACAAAAAGATGTACATTTAGTGTGCTTATTTTGCACTTGAAATTATGTAATGAATGTTATAGCCAAATTTCTACCTAAAATTGTATTTTTAATTCTTTTTGTAAGAATTGCTTCCTTAGTAGGGTTGTGATCCTTAAGTACTATTGAGTTGACTTAAGCTCACTGTAACCCTATTCTGAATCATCCACATGATCTTTGTCATGATCAAGTTCATTATGGTAGTCACTGTATCAGTCAGTCTCATTGAGGGTCTTCCTCTCTCTTGCTGGCCCTCTATTTCCCTAGCATTTCATCTTCATACAGTGATTTTCCCCTGCTGACAACATGACCAAAGCGAAACAAAGTGTCACCGTCCTTGCTGATAGGGAGCACCTAGGTTGTACTTTCTGCAAAACAAACATATTTGTTTTTTGGCAGTCCATGCTATATTCAGTATACTTTATCAATGCCACTCTCAAAGGCAATGATTTTTCTTTGGTTTATCTTATCCATTATTCAACTTTTGGCTGTATACAAAACAACTGAAAATCAGGAACACCTTAGTCTGAATATTCTTGTTCTTCAGCACTTGAAAGCGATACTTCCAACAAGTATAGTTAGATATCATGAAATGAAGTTCCGTGAATTGGCATCTTCAGAGGATTTTTAGCATTATTTAGTTCTGGACTGATTGATTGATTGATTGTTGGATTAATTAATTAATTCATTCATTCAAAAAATATCTATAGAATATTTACTGAATACTGAGCCCTGTGCTAGCTATGAAGTATACAGACACGATTCAGGGTATTTTATGGAGAGAAAGACATGTAACTTGGAGCCAAGTTGAAGAAATAAAATATAGACATGACATTTTGCAAACGATGTTTGTTTCTATGTTATAACACTTGCATAAGTTTTTTTAGTCCCCCCCTCCCCAGAGAACTGTTTATTCAAGTGAGTAAAAGAAGTGATTGATGCTGGACAGAATTATTCATGAAATGCATAAGGAAGAATTTTCTTTCAAAAAGCTTGTAAGCTTTAATTCTTTGTTTAAAAAGGAGAATTTGGGAAAGCCAGCTTAGTTCTGCTGCTGTAACTGCTCCCAGCATCAATGCCCTTTTGTTTTGTACTTCCTCTTGCACTTCCTTAGCTTCTCTTTGTAAATCTGGGGTGATGCTTTGGATTGGCAAGTAATTCCTAGGAGGCATGGGACTTTGAAATGGAATATGAGTGTACTTATTTTTGAGCACATGATAGATCCTTTGGGAAATCACAGATACAAAACCATCACTCTTGCTATCTCATCAGTCTTGGACTTCTTTGTATTTTTACCTGGCCTATACTTGTTATTTTATTCTTTAATATTTTAAAATAATATCATAGAACAGATTCAACCATATTACAACTTTGTCTGATATCTAACTTTTACCAGTATTGTTATTTTTATTTTCACTATTTGATTACTTGATATCTCCACAAAATGTTCTTCATTTTGGATGATAGTTTATACACAGCTACATGTGTATATTATGTATACATAAATTACATATATATTTAAAAATTATTTATTTATCTCTATTTCCTAAGTAATAAGATTAATTGTAAACCATTCAAGTACTAAATATATAAAAACCAGAAATCCAGAAATTTATTTATGCTTATTCTTTCATAGGGGAGCTCTAGTATTTCAGTGGAAAAAGAGTTATGCTACTGACCCAAAGTCTGGTGGTTCAAATCTACCAATTACTCCTCATATTTGATTGACAGCTTTTGAAATCCTATGGAAGATCAGATATTATTTGGTTCCAGCTAGAGGATAATCAGTGTGTTTTACATTTTCATATGCATTTTACATAATTTGTATATGATAGTTAACATTTGGCAAATATATGTAATTTGCTTTCAGTGTGTGTGTACGTATATGTATATATGCTGTTTTATATTTTAGAATATTCAAAATACCACATGTGGAGCTCTGGTTAGTTAGTTAGCTAGTTGTGCTGCTAACCCAAATGCTTCCTGTCGATGACGTTTCAAATCCACCAGTAGTTCCGAGAAGAAAGATGAGCAATCTCCTCCCCTTACAATTTACAGTTTGGGAACCGACAGAAGGTCAGCAATGAGTTGGAATCCACTCAATTGCAGTGAGTTAGAATTTTGAAAGTATTTATGTTCAGTGTACTTTTCTGGCTGTTGACTTCTTTTACTCAAAACACACTGTTTTCTTTTCAAAATGTTTGTATGCATGCTAATTACCAATTGGCTCTTGAATAAACTTCAATTCTGAGCAACCTTATATGTGTCCAAGCTGAACTGTGTTCTACAAGGGTTTTCAATGGCTTTTACAAAAATTGATTATGAAACCTTCCTTCTCTGATAGGTATGGTTGAAATCATACCTCTAACCTTCCTGTTAATAGTACTGCACATGAACTGGTAACATCTCCTTAAAGGATGTGTAGCATTTGTTTCATGGATAGCAGTGTTTACATTGTCAATCTAGTGAAATGGATATTTGGAGTTGTTTCTGATTTTTAAATTACACAAACAGCAGTGTTATTAAATTTACCATATGAAATGTGGTTTTATATACTAATTTTGATGCTAGCCACTAATGAACAATTACCTTGTTAATAATTTTAATATTCATTTCATTACTAGCCACCAATGAGTTCTCTAATAGAATTGCAATAAATTATCTTCAAGTAAGCCAAGTTGAGATTAGAAAGTAAGTGTTATGTTTCCTGTCTTTTGTAATTTTATATCTGTTCTTAATTAGGTTATTTTAAATGAATTTTCACCACAAGATTAATAATAATTGTTATCATTAACAACTTTGTCTACTGATTTAAATGAAAATGGATCTTTATTATAAAAAGTCATAAAGATAGCTGTTAGTAATTAAAAAGAATTCATCAAATATTAATCTACCTCTTATTTCCGGTTTGTCATACTGTGGGGCCTTGTATATTGTTGAGATTCTGGAATCTATGCTACTAGTATTCCAAAACCAGCAAGTTCTAGCAGAATTTCCAGACTAAGACAAAGGAAGAAGATAGTGTGATCTATTTCAGAAAAAATGAGTCAATCTATGAGTAATATATTATCTGATATGGTGCTGGAAGACAGCCCAAGAACAACCTTCAGAATATTCCATAAGAATTTAGTAGCCATCTAAATAATAATGTTGCTGTTTTTATGTACCGTGTAGTCGAACTGACTCATAGCTGATCTTCCAGTGGGTTTTCAGAAGCAGTAAGCCACATGGGAAGAGACTGCAAATCTTTCTTCAATGGAGTAGCTGGGAAATCTGAACTCCATTTGTATTGGCAGCACAATTGGCCACCAATCCACCTTTTTGTATTGAACACTAATAGATGAAGATCTAACATGTTGTAAGATTACATGAAGAACATCATTTACAGAGGCTGAAAAAGATCACTAGAAAGAATGAAAAAGCAAAGAGCAAAAGAAATGTCAGGAGAGGTACTGAAGCTTTCAAGTGATGTGGTTGCTATCTAGTACTTGAAAGAGAGAGTTTCTTGACAGCATATTTGAATATGCTTATGTAAATTCTTTAGAAATGTCACAATATAGAGTAGTATGGAATTACAAATAAGCATGTAGGTTTTTAATGTTTTCTTTTTTTAAAATTAATTTAAATGAAAGTTTACAAAGACTTAGGGTTTCCAATCATTCGTTGTTGCACTTTTCTCCCTTCCCCTCCCCCCCAACTCACTCTTCTCCTTGAAAAGTAAAAGAAGAACTCTCTCATTATTAATGCAATTCCTTCCTCCCAAGTACACTCTACTGTGCTGCCTTCATTCTGGACTCCTATCATGACAATAATACCCAATCATATATCCCTTTTAAACAGTTCTCTCCATCATCTGTTTAAATGCAGTATACATCATTCCTCCCCTCCTTCTCTGTCTTCCCTCAACCCCGATGTTAGTCCTATTTTACAACAGTGACCCTATGCAATATTTGTCCTTTTGTGACAGAGATATTTCACTCAGCATAATGTCCTCCAGGTCATCCATTTTGCACAATATTTCTTGACTTCTTTGTTTTTCAACACTGCATAGTATTCCATTGTGTGAATATACCAGAGTTTCTCTATCCATTCATTTGTTGATGGGCACTTGGATTGTTTGCAGCTCTTTGCTATTGTGAACAAGCAGGTTTTTAATTTTTAAACTAAATTTATATAGCCAAAGGTTTTTATGTTGTCTAATATTTTATTTAAAAAAATTTTAATGTGATTAGTACATATATAATTGATAATGTCTATAGAAAAAGATGAAAAACATTTTTAATGTTAAGGAATCACATATTTGAAGTATCTTGAAATATTTCCTGATTTTTATTGTAAAATTTCATAATTTCTTATGAATTTATGAATAACATTCACATTTACACAGGCACATGTAAGTTACAGATTTCAGAACCAATCAAATAGATTTTAGATTATTTATACAATAAAACTCTCTTTTCATTCATTAATTTAACAAATGTAAATTCAATGAATATTAAAAACTGTAACAATGCCTGAAACTTTGGAAGTAGTTTTCATTTTTATTATTGTTATGAGTTCCTTTTACAATATCATCAATATGATGTGGTTAGATGAAGAAATGTCTGGAGAAAACCACTAGAATTCATTTTAACTAATGATTCATGCCCCTAAGACTACTGCTTGGTCGTATGAACTAGAGTGTTGAGTCTAATATAATTAAGTCTCTAGGGCATAACTTTTGAAGTTTCCAAAAGTTCTACACATCTTCCTATGAAGCAATTAAAAGTTATGACTGAGAAATTTGCAGAAGTCCCTGAAAGCAAGAAATATTTAAATTGCCTTCCTGAACCTGGAGAAGACTCTTTAAAGAATCTCTTGGTCCTTAACAATTTGATTTCTCCCATCTAGGCTTCCAGGGCAAATGAAAGCTGCCATATTTTCCCACTTAATTGCCCAGTGTTCCTTCACCTCTGACTTCGGAATTAGCAGAACCAAAACACAATCCTTTTAAATAGCATTTGTCTGTTTAAAAACAGTTTTAGAGCCATTTTGAAATGGTGCCTTTGACATCAATATTATCCAGACAGTAAGTCTGTAACATCATGGGTCAATAATACTAATTCTTTCTTCAGGAGGTCATGGCTAAAGTGGGCCAAACTGTAGAGAAATTGTAAAGAGAAGACCAAGGGGGGAGGGCAGAAATTTGTTGTAACCCAGAAGGTGTGGAAAATTTCCATTTAGAGGTAATTTATGAACATGTGTGAAGGGTGAAACAGATTTAAGAAATAAACTGAAAATTACAGGTATGGGATTATTAGATGAAAGTGAGTCTATAAGGCACAGAAAAAAATTGAAGAGTAATATATTGGATAAAATGAGATATTAGAGAAGAAATTTTAAAAAGTTGTAAGTGCTAAGTAATTTGAACATCCATAAAGAATGACTGTTTAAATACAGAATTCTCTTACTTGGAGTGAAGATATGTTTGTTTAATTAGAACATAATTTCATATTCCTGAGTACATCACAAGTGCCTACATGTCAAATGGTGTCATTTCCCATTGGCCAAATGAGATTGCTGTGCAATAGCAGAATGTGTACCCAATACAGATTGTAAAAACAGGTCACTTTCATTGACGTTTTGGTCCTGAATTTACCTCATAACCAAGTCAATTCTGTTGGGTTAAGCTTACACTGTGCTTGTTTAATACTAACCATGAATTGACAATTTTCTAGGCATTGTTTTTTAGCCCTTCATTGGAATTGTTATTTGGGAAATCTTCTTGGTTATTTTCTAAAATACGTTTTGGGGTTCATGGGAAAAAAAAAGAAAATAGGATTAATGTGTTATTTATTAATTATGTATCTTATAGTTAGTATTATGTGGGTACTTTAGGAAACGTTTCCATTTTTTTTCTTGTTGGCAATGCAGTATGATAGCTTGAGATGTGGAATTTGTGAAATCAGTGCGTTTAAAATTTTTGAAGAGTAAAATGTAGTAATTTTAAAAAATCAACTTGGGAGTTCTTTTATTTTTATTCCACAAGTTTTTTCATTTGATGGTAAATTATTCACTACCAAATGAGTGTAACTTGATAAATATGCTTTTGTGGCATGTCATGAATGTGATGGAAAATAATGGACATTGTTGGAAAAGAACGAGCTTGATACCTGAACGGGTGTTATACATGAAATTTAAAGGTACTCTTGAGAGAAGGTGGTATTTGTATTAGGAATGAAAGAACCTTGAGAGAAACAAAAGCTCACTCAATCAGTTAAGATGAAGGAAAATTATGTAATGCTGCTTAATGTTAGGGGCTTTACACATATTACTTTACTTTTTCTCCCAAGAAGTCCATGATAAAGGTATTAACATCTCCATGGCATAGATGAAGGAACTGACACTCAGGGAAGTGAAATGAATTTCCCAAACTCAGGTAGCTAGTAATTGAAAAAGTTAAGATTTCATTTTTATTCTATCCACTAGACAGAGCAAGGTTAATGTAGTTAATGGTGGCAATAGTATGAATAATAGTTTTTATAGTGATCTTGACTATTTCTTTATATCCATTGTTAATCTAATGTTTGGGACTTGACTCTTTTTAAAGGTAGCAATGAAAAAGTGAACATAGAATACAGAGCAAATGTACTTTTTAAAGGGTAGTATCTTCTCAAAGTTAAAATAGTGGAATTTATGGAAATAAAGTCAAATAGGGGAGAATAAAAGGTATTCTTATTTGACCAAAGGCAGATCTGGGGGCTTGGTGATTGAACAGAATTGTCTAAAAGATGCAACTCAGACTTTCAATTTGGGCCAAATTTCTTAGACAAAGGCAATTTTTTTACATATTTAACATGTTCAGTGATTGAATTGAGGTGGTTTTCATATATTCTGTGAATGTATCATATGTTCACAGATGAAAAGTTTACTGATAATATCTGTGTGTTTGGAAGGGAATATTCTGGAGAGAAGACTGAATGACATGGTCTAAGGTTTTCTTTTTTGTTATTGTGAGCTTAAAACATTTTTGTGATTTAGGGAGCTCTGAAGGCCTATTGAAAAAAACCCTGCGCTGTAATCCCAAAGGCACACAGTTCGAATCCACCAGCTGCTCCACGGGAGCAATCTGCTCTTTTGTGCTTAACTGCCTCTGAAAACCTGCTGGAGGGTCAGCTATGGGTCAGTTCCAACTTGGAGGTACACAACCACCACCACCACCACTCATGGATTTATAGACTGAAAACCTGCTGAAGGATAAGCTATGGGTTGATTCCAAGTTGACAGCATGCAACACGCTGCGTAACAGTAAGAATTTTTTTCAATTAATCAATCATGCACATTTTGCTCCATAATATTAATTACAATATGAAAAATTGTCTGATAATCCATTCATTCCATATTATCTTTCCCTTCTCCAGTAAATAATTATAAATATTATCCATTCATTACTTTTCTACTTGTTTCTCTCTCCTTCACCTCACTTGTAAACACAATAGAAGGAGTCTCTCTCTAGGTAAACATTTCCCTACTTCTTCAAGACAGTGGTCTTATGCATTTATCCTCTCGTGATTAATTGATTTCACTCAGCACAGCGATTTTTCGATTTCTTTGTGGCATGTAGTGCTTACTGAACTCCTCATTTTCACAAAGCTTCAATAGTACGCCATAGTATGAATGCACTGTAGTTGCTCTACTCATTATTTCATTGATTGACCTTACAATTGTTTCTCTTTACAGAAACATCTCTTTGCTATTATTAATAACAAACATGCAATAAGCATGGATGTGTATATATGTTTCTGTCTTAATGTCTTTTTTTTTCAGTTTCCAATAAACTTTTTCATTTACCTAGTAGGATTATTTTCTTCCCCTCCCCCTTTTAGTGGTTTGTTTACAAAGTTCATATACATTGCGTTTCACACTAGTCTTCATTCATGTTGTGTTTCATACAACCATTCTCATGCTTTATGTTTTATACAATGAATCACCACTGGACCTTGCCCATCATTACCCTTTTTACCCAGATCCTTCCATTTCCATCTCCCTCTCTTTAAGAATATCTACCTGCTACTGGAATACTTTTATGAAATGATATTTCTATTTTCAACTTTTTAGGAAAACAAACTGCTTTCCGTGTGTCTTTGCTATTTTAAACTCTGTCTAGCAGTATGATAAGGGTTAAACCGGGTGGCTCCTTGGAGGCAAGGATTCTGAGGCTCCGTCTAACTTACTTTGGACATGTTGTGAGGAGAGACCGGTCCTTGGAGAGGGACATCATGCTTGGGAGGGTGGAGGGACGGCGCAGGAGGGGAAGGACCTCTATGAGGTGGATTGATTCAGTGACTGGCGTAATCCGGATGGAAGTGTCAGAGACAGTGCGATTGGCACAGGACAGAGCGGAGTTTAGGGCTGTTGTACATAGGGTCGCTATGAGTCGCAAGCGACTCGACGGCACATAACAACAACAACAACAACAACAACAACAACAACAACATCAATGCTCTTGCCAACGTTTGTTTTTTTCACTATCTTAGTGAACTTTGGTGTTGTGCTTGGGTAAGTTGATGTCCTATTGTTGTTTTGATTTGCATCTGCACTAGTGGTAAGGAGTTATGCTGCCATCACAAAGGCACAAAGTTCAAATTTACTGTTCTGCTCAGAAAAGTGGGGGGATCTCTTCCTGTGCGGTTTAATACCTCTGAAAGTGGAAATAAGACCCATACCGCACACTGTCCCTACTTGATAGTTCACAATAACAACAACAACAGCAGATAGAGAACTCTGATGGCATAGTTCGGGCCTTTTCCTGCTTAACCTGAAGCAGACAGTTTGACTCCACCAGTGACCAAACAGGAGAATGCCGAGTAGTTTCCTCCCATGTAATTGACAAGCTCCTTCTGAAAACTCACTAGAGGGTCAGTTAAGAATCGTCTCAGATTCTATAGCAAGGAATGATTCTATACATTGAGGTGTCTTATTTTTGTTGATTTGCTGAAAATCAATATCAATTTAAAAATGAACAAAATGTATGAAAAGACTTTCCACCAAAGACATAAAGATGGCCAACAAACCCATTAAGAAACTCTTGAGATTATTAGCTATTCACAGTCAAGCTCATTGCCACTGAATCATAGCTGATTCATAACTGATCCTCCAGTGGGTTTTCAGAGGCTGTAAATTGCATGGGAGAATATTGACATTTTCTAAACATTTTAGATGAGTCTTTTGAGAAATAAGTTGTTGCTATTTTTTTCCAATAGGTTCTGTATTTACTCTTGACATTTTTTGGATGCACATAAGGATTTACTTTTTGAGAAGCTCTAATTTATCTAAGGTAGTCTCTCCTGATTGTACAATCTTCCTTATATTTGCTGTTCTACTTATGCCATAAGAAGTTTTGGTGATATGATCAATTGCCAGTTGTGATTCTAACCCAAAGATGTTCTCCTCTGGCAGTTGGGAGAAAACGGGTGGAAATCCACTGGCGGGTCAGCTATGAGTTGATTCTGACTGGACAGCAATAACTTAGAGTATTTATGCCATGGATTGCTGTGGTTGTTGTATGCCATCTAGTTGATACTGACTTGTATGTAGCTGAGCTTCCAGTGGGTTTTCAGATGCAGTGAAACACACAGGAGATTGCCCAGCCTTCTTCAGTGGTGTAACTCAAAAATTCAAACTGTGTGCTTTTGGGATTGCCCTGCAGCTTCTTACCTGTAGGCCACCAGAGTTCTCTCACCATAGATTGCTGTGTTGTGTACCATCCAGTCTTAATTAACCCATAGCTAGCCCTCCAGTGGATTTTTCAGTAGCAGTAAATGGCAAGGGAGGAGAGATTGCCTGTCTTTCTTTCATGGACATACTTTGTATTGGCAGTGCAATTCCTTGCAATAGATTGTTGTTGTTGTTAATAGCCATTGAGTCGTAAACAACTCATAGCGACCCTCTGAACCAAAGACATGAACACTTGTATGACTTTTATCATTTTTCTAAGTTACTAGAGTTTCTGGAAGCAAACTATTTCAGAAATGGATGCCATTCCTGCTCTCACGCCCTTTTTAATCTGGGAGCTCCACCATTAGGGTTACTAAATTTGTTTTTATTTTCTTTTTGATGTTCTTTATAGTTTAAAGTTTTACCCCTGGTTCCTTAAATTAGTTTTTGTGTATGGTGTGAGGTGTCCATCTTATTTCTATTTTCTGCAAGTAGATACTCAGTCTTGCTAGCACCATTTGTCAAAAAGTTGTCTTTTCCTCATTTAAGGGATTCCATATTCTTGTTTAAAATTACTTGTCCATATGTGGGTGGATTTCTCTTTTGGGTTCTCAATTCTAAAATAGAATTTGAATAGAGTTGATCTTGAGATGAGGTCTTTGAAAACACAAAAATCCCAGTTTTTTCTTGTGTTTGACAGTAGTGGATATTTTTCAGAGCCATCAGAGGCCTGTCTATTGAAAAATGTCTCTTTAGTCACAGGCTTTCTTTGGGATCCGCTTAGTTTCCCTTAGAATATTTCTTAAAGGATAATTAGAAGTTGTTTGCATTACAATAATAAGACCAGAAAAACACAGGAAGAGAAAGAGATATGCATATAGTATATATGAAAGGATTCATACTAAGAGTATATAGTCACAAAAGTCAGAAATAAGAAAACAAACAACACATTAAAAAAAGCACAAACCTCCAAATGTAAATTATTAGCAATTCACCAAATAAAATATAATAAAGTCAAACAAAACACATGCAGATATGTTCTGCATCAGTAGACTTTAGAAAAATACAAACTTAACATGATGAAATATTACTACTAGCTTTTATAATGTGTAAAAAAGTCAATCCTTCTAACTAACAAGGATATGAAACAACTAGATATATTTTATACATCAATAGTAAAATAGAAATATGATACAACCAGTTGGGAAAATTGTGTATTGACTGTTTTTTTTTAATAAATATAAGAATGCACACCTTAAATATTATCCATTGTCTTGCAATTGGACATTTAGCCTAGATAAATAAAAATTGAACACAAACAATATAAACTATCTTAATTCATATTTTGCTCAAAATGACAACCCAAAGCATCCTTCAAACTAGCAACACAATACAGTACTACCTAGTAAAAAAAAAAAATTAACCAATCTTCTTCCTATTATAAAACCACATTCTTATTTACGGAGTCCAGCTTCTCAAATTATTTGTTCAGCATTCCAATTGAAACCTTGGCACACACGTTTCTTGATTTTAAACCAGGAACACTATGAACCTGGAGAAAGGATGAAAGTCACACAAGTGTTGAGGACTTTTATTCATAGGGTTGCTAAGACTCACCTGCAACTCAACGGCACGTAACAAGAACATCAACATAGAGAGTTATCAGTTGGCCTGTTGTTGTTGTTGTTATGTGCCGTCGAGTCGTTTCCGACTCATAGCGACCCTATGCACAACAGCCCTAAACCCTGCTCTATCCTGCGCCAACCGCACCGCCTCTGACACACCCACCCCGATTACCCCAGTCACCGAATCAATCCATCTCATAGAGGGTCTTCCCCTCCTGCGCTGTCCCTCCACCCTCCCAAGCATGATGTCCCTCTCCAAGGACCCGTCCCTCCTGGCAACATGTCCAAAGTATGTCAGACGAAGCCCCAGAATCCTTGCCTCCAAGGAGTAGCTTGGTTTAATCCTCTCCAAGATGAATCTGTTTGTTTTCCTGGCAGTCCATGGTACATTCAGTACCCTTCTCCAGCACCACAGCTCAAAAGCATCCACTCTCCTTCTGTCCTCCCTAGTCATTGTCCAACTCTCTGATGCATAACAAGCGATTGCAAATACCATGGCCTGTATCAGGTGCACCTTAGTCTCCAGAGAGACACTGTTACTCCTGAATACCTTTGAGAGGTCCCTAACAGCAGACTTTCCCATTGCGATACGCTTTTTGATTTCCTGACTGCTGGTACCCAGAGTGTTGACTGTGGAGCCGAGCAAACTGAAGCTGTGAACACTCTCAATCTCTTCGTCATCCATCCTGACACTGCTAATTGGTCCAGTGGCGAGAATCTTTGTCTTCTTGACATTGAGCCTTAGTCCATACTGAAGGCTGCAGTCCTTGACCCTTCGCAGCAAGTGCATGAGGTCCTCCTCAGTTTCAGCAAGCAGGGTTGTGTCATCTGCATAACGCAGATTGTTAATAGATCTTCCGTCAATCCTGATGCCGGACAGAAAGTGATGCTACCAAGCCAAAGGTGGGTGACTTTTAATCTGCGGCCCTCAGGCCTTGTTTTTCATTGTTTTTGATCAAATATTCTTCTAGGTCGTGTAGCCCTTGTGTGTCCACTTGCTGTACAGAGGTAGCTTGTGGTTGCTGTGAAGCTGAACACTGTGACACTGATGTTTCAAATGAGTTAATGTTTACCCATGGCAGACAGTGTTTGGTAGAGCTCCCCAATTAAGCTTGTTTTCAAGCTTGGAAGCAGGAGTGGCATCCACTTCCATAATAGCTTGCCTCTGGAAACCCTATGAACTTGGAGAAAAGATGAAAATCACACAAGTGTTGAGGACTTCATTCATAGAGTCACTATGAGTTGCCTACGACTTGATGGCACTTAATAACAACAATATATCCTTGCTCTGTTCAGATAAAAATTTCTTGGTGTAGGTACAGGGGCATGAGTAAATGTTCTGGGATTCCAATTTCTCTTAGTATTAACTATAGTTTGTTATGACCCACACAGTCAAATGTCTTTGTATAGTCAATACAATACAGATAGACATTAATCTCATTTCTCCACTTTCTGCCAAGATCTATCTGAAATCAGGAATGACATCCTTGTTACTATGGCCTCTTCTAAACCCATTTTGACTTTCTGGCAGTTCTCTGTCAATGTAATGCACTAGACATTTTCTGGATGATCTTCAGCAGTATTTTGCTTGCATGTGATACTAATAGTATTGTTTGATAATGTTCACAATCTGTTGGATTACTTTTCTTGGCATTATAGACAATTATGAATTTCTTTGAGTCGGTTAGCCAGGTAGCTGTCTTCCTAATTTCCTGGTACAGAGCCAGGCTGCATCTGTCAGTTGAAATATGTTAATTGGTATCCCATTGATTCCTTTAGCCTAATTATTTGCCAAAGCCTTCAGTGTATCAACAAACTGCATTATGCAGATGATCCAACCTTGCCCTCTGAAAATGAGGACTTGGAATACTTGCTACAGAAGATAAAAGACTACTGCCTTCAATGTGGGTGACATCTCAATAGCAAGAACACAAAATTCCTCACTGCTGGGATGACATGGAGAATCATGATAAATGGAGAAAAGACTGAAATTGTCAATTACTTCATTTTACATGGATCCATAATCAAGACCCTTGGCACTAAGAGTCAAGTAATAAAGAAAAAAACACTGTATTGAGAAAGTCTGCTCTTAAGGACCTCTCCAAAGGAGAGGAACAATGACGTCAGTTTAAAGACTATGGTGCAACTAATTTAGGCTATGGTCTTTTGAGTCAATCGGTATGCATCTCAGAGCTGGACAATGAATAAGGATGACAGAAGAAAAAGCAATGTCTATTAATTTTGATGTTGGAGAAGAATAGAGAATATCTCATGGATTGCCAAAAGAACAAACAGATGTGTCTTGGAGATGGTGCAAGCAGGCATCCTCCTTAAAGGCAAGAATGGCAAAACTTCATGTCTCGTGTACTTTGGGCATGTTGTTAGAAGGAGTTAGTCCTTGAAAAGGGAGATCATACTAAGAAAGGTCAGTGGAAGGCAGGAAGAGACTCAGCAAGAAGGGAAGACACAGTGACTGAAACAACTGGCTCAGGCGTGTCTGAGATGATGAAGATGGCACAGGACAGAACAGGGTTCAGAGCTGCTGTTCACAAGGCCACTAGGAGTTATTCTTGAGTCAATGGCACTTCACAACAACAATATAATCAGTAAAAATGAGCAAGTAATTACAACAAAAACTTAGAAAAGATTTGCTATTACATGAAAGAGGCTAGAGTTAATCCCTATATATTATATACTTTATAACGTGATGTTTATATGAATGATGTTCTAGGAAAATGAAAACTAAAAGCAGAGACAAACATGTCAGTGATTACCAAGGATTTAAATGGAATAGCACAGTGGACTTTTTAGAGAATATGAAAGAAATATGTATCCTAATTTTGATGTTGGTTAAATGAATCTACACATTTGTAAAAACCAAAGGTAACTGCAAATCACTTAGCCATTTTCCATTGCTTTTGTAGTGGTAAGAAAAACCTCAGTTAAGTATACATGATAGAAAGTGGACTAAACTGTAGTCTAAGTTTTGCTACATAATAATTAAAATTGTAAGACTTACTTAAATTCTGTTAGCTAAGTTTCCCTACCTTTAAAAATTATAACATTGATTCTGTTCTCATAGTTATCTAAGAAATGACAACTTGGCTCTCCTATCAGGCAGAATCAGGGTAATCCAATGGATAGTAATAAAGAAAAAGAAGCTTCAAAATGCATGTGAACACATTCTCTCTCACAGACAGACAGACACACAGAGAGAAAGACAGAAAACATAATGAATAGAGAAGAAAATTTACTCATTTCCTGACTCTACACAAGTGTTCAATGTAATGGTCTTTCCTACACTGCTTACTTTCATCCCATTTTATATCCTCCTTTTGCTTTTTTTCTCTTCCTTATTTTTTCATCATTACACTCGACTTTTTTTTTTGCATTTGTGAATTGGTGTAAACAATATTGTTTAATTTTTTTTCAAATGTCTTTATCTATCTAGGTAAAAGAGAAGCAGTAAAATGAAGTGGGAAAACCAAACCATTCTGGTGGAATTCTTTCTGAAGGGACTTTCTGGGTACCCAAGACTTGAGCTACTCTTCTTTGTGCTCATCTTGATAATGTATGTGTTCATCCTACTGGGAAATAGCTCTCTTATTTTAATTAGTATCTTGGATTCTCATCTTCACAAACCGATGTACTTTTTCCTTGGGAACCTCTCTTTGCTGGATATCTGCTTCACTACTATCTCCATTCCCCAAATTCTGGTGACTTTCCTCTCAGAAAGAAAGACCATTTCCTTCACTGCTTGTGTACTGCAGATGTTCCTTGGTCTGACCATGGGAACAACAGAGTGTGTGCTCTTGGGCATGATGGCCTTTGACCGCTATGTGGCCATCTGTAACCCTCTGAGATATCCCATCATTATGAGCAAGAATGCCTACGTGCCTATGGCAATTGTGTCTTGGTTTATAGGGTTTACGAATTCTGCCGTCCAAACTGGGTTTGTGGCACGATTGCCTTTCTGCAGGAATAACATCATCAATCATTTCTCCTGTGAAATCCTGGCTGTCATGAAGTTGGCCTGTACTGACATCCATAACATTGAGTTCATTATGCTGGTGACCACATTTTTGTTTGTTTTGATGCCACTGCTCTTGATTGTCATCTCATATTCATTAATCATTTCGAGTATCCTCAGAATTCGCTCCTCTGAGGGTAGAAGCAAAGCTTTCTCTACTTGTTCAGCCCATTTGACAGTGGTGATTATATTCTATGGAACCATTCTCTTCATGTACATGAAACCCAAATCTAAAGAGACACTTAATTCAAATGACTTGGATGCAACAGACAAGCTTGTATCTATGTTCTATGGGGTGATAACCCCCATGATGAATCCATTAATATACAGCCTCCGAAACAAGGATGTGAAGGAAGCAGTAAAACATCTACTGAACAGAAGGTTCATTAAAAAGTGTGTATATGATTAGGTTTTTTTGTCATGACAGGAGGCCAGAATGAAGGCTGCATAGTGGAGTGGACTTGGGGGGAGGGATTGTATAACAATGAAAGAATGTTTCCTTTACTTTCTACTTTTCAAGAGAAGAGCAAACTGGGGGGAGGGGGGTGAGGGATGGGCAGAGAGAAAAGTGCAACAATGAATGAATGGAAATCCAAAGTCTCTGTAAATTTTCATTAAAATTAATAATAATAAAGAAAAAAGTGTGTAAAAATGAATTGTGAACATATCACACATTATTGGAATATGAGTTTTATGTTGAACTTTTGGATATTATTACTTTTTTGTACTCTGATGTATTATTTGAAGGTTTTTTTCTTGAGTTAATAGCATTTCAAAGTAAGGCATATATATGTAAAGGTTTTGTAAACACATGGCAGTAGATGATGAAAAAGGAGTCCATTTATCATCCTACCAATTAAATATGATCACTTTTTAACATTGTAAATTATATCTTTACTATTCCATGTTTTTGACAATATAGGAAATTTCAGATTAATTGGCTTTTTTATGTTCCATTTTCTTTATATGATTACTATTTCATAGGAAGTTTTTGATTACATTTTTTAAAATAAGTAATACCATTTATTGTGAATAAATAGAAAATCTTCAGAATATTATACTCATGTTTTTTTACTGAACTATTTACCATAATTTCATATTTATCTCCAAAGTCTCTTAAATAAGTTTAGTCTATTGTTTTGTTCACCATTTTAACTATTTTTCCTCTGAAACCCTAAGGATAAACAATATTTGACACTATTGACAAAAAGATGGGCAAATTCTGTTTATTGAAGAGAGTTTATGAAATCAACCGAGATATCTCTATTGGTCTTCTTTTCAGTTAATATGTTAGCTTTAGTGTAGAAATAAATTTAAAAAACAGTTGGAAATCAAATTTTGGGCCTACATAATTATATGGACAATGTTAGATTGGATGGAAAGTCAATTCAGGGACTTTTTAGAAGTTGTCAGTTTCTTTGGTTTCCAGAGAGATTTCTACCATTTTTTTTTTCTTGTCTTAGAAGAAAAAAGAGTGTTCCACCTCTTTATATTTAATTATAAGTTCTGTGTTCCTATCTTTCTCCTGCCATTGGTTTCTCTGAGACCTTATGAATCTGAAGGAGGTACAGAGCAGAGGACTGAGAGATACCAGGCAGAATCTTACTTGGTTTTCTTCTCAACTCTTTATCTGAAGAACACTTACATTTACAGTTTGCTGAAATGGTAAACTTAACACAGATGAATGAGTGTGTACTCTAAAGAGCGATCCACTTTCTAGAAAATTCACTTGACTGAATGTATTTTATATTGTTTCATCAGCATATATTTTTACATAGATAAATGTGAATTAACTGTTTATAGAGCCTTTAGGTATATTAATTTCATTTCTTCTTAACCAACCCTTTTATTTTAATGGAAGCAATGTTCAACAGTTACAAGCTATACTTAATTCCACATAGCTTCCAACACTGTTATTCACATTAAATCCTGAGCTTTGATAATGAGATTCATAGCATTTCCTGAATAAATTTTTCTACTTTGTTATTTCTTTCATAGCTGTTCATAGATGTTTTATCTTTCTAAATATTCCGGGAAAGCAGAAAATTTCTGATGTTAAGCATTTTATGTGTGGCTCTCATGTCATCTTGGACATTCAGAGTCTAATTTTGTTTTTCCTCATAGCACTTGTTGAACCTCTTCCAGAGCTCTCTCAGGATAACTTATCTTGTTCCTTCTTTTTTTATGAAGAGAGCTCAGATTCCCTGGTGCTAAGGAATTGTGCTACCAACACGAAAGCAAGAGGTTCAAATTCTCCACCTGCTCCATGGGAGAAAGGGGAACATTCACCTCCTGTGTGATTTGTTTTCTCTGAAAATCCACTGGAGAATCAGGTAAGAGTTTGTTCCAATTCGAAGGCACCAAGAGAAGGACCACCACCAACAGAAGTCTTGTTATCAGAGTTACAAATTTGTGACAGAAAATTAATGTGTACATATGAAATTTTTTTTATTTGAGTTTAAGTAAAAGTTTACAAAGCAAATAAATTTTCAGTTCAACAATTCATAAATCCTTTGCTTTTTATCATTAATAACAGTATTTATAATAATGATTGCAACTTCCCACTTCATCTGTGTGTTTCTGCTTCCATTAACTCTTCTATTCCACTTTTCTTACTGTCACCTTTGGCAAATTTTGCCTTTTAACATCAAATGGTTGGTGATTGTAGGCATGAGTATGTTCTTTGTGTTATTGTTAGCCTTGTAAATCTGTCTATTGTTTGGATGACAGTTGAACTCGTGTATTAAGCTTTACTCCTGGTTTAAAACGTTGTTGTTGATTGCCTTCAAGTGTAGTATGATTCATAGCAACCCTATGAACAAAGGCCTACAGTCCCTCTACTACTAGGGGCTATAATCTTGATTATTTCACCAGTCTCTAAATGATCAGTAAGCTTGGTCATTTTTAACATGTGAAATTTTTTTTTAACATGTGAAATTTTAATGTAAACATTTCTTCTTACAGCAGAAAACAAGGATAGGAAGTCAATGTCAGAAAGAAAAAAAGATGGATCACCAGTCCTGAGCTGCTCTTGTATTCATACTTGTCAGTCAAATACACTGTCTACATGATAATATGAACTTCAGTGGAGTAACTGTTAGAACTTCTCTGATAATCCAGGAGCTGGTGGTTTAAACTCAGCACAGCTTGTGGAAGAAAACCTGGTGATCAGCTTCTGCTGCATTGAAAAACAAGGAAATCATGAAATACTGTTCAAAATGGATGACCCTAGAGTACACTATGATGAGTGAAATATCTCAGTCACAAAAGGACAAATACGCATAGTGCTACTGTTGTAAAATGGGACTGACATAGGTGTTGGGGAGGAGACTGAGAAAGATGGGATAAATAATGTATACTGCACTGAAACAGATGAGAGAGAGAACTGTTTAAATGAAATATATGATTAGGTATTATTGCCATAACATGAGTCCAGAACGAAGGCTGCATAGGAAAAAAGGAGTGGACTTTGGGGGGAGGGATTGTATAACAATAAATAATTTTTCTTTTACTTTTCAAAGAGAAGAAAGAACTGGAGGGGAGGGGTGGGCAGGGAGAAATGTGCAACACTGAATGAATGGAAATACAAAATACCTGTAAATTTTCATTAATAATAATAATGATAATAATAAAAACTTAAAATACAGCCTTATAAACTCCTTAGGGTTAGGGTTGACATCCACTCATAGATAAATAGGAACAAAATGCTGGTACGCTTTATACAAGACTAGGCCCTTTACAGGATGTCCCATCAAAAAAATGAATGTGTCAGAAAAAAAAAATGAATGTGAGAACATCTTACGAAGGAAGGTTTTGTTATAAAAAATTTTATAATATGATACATCAGCTGCTCATGTGTTTGTGTGTGTGTGTGTGTGTGCCCATTTCAGAATCTTGCATGTAAAATATGAGGCAATATGCAGGATTTTTTTTCATTTGTGCTTCTTTTTTTAATTAAATTTTATTAATTTTAATGAACATTTACAGAGATTTGGGGTTTCATTCATTCATTGTTGCACTATTTTCTCTACCCTCCTCCCCAGTTTGTTCCTCTTCCCCCCCCTTGAAAGTCTGTTTTAATTGTCCCATTGCCACAGTTCTTGTCAAAGCCAGTTCTGATTAATCTCCTTTGTCAGTGTGTCCTTTGCCATTCCCTGTCACTCCTCCCTGAGAGAGACTTCACTCTGATTCATAAGGAAAAGGGGATGGTGTGTTCTCTTAGCTACTTCCTGCTAAAAATGGACGCTGTAGGTTTCAGGGTGAAGATCTTCTCTCACTACTCTAAAGGGCCCCTTTGGCAATAGGAAACATGTAGACTATTGTGGATATTGATTTTGGAATTTAGATGCACTGTTATCAATTGTGCTTAGCCGTACATGTTCATATCCTTGAAGATGTATAATGGAAGTGTTGCAGCCTAGTAGACACAAATTTAACTAACAAGTTAAAAGTACATGAGTCAAAAATGAAAAAGCAATAATATTCCAAGTAGAGGTTCTAACAGTGGCACAAATCACGTTACAGAGGGAAGGTGGTTCTTACAATAAAAGGCCTATTGACTAGCACTTTGTCTATTATAGTATAAAGGTTAGGAATCACAAGATTTAGAGGCTCAACTATGTCATTTATTGTTCTTAAGTCCTGGAGCAAATTTCATCTACCACTGGGTTGTTTTACAGCTCAGAAGTCCACATACAAGGCAGAGGTGAAGTAAGGAACTGCTTATGAGGCTTTCCGTCAATTCCAACAACTAAGAAATAGTGAGAAGAGTTGGGACCTCAGAAGGCTTTTAGAACCAAATAGTAGGCTCTTCTGTCCAGGAGAAAACAAATACACTTACCAGTAATGTTAATGCTTACCCACAGCTCTTCTGGGAGGATCTAAATCGTTGAAGCGTCCTCCTTTGTTTCCAGCTGGGAGGTGGGGGAGGCAATATACAGTTTCAATTGCATGTATAGAAAAATTTTATGGAAAGAGGTGTAATTGGAGATAAACATAGTGTATTGAATTATATTCCTTCAAAGGATGGGACTTTGTTGTTGTCATAACCCCTGTAACTATGAATGTTACTTTATTTGGAAAATATTTTCTTTGAAGATATTATCAAGTAAACCAATGAAGTTGTACTGTAGTAGGTGAGACCTAATCCCTTCTGAATGTAAAACAATAAAGAGCAGAGTAGAGTCAAACAGAAGGAAGACGTTGTAAAGTTCCATCTACCATCTACCAGCCAAGAAAGTACAAGAAAATCTAGGAGAGATAAGGAAAGCATTTTATAGTAGGGAGAAAAAAAAATTTAAGATTTCCTTCCATGTACCTTGAATTTTGACTCCTAACCTCTATGTTTAAGACAATACATTCCTATTCTTTCAACACATCTACTTTGTGGTGTGGGTTTGGTTGGGTTTTTTTGTGTGTGGCTTTTTTATTATTAAATATCTTATTTTTTTTTTAATTTTTAGCTGAGTACAGTGTACTTTATTGATGGTACGTGATAAGATAGGCTCTCCAGCCCCTCCTCTTTCTCAGGGGGATTGGATGGAAACTGTGTCAAGGACGTGAGATTCTCAGTGTGTTGGAGGATCAAGTTGGGGCAGGACTGACTTCCCAGCAGCTGAGGGTCTCTCTCTCTCTCTCTCTCTCTCTCTTCTAGTGCTACTGCTGGGGCTGGTGGTCCAAATGGCTCTTCTTCTTTGGTTTTAATTTTTTAAAATTAATTTTAATGAAAGTTTACAGAGACTTTGGATTTGGACTCATTCAGTGTTGCACTTTTCTCCCTGCCCCCACACCCAGTTCACTCTTCTCTATAATTTATCCCATCTTTCTCAGTCTCCTCCCAAGCCCGATGTCAGTCCTGTTTTACAACAGTGGCACTATGGGGTATTTGTCCTCTTTTGACTGAGATATTTCACTCCTCATAATGTCTTCCAGGGTCACTCATTTTGAATAATAATTTGTATAATTAGACCCTTGTTTTTCAGTGCTGTGTGGTATTCCATTGTTTGAATATAACACAGCTTCTCTATCCATTCGTTTGTTGATGGGCACTTAGGTTGTTTCCAATTCTTTGCTATTGTGAATAAAGCCACAGTAAACATGGGTGTGCATATATCTGCTTGGGTGGTGGTTCTGGTTTGTTTATGGTATATTTCCAGTAGTGCAATTGCTGGGTCAAATGGTATTTCTATTTGCAACATTTTGAGAAAGTGCCACACAGCCTTCCATAGTGGTTGCACCATTTTACTTCCACCAACAGTGAATAAGGGTTCCAGTTTCTCCACAACCTCATCAGTACTTGTTGTTTGCTGTTTTGAAACACTAATTAAAAGCAGGAATAAACAATGTAGAATCATTGGATTTTTGTTAATTCAGCAAATTATTTAATTTTTTGGAGGGGCATAGTTTAGATCTACTTCATTATAAAATACTATAAACTTGAGAAAATACTGTTTTTCTCTTTCATGGGGCTTCTAAATTGAAAGCTTGTAAAAATATGTTTTGTCAAAATGACGATGAGACATTATCTCACCCCAGTAAGAATAGCAACATTTAATAGAACAGCAAACATCAAACGTTTTCAAGCAAATTTAACAGAACAGCAAACATCAAACACTTTCAAGAGGCTTACTTATGTCAAAATCTGTAGAGGTTTGGAATTACAAATACCAATATAAGCTTATAAAAGGAAAAAGAAAGTATATATCTAAAGGTTTTTGAAGATTGCTTAATCTTTTTGTTTTTCAAATTTTAAAGTGATAAATATATGCCTTTAAATAATTTTTGTGATGAAATAATGTAAATGAATTGAGTAATTTATGGATATTAAATTATCTTCTAGATTTCTAATGTATAATTTATGAATTTATTCTGAATTTATAAATTCACTCACATTTACACAGATACTTGTAAATGTCAGATTTTTGGTTTTATGTAATCGTTTCTAGATTACATGAACAATAAAATTATATATTTATTCTTGAATCTAACAAATGTAAATTAACTGAATTAATATGTAAAAAATAGCAATGCTTGGAAATTTTTAAGTAGCTACTATGTTAATGATGATGAGTTCCTTTTACCAGATCATCAATAAGATGTAGAAGTATGAAGACAAGTCTGGGGAAAACCATAGGAATACAATTTGACTAAGAATTCATGTTTCCAAGATTTCTGCTTGGTTATATGAAATAGAATAATGAGTCAACATAATTAAGTCTTCAGGGCATTATTTCAGAAGTTTCCAAAAAGTTTCACATCTTCCAATGAAGCAATTTAAAGTTATAACTTTAAAATTTGCAGAAGTCCCTGAGAGCAAAAAATATTTAAATTGCTTCCCTGAATCTGGGGAGGAGTCTTTGGAAAATCTCCTGGGCATTGACAATTGGACTTCTCCCCCCACCTATGCTTCAAGGGCAAATGGAAGCTGCCATATTCTCTCACTTACTTGCTCCTCTTACTTCTGACTAGCGTGACCTAAATACATTCATTCTTAAATTATATTTGACTCATCATAGAGAACATTTTAGAGCAATTTTTAAGTAATACCCTCAACGTCAATGTTATCTGGACAATACATTTGAAACACATGGCTTGATATTGAGGATCTCTTCTTCAGAAAGCCATTACTGTAGTGGAAAATTCCATAAAGAAGCTACAAGGAGAAGATCAAGGGAGGAAAACCTATTGTAATCTAGGAGGCATAGAAACCTTCCATTCAGAGGTAATTTCTGAACATGTGCTTAGGGTGAATCAGTTTTAAGAACAGATTTGAAATAGACACTTACAAAGATGAATTTTTCATTGAAGAGAGAGTCCATAGGGCATAGAAAAAAAAATCAGAGTAACATCTTGGGTGAAATAATAGAGAATAAATGAACAATGTTTAAATTACAAAGAAACCTGAACACCAATAAAGAATGAACATTTATTTAAACAAATATTTTACTTGGAATAAAGATGTTTTTGATGAGAATGTGATTTCTTACTACTGAATACATTTTAAGTGCCTGCATTTCAAATAGTGCCATTTATCGTTGGTCCAAAGAGAATGAGAAATAATAGTAGAATGTACATTCTTGATTCAGATTATAAAAACAGGCCATTGGCATTGAAATGTTGATTCTGAATACCTCATAGCATCACTTCTGCTCTCTTTGATTAGGTTTACGTAATGTTTGTTCAATACTAATAAAGGCTGGGCAATTTTCTTGTATTTAGTTTTTTAATTTACCTATTCTTGAGACTCTTCTTGTGGAGGAGGGTTTTTTAAATACATCTTTGGGTTTATTAAAAAAAAAAGGAGACAGAATTAGTGTGTCATTTGTTAACTGTAACTCTTTTAGTTGGTATCATGTGGCAATTTTGGGGATTGTGTTCATTTGTTCTTGTTGGTGAAGCATTTCTACAGTAACTTTAGGCATGATACTTGTATCATATACATATTTTAACTTTCTGATGGATGAAAGTTGTTTATGAAAAATATCAACTTGTTAGTTTCTTGTTTTAATTCAAGCCTTTGATATAACTGTATAACTTATTCACTACCAAATTGATGTAATGGCCATTTGTGTCACGTCATAGAAATGATGAAAAATAGCATGTTTGGTTGTGTTTAGAATGAATTTGATACCTGAATAGATCTCATAGATGATATTTAATGATATTCTGAAGGAGGATGATATTTTAAAAAATGTCAGAAATTTAAAAGAAAAAACACCTAACAGCTACCCAACTTGAGGGAAAACCAAACTCCCTAAATAGTTTAACATGAATCAACTGTACGTGATGATATTTTACGCTTGGTATTTACCTTATCTTATTTATCCTCCCAAGAGCTCTATGATGAGAGTATTAAAATCTCCATGGCATAGATAAGGAAATTTAAGCTCTGAGAAGTTAAGTAACTCTCCCCAAGTTATACATCTAGTAATTGGAAAAGTTCAGATTTAATTCACCTTCTTTCCAACAGACAAAGCAGACAACTTGGCGCATTTCATCAGTGGAATGAACAAGGGTTTTCAAAGTGAGATTGGCTGTGGCTTTTTAGCCATCGTTAATCACTTGTTTCAAACTTGAATGTCTTTATTTACAACTCAGAATTAAAATAGTGATTCTAGGACTCAAAAGAAATGTACTTTTTAAGGTGTAAAAGCATCTCAAAGTTAAAATGGTGAAACTAATGGTAATAAGGCCAAAGAGGAGAGAGGGAGAAGTGTTCTTATATGACCAAAGGCACATCTGGGGGATTGAGAATGGATTAATGTCAGTCTAAAGGATAGAATTCAAACCTTCAACTTATAACACGTTTCTTGGACAAGGAGATATTATTTATATATTAAGTGTCTTTATTTCCAGAAATTCATCTTTGTTCTGCGAATGAATTGGAGCACTTTTAATGTATTCAGTGGTTGCTTCTTGTATTAACAGGTAAAATCATTACTGATAGTATATATGTATTGAGAAGGGAATGTTCTGAGAGAAGTGTAAAAGAAAAGGTCCAAGATTTTTTTTTTTAATTGGGATGGAATGAGAGCTTTTTCATCATTCATGCTCACTGTACATCACTATATTTATTATAATAGCTACAGTGTCTCATATTTTATTCATTCCATGTTGTTTTCTCATTCACCCATCAATAAGTTTTTATTATCTATCGATTTTCTATTCCACTCACTCTCCCATCTCCACTAGTAATCACAATTAATTAATTCTGTCTCTATGTAAAATTGTCTTTATATTTTTATTATACTTGTCTTATACAAGATTTTTCTCTTAGTGATGTATTTCTTTGACTTGGCACGATGTAACTTAAACTTAAGTCTAAAGAATTAAGTAGTGCTTCATAAATTCTTAACTTTTAAAAAACGTTGAATAGTACATTATTATGTGAAATGTACCATAGTTTCTCTATCCATCTGTTCATTGATGGACACTTGGGGTTTCCCTCCATTCCTTTGCTTTTGTGAAAACTATTTTAATAAACATGGATATGTATATATCTGTTTCTGCCACTGCACGGTTCTTGTTTCTTTAGAGTTCTCACCTAGTAGTGGAATAGCTGTGTCAAATGGTATTTCCATTTTCAACTTTGTAGGGAAACACCAAATTGCTTTAAAAAGTTGTTACAACATTTTACACTTCCAACAGCACTGTATCAGAATTCCAATCCCTCTATACTCTCACGAGCATTTGTTGTTGCTATCATAATGAAGTGTGCTATTGTTATGGAGGTGAGATATCTCATTGTTATTTTGATGTGAATGACCTAGTGGCAAAAAACAGCCCTCAAACACCAAAGCTGTGGTTCTATTACTCTAGCTTCTCTGTGAGAAATGCGTTGAGCATCTCCTCTCTTGTGATTGATTTACTGACTCTGAAAACCTGCTGGAGGGTCAGCTAATGGTGGGTTCTGACTCAATGGCACACAGCAACAGCAATAACTAATAAGGAGCTCTGGTGGCATGGTTGTAGGTAGTTGCCCTGATGACCTAAAGGCTGCTGGCTGAAACCCCTATCAGTGGATAGGCAGTCTCCTCCCACGTGATTTACAGCTTCTGAAAACCCACTTGAGGGTCAGCTATGAGCCAGCTTCAATTTGTTAGCAATGAGTTTGGGTTTTTTAATAACTAATGATCTCATGCATTTCTTCATGAGTTTGTTGGTGATCTGAATTTCTTTCTTCTTTGATGAAGTATCTTTTCATATCTTCTGCTAGTTCTTAATTAGGTTGTTTGTCTTTCTGGTTTTGATTTGTTACAATTATCTTTAAATTTTTGGATGCATGTAAAGATCTGCTTTTTAAGGGATCTCACTCACTTAGTTTATTCTTTCTTGGGTGTGCATTTCTTACTATATTTGAGTCAATTTATGCCACAGGACACCCTGGTGGCAACTCCCACAGCAGATTGTGCTCATAATCCAGTCATCATGCTCCTCTGGTGGTTTGAACACACACATGGCTGCACAGGAGACAGAAGAGTGATTTTTCAGAAAACCAGTAGAGGGCCAGTTATTATTTGATGCTGACTGGACCTGGACAACAATGAGTTTGAATATTTATGCCATAGATTAGGGCTCCTCAATTTATTTCTGTTTTTTTCCCTGATGATATTTCTAGGATTGAGTTTTACCTTGATCCATCTTGAGTTAGTTTTTTATATGGTGTGTGGTATGGATCTAATTTTCCTTTTCTGCAAGTAGATATCCAGTCTTGCTAAAAATGTTTATTAAAGAAGTTGTCATTTTCTCAGTGGATTTCACCACCTTCTTAAAAATCGGTTGTTCCTAGGTGAGTGGATTTTCTGCTACTCCACTGGTCTATATATTGGTCTAAGATGTTTTGAGGTGAGGACTTTGGGTCAGAAATCTCATTTTTCCCCCTTGTGGTTGATAAGTAATGAATGTTTTCCAGAGGCATCAATCCAACGTTAGAGCTGCTGGAGACCCGCATGTTGAAAAATGTCTCCTTATTTGCAGGCTTTATTTTTGCTTCGGTTTAGCCACCCTTATATAGATAACAACTCAAATGATAATTAAAGATGTTCGCATTAAGAAAACAAAAAAGGTAAACCACAGGAAGGAAAAGATAGATGCAAATAACACTTTAACAAAATATTCATAACTAAAATGTACAATCTTAAATTCAGCTATAAGAAAAAAAGATACAGTTTAAAAAATAACTTAGCCTGTTAATTTCACCAAAGAAAATATAAGAATGGCAAGCAAAAAACTGGCAAATATGTTCAGCATTATTAGACTTTAAGAAAATTCAAATTAAAATATGATGAAATACTACTATCATAAAGACATACCCTCCTTCTAACAAGAAAATAAAACAACTGGATATTTTATACCTTACTACTAGTCAAATAGAAAAATGATACAGTCACTTTGGAGAATTATGCATTAGTAGTTTTTAATAACTTTAAAAATGCATAACTTCTGTGATTTACTATCCAACCGCTGGTATTTACTTTATAAAAATAAAACCAAAATTAGGTTCCTAGAAAAAAATGTGCATGAATTTTATGTAGTATCCTCATTCATAGTATCTCCAAACTGAAAACAATCTAAATATATTTCAGATGGGTACAGCTACATATTGTACTACCTACGAGTAAAAATGAACAAATACCTGATTCAAGCAAAAGTTGGAGCAGCCTCATTGTTAAGTGAAACGCTCCAGACTTAATGACTGCATATTGTATAATTAATAAAATGTGACTTTTTTTTGTAGAATTACGTAATTTACAGAAGTCCTGGGGGAAACAAACCAAGCTATAAAGACAGGGGAGGAAATGTGCGTTCGGGATTACCAAGGTTACTAGATGGGTAAAGGATGATTGAAGTGGAATAGCACAATGGAATTTTTTGAGATGATGAAAGATAGATGCATCCAGTGATAATATTGGTCAAACACATCTACATGTCTTTAAAAACATAGACTGTAACACTAAAAGAAGGGAACGTGAATTGTACTGTATGGTATTTTGTTGTTCTTGTTATGTGCTGTTGAGTCAGAAATGACTAATAGCTGACTCTCGTGAAGGAGATGGCATTTTTCCTCCTGCAGAACAGCTGTTTTATTCAAACTTCATGCTTTGGGATTGACAGCACAACTCCATATTACTAAACCACCATAGCTCTCTCTATATAGATTAACTTTCACATGTTATAATTTAAAATGAAATCTTGTGTAATATTCTTGCTAAAGTAGAAGGTATTTTTATCATTCCAAGAATATTTCAGATTATGGGCCTCCCCGCCCCCCTTTTTTTAAACCACAATGAGTAACGGTGGCAAAGTTTAACAGGGCAGCAAGTAATAAATGTTGGAGAGGATATGGCGAGAAAGGAACTCATACATTGTTGGTGGGAACTTTAAAATTGTACAACCATTCTGGAAGGCAGTTTGGGGCTTCCTCAAAAAGCTGAAAATAGAAATTCCATCTGACCCAGCTATTCCACTACTTGGAATATACCCTGAGAAAAGAGAACTGAGGCACAGAGATCTGCACACCAATGTTCAAAGCAGCATTATTCACCACTGTAAGAACATGGAAACAGCCCAAATGTCCAACCACAAATGAATGGATTGAGAAAGTATGGTACATTCACACAATGTAATACTACGCAGCATGCAGGAGCAATTATTTTGTAAATTAATACCTAAACTTGGGAGGGACTGGAAAGCATTATGCTGAGTGAACTAACTCAGTCCCACAAGAATAAATATTGTATAAAACCATTAGTGTAGAATGAGTATAAGGACCCAGGAGGAGTGGAAGAGGGTGGAAGCCGAGGGATGAGGATGTGTGTGTGTGGGATTAATCAAGGGGTTGTACAATTTGTTGGGTGGAGGGATGAGGGAAATTGAAATAATCTGTTCTTGTAAACAATGCATTCAAATTTTTCAAATAAACTAGTAGGAAAAAAAAGATTACTGGTCTTTAAATGGTTGGGCATGTATATTTTTTGGCAAATCAAATGTACATTAAATACTGGTTGTGTTCAGTTATGTGTTGAAAACTTCTCTTGGTTTACTACCCATTGCATTACTGTTAAGTGTGGAGCCAGGGTGCCTTTTAAAGTTAACTTTGCAAGTTGTTGATGAATTGTATTTTGTATTGCTTTTATAGTGTTAAGAAAAATCTCTGATAAGTATGGATTATAGATAGGCAGAGCAAATTTAAATTTAGATTTTTCTATATATTAGTTAAAAACTTTAGGCTGATGTTCTGTTAGTTAAGTTTCTTCTTTAAAATTATAATACTGTGCATGTTCACAAGTTACTCAAAAAGGGCAACTTGGCTCCCACATGAGATCGACTCAGTAGCGATCCAATGGATAGTAATAAGCTGAAAGAAGTCTCAATATGCAAGTGAGTACATCCAATGTGTGAATGAGTGTGTGTGTATGTGTGTGGTAGGGAGGCGAGAGAAAGAGAGAGAACAACTTGTTTACACGCACACACACACACAGAGAGAGAGAGAGAGAGAGAGAGAGAGAGAGAGAGATAACAACTTGTTCACATTAAGAGACTAACTTGCTCATTTCCTGACTCTAAATACGTGATCAACGCAATAGTTTATGCTTCATTTTTTTCTTTACTTGTATAGGTAAAAGAAAAACAGTAAAATGAAGTGGGAGAACCAAACCATTCTGGTGGAATTCTTTCTGAAAGGTCTTTCCGGGTACCCACGTCTTGAGCTACTCTTCTTTGTGCTCATCTTAATAATGTATGTGTTCATCCTTCTGGGCAATGGCACTCTTATTCTAATCAGCATCTTGGACTCTCACCTTCACACCCCCATGTACTTCTTCCTTGGGAACCTCTCCTTCCTGGACATCTGCTACACTACCACCTCCATCCCCTCTACTCTGGTGAGTTTCCTCTCAGAAAGAAAGACCATTTCCTTCTCTGGCTGTGCAGTGCAGATGTTCCTTGGTCTGGCGATGGGAACAACAGAGTGTGTGCTCTTGGGCATGATGGCCTTTGACCGCTATGTGGCCATCTGCAACCCTCTGAGATATCCCATCATTATGAGCAAGAATTCCTATGTGCCCATGGCAGCTGGGTCCTGGTTTTCAGGAGTTGTCAACTCTGCTGTCCAAACTGGGTTTGTGGTGCAATTACCTTTCTGCAGGAATAATGTCATCAATCATTTCTCCTGTGAAATCCTGGCTGTCATGAAATTGGCCTGTGCTGACATCTCAGGCAATCAGTTCATCATGCTGGTGGCCACAACTTTGTTCACACTGATGCCACTGCTCTTGATTGTCATCACTTACTCCTTAATCATTTCGAGTATCCTCAGGATTCGCTCCTCTGAGGGTAGAAGCAAAGCTTTCTCTACTTGTTCAGCTCATTTGACAGTGGTGATTATATTCTATGGAACTATTCTCTTCATGTACATGAAACCCAAATCTACAGAGACACCTAATTCAAATGACTTGGATGCAACAGACAAGCTTATATCCATGTTCTATGGGGTGGTGACTCCTATGATGAATCCTTTAATATACAGCCTCCGAAATAAGGATGTGAAAGAAGCAGTGAAACATTTACTGAATAGAAGGTTCATTAGCAAGTGAGTAGAAAAATGAATTGTGAACACAGTCAACATTATTTAAACATGACAATTAGGTTGGACTTTGAGGCACATTTACATTTGTACTTAAGTATTGTGTTGAAAATTTTCATAATGAGATAAAGCATTTCAAATAAGGCATGTTTATTAAGAATTCACAAACACAGAACAGTCAATCAGAAAAAAAAGGGACCATTTATGAGTCCACTAGCAGTAGAGACTAACTGTCTACCATTCTTAATAAGACATTTCACATTCTATATTTTGACTGTATTGGAAAATGTGAATTATATGAGTGTCTTAAGCTCCATTTTCCTTAAATATCATTATTTCATAGGCAGTATTTCATTAAATTTTTCAAAATAAATGAAGCCTTTTATTGTGGAAAAAAGTATGAAAATCCTTAGAATACTCATACCCATGTTTTTATTAAGTTGTTTTGTCATAATTTAAAATTTATCCACATAATTTCTTAGGTTATTTAAGTATTTTGCTTTCTTCACTATTTTAACTTTTTTTTTTTTTCCTTGTGAAACTGTCGGGGAACGGACAGCATTTGAAGCAACTGATGGGGTGGGTAAGCAAGGTTGATGATCAGGGTTTATGCAGCCAACCAAGGCATTCCTCTTTTCCCCCTTTCTTGATTTCAGCTTTTATATTAGCTTTAGTTGTTGCTGTGTACCATGGAGTTGGAACTGACCCATAAGCGACCCTCTAGTGGGATTTCAGAGGCAGTATAATGACATGGGAGGAGCTTGCCCCTCCTTCTCCTGTGGAGAAACTGGTGGCCTCGAACCATATGTCTTTGGGATTGCAGCTTATCTTCTTGCCACTAGGCCACCAGAAGTTCCTAGTGTTAGTATGGAAAAAATATTATAAATCAAGCTTTGTGTCCATATCATTGTACTAACAATACCAAATTTGAAGGAAAGTCACTTCTAAGACTATTTAGAAGAAGTCAATTTCTTTGATGTCCTGAGGCAATTCCACTACTTTTCATTTATTAGAGGAAGAATATCCAAATCCTTTAATTTTTAGTAAAAAGACCTTGGTTCATATCTTTTCTCTGCTATTGGCTTTTCTTTTCTTTTTTTTTTCTCTTTTTTTTTTTTTTTTTTTTTTTTGGGTAGCCTTAGGTTATCTGAGGGTGGAGTGGGGAAAGGACTGATATTTTAGACAGGAGATGAAATTGATCTCACTTTTTTTCTTCTTAACTCTTTATCAGAACACTTCCTATTTACAATTCATTATAATGGTAGACTTAACACAAGATAAATGAATGAGTATCTTAAGGAGTGAGTCAACCTTCTAGGAAATCCACATGACTGTATTTTATGTTGGTCCTTCAGTGAATTCAGAGGATGCTGTGCTTACACATGTCTTACATAAACAAATATGAATTGACTGTTAAAAAGAATTTAGGTGTATTCATTATTTTGTCATTCCACATTTACTTTTAAATTTTTAATGGAAGAAATATTAAACAGTTCCAAACTTTTTAAATTCCATCTAGCTTCCATCATCATTATGCGCAGATTCAATCTTGTGGTAAGGATTTGAACTATGATGAACAGATTTACAACATCGACAGAATAAGTTTTATTGGTCTTATATTTTTCACAAACCTGTTTATAGATGTTTTGTTTTTCTAAATAGTCCAGAAAGTAGAAGGATCCCTGTTGTTGTTGTTATGTGCCATCGAGTCGTTTCTGACTCATAGCGACCCTATGCACAACAGCTCTAA
>NW_006399802.1:10763212-10786950 GCF_000299155.1 Elephantulus edwardii | reverse complement strand
ATGATGTCCCTCTCCAAGGACCCGTCCCTCCTGGCAACATGTCCAAAGTATGTCAGACGAAGCCCCAGAATCCTTGCCTCCAAGGAGCAGCTTGGTTAGGATCCCTAGAGTCAGGAATTTTATGTGTGACTCTCAAGTCATCTTGGATACACAGATCCTAATTTTATTTTTTTCACAGCACTGGTTCAACTGCTTTAGAATTATCTGGGTCGACTTAATTGTCCCTAGTCTTCTATTAGTTTTATTAATTTATGATAGAAAAGCAATACCAACGTGTGAAGTTGGGTTTTTTTTAAAGTGAAAACTTAAAAGACAGTTTTCTAATCAACCATTCATATATCTTTTGATCTTTTGCTGTATAACGGTAACAACAATACCCACAATATAACTACAACTTTCCACTCTGGTTTCCATTAATTCTGTATTTCAATTAATATTTACATTAATAATTCTTATCTCCAGTAAGTCTTCTACCTTACCCATTTTCCCTTTTCTTGGGCACATTATTTCCCTTTTGGCCTGATACAGTTGGTATTGTAAGGCGCAAGTGTCTGGTGTTATTTTTCAACTTACAGATATGTGTGTCGTTGGAAGAAAGTTGAACCAAGCTAATAGGTTTTATTCCTTATCTGAAGCACGACTAAAGGCCAAGCTTCCACCTGTTTCTACATGACTAGTAAAACCGGCCATTTTTTTATGTGTGAAATTTTAATGCATATGTTCCTTATCATAGAAAAGAAAAATCAAGGTTATGGAGTCAGTAACTGAAGAAAATAAAGATAAATCCCAGTCTAGAGTTTCTTACACGTTTAGATTCATGGGGCAGCACTATCATACCAATAGTTTGAGCCTCAGTGTTCAGAACTTCTCTAGTAACTCACGGGATGGTGGTTTAAACACAACAGTCAATACGTGGGAGAAAATCTGATAATCAGATTCCATAAAAACATACTGCTTTAGAAAGAGATATCATGAGTTGTCATCAAGTCAATAGACAATGAAAACAGAAATATAATACTTGAATTTTTTATAAAAATGTTAGCCTCACTAAGGGGAGCTTTTATAAAAACACTAATCTGAGACTGTCTTATGGAAGATGACTTTTGTTGTCAATTTTTTTCCTTAAATCTGATACAACTGATTGTGTGTGTGCGTGTGTGTAATTTTATTATCAACTAGAATCTCTACTCTAATTTTACCCCATACAGAATCCAATATGTGAACTAGAAGTCAATATATATATATTTTAAATATATATTGAATACAAAAACTTTATGAAAAGATATATAATTGAAGATGAGAAAAATGGTTTGACTTACGTTTCATTCCCCCTGAAGAATGTGACCTTGTTGAAGTCTAACCTCAGAAATTATAAATGTGATTTTTTGGGGGGAACATGTCATTCTTTGAAGATAATGTGAATTAAGTTAATGACCTCATACTGTAGGAGGTAGGTCCTAATCTCTCTGAATGGTGTTTAAAAAAAACACAGAGAGGAAAGACAGGCAGTTTCAAATAGGAGTAAGAAACTGTGAAGATCCATCTACCCAACAAGAAAATAAAGGAAAAGCTAGAAAAGACATGTCTTTCTATAGAAGATAAAAAGAAGGTGGCCTTAATGAACCCAGAATTCTGACTCCTGGCTTCCAGCTCCAAATCACTCACAATAGATTTATAGCTTTTGACATACTCACAGTTGTATTTTGTTACAGAAGCTAAAACAGTAAGTATCTTTCCATTTTGTTTAAATCACAAACAAGTTGAAACTTTGTAATTAAAAACACAGATAATGTAGTAAAGTAGAAATTATTTTTATAATTCATCAAATTTTAAATATCTTTTTGGTATGTTATATATCAACTCTCTTACTAAATACACTGAATTTGAGCTTACATTAACGTTTTATTATTTACAGGGGCTCCTAAAATTGAGACTTATAATAAAAAGTGCCTATTTTTATTTATTATATGATTATTTGTCAGTTGTTGTTGTGTACTGTCCAGTGGGTTTTCAGAGGCTATTAATCGCATGGGAGGAGATTGCCCATCCGTCTCCTGCGGAGCAGCTGGTGGCCTCGAACTACACGCCTTTGGGATTGCAGCACAGCTTCTTGCCACTACACCACCAGAATTCCATATTTTTCAGTTTGCATATATAATATTTCACTCAATCCTGTGATGTGGATGGCAATGTCACTATCTTGTAACTGAAGCTTAGAGAAATCCTAGGGAAATGGATACTTTTTGTAAACCTTACAACATACTTCTGTAAGTTTGTAGTGATATTTAACATTACTGCCTCTAGACACATTTTCTAAAATGATTAAATACAGTGAAATATAAATGTGTATCAAATTGCTTGGACAACCAGTTTTGAGAGTGAAACTAATTTAGTTCTTTAGATAATGGCCTTGAAACTCACTACATCTTCTTGTTGTTATTGTTATGTGTCTTTGAGTCACTTGTAATTCAATGACTCATGCACAAGAGCTCTGAACCCTGCTCTATCTTGAGTCAATTTCATTGTCTCCAACACACCTACTTCCATTACTCCAATCACTGAGTCATTCCATATCATCCAGGGTCGTTGTCTCTCACAGTGCCCCTCCACCCTTCCAAGCATGATGTTCTTTTCCAAGGTCTAGCTCATCCTGGCAACATGCCCAGAGTATGTGAGACAGAACTTTAAAATCCTTGCCTCCAAGGATCAGCCTGGTTTCATCTTCTCCAGGAAAAACCTGTTTGTTCTCTTAGCAGTCCATGGTATATTCAATACTCTTCTCCAGCACCACAACTCAAAGGCATCGATCCCCTCTGTCATCCATAGCCATTGTCTAGTTCTCTGATGCATAGCATGTAGTTGTGAAGACCATGATTTGGATCAGGTGCACCTTAGTCTCTAGACTAACATTGTTGTTCTTCGGTAGTCTGGAGCAGTCCCTGACAGCAGATTTTCCCAATATAACTTGCCTTTTAATTTCCTAGGTGCTGGTACCAAGAGTGTTGGTTGTGGAACCAAGCAAACTTAAGCTGTCAACAATCTCAATTTCTTCTCCATCTATCATTATGCTGTCAATTGGCCCAGTGGTGAGAATCTTTGTTTTCTTGATGTTGAGCTTCAATCCATATTGAAGACTATGCTCCTTGATCTTCTGCAGGAAATACCTCAGGTTCTCCTCAGTTTCAGAAAGCAAGGTTTTGTCATCTACATCTTATGTACTCAAAATATTTGTAGTTACAAATGATGAGAATTAAACAAAATCTCAAATTAGGAGAATTTGTTGAGTGAAGGGAAGTAACAATTGCACTGATCTCCAGAAAATAGTCTATAAGAAAAAGTAGGGAGGAAAGATGCTACTCATTGATTTATTGAAAATAACACTAACTTTACAAAATAGATGTGTTCTAAATTAATGGTGTTTCTTTTACATCTGAAATAATATGCAATTTATGGTCAGATATCTACTTTAATTCATATATTTAATCCTTTTTAAAAATTACACTCTAAATAGGGTTGTTGTTGTTAAGTGCTGTTGAGTTGACAACAATTCAGCAACTAATGACTCTGTATACAACAGGCTGGACCATTGCTTTATCCTGAGTCACCCTCATGTTCTCGGGCATGCTTAAGTCCATTGCGGTAGCCACTACGTCAATTCTTCTTGAGGGTCTTCCTCTATTTCACTGACCCTCCACTTTCCCCCATGATACTTTTCCCCAAGAATTTGCTCCTTCTGACAACAGGCCCAAAGTAAGAGAGAGTATTTCAGCATCCTTGCCTCTAAGGAGCCTTTTGGCTGTGCTTTCTCCAATACATATTTCATTGTTTGCATAGTCTATTGTATCTTCAATACTCTTTGCCAACATTATACTTCACAGGCATCGATTCTCCTTTGGTTTCCCTTGTTAATCATCTAACTTTCAGCTGCATACAAAACAATTGAAAATACCGTGGATTGAATTAGCAGCACTTCAGTCTGATATTTTTTCTGTTTAGTATCTTAAGGAGTTGTTGACAGCTGATTGGTCACCTGGATTTACTGGCTTTAGCTAACAATCAGCTGTGGATTTGAATCAACCTCTTTTTTTTTTTTTTTTTTAATCAACCTCTTGTTTAAGTCAATCAGGACCTGGTGGGCAGGCTTTTGAGTTGAAAAGTCTGTTGGGCCCTTACTAAGTCTCCAGTTTGGAGGCTCACGTGTCCGCCATTTTTTTTTTTTTTTTAATCAACCTCTTGTTTAAGTCAATCAGGACCTGGTGGGCAGGCTTTTGAGTTGAAAAGTCTGTTGGGCCCTTACTAAGTCTCCAGTTTGGAGGCTCACGTGTGAAGCAGTTGGCTTCTATAAGGTAAGTTCTCTTATTTTAGTTGAAAGTTGAGTGTGAACTGTTTGTTCCTTTTTTTTTTTAATTTTGTTCACCATCATGTGTGAGCTAATTGGTTGTCTGGATTTACTGGATTTAGCTAACAATCCATTGTGGACTGGAAGCCTCTTGTTTGAATCAATCAGGACCTGGTGGATGGTGGATGGGCCTTTGTATTTAGAAAACAGCGGCCCTGGTATTAATTGTATTCGGGAAGAACATTGTTCTAAGTGGTACAGCACTGGTCTATCACTTTGCTGTACTGACATGTGGTTGATGTGATACTGGATGCTATACCACTGATGTGCCAAACGCCATAATGGCTATCCATAGTGGACAGTGTTTGGTGGAGCTCCCAAATTAAGACAGGCTTGGAAGCAGGATTGACATCCACTTTGTAAACAACATGCTTTTGGAAACTATGAATGCTAGAGAAATTACAAGAGTTAGAGAAAAAGGTTGAGATGTTTTGTTCAAAGGGTTGCTATGAGTTGTACTCAACTTGATGGAACTTAACAACAAAAACCAACAAAACATGGTTGTAAAGAGAATGGGAAATCCAGCTTAGGTCTGACTCTGTAACTCTTACTGCTGTTACTGTTTCAGTGTTTGATGCCTCCTCTTGTGCTTCGTTAGCCTTTGTTTCCAAGTCTGGGATGAGGCTTTGCATTGGCAGGTTGTGTCCTTGTTCATTCATTAACAGGTATAAAACTTTGAACTGGGAGACAGGTAAAATATGAGTGCAATTATTTCTGAGTACATGTGATGTACCCCTTGGGGAATTCCAGATATAAAACCATTATTCCGGCTCTCTCAATCAACCTTTGACTTCTTTTTATTTTTATTTAACCTGTAAATTATTTTCTGCTTTCGTATTTGAAAATAATAACAGAACCACGAAAGTATAACCTTTCTAGGCTGTCTTACTACTCCTAATTTTATTTTCTAACGTTTTTATTTTTTATAGTTCTTGATATTTCCATAGAACGTTGTGCATTTTGATCATAATTTACACACATGCATGTATAGAGCTTTGGTGGCCTAGTGGCAAGAAGCTGGACTGCAATCCTGAAGGCATGTGATTCAATGTCACCAGCTATTCCATTGGGAGAAGATTGCACAATCTCCTCCTGTGCGATTAATTGCTTCTGAAAACACAATGGAGGGTCAGAAACATGTCAGTTCTCACTATGGTATACAACAACAACATGTGTGTATGAGTACATGCATAATATGCATATAAATGAAAATATATTTCCAAAAGTAATAGTGTTTATTGTAAAATATTCAACTACTAAAAATGTAAAAACTAGAAACTTAAATATCCCTGAACTTTTATATACATTTATAGAGAATTTAGATATGACAATTAACATTTGGTGAATGTATACAGTTTGTCTTCAGAGTGTGTATATGTTTATATTTTAAAATATTCTGAAGTATTACATAGAGAGCTCTTGGGGCATAGTCCTTAGCGAGTTGTGCTGCTAACCCAGAGATCACAGGTCTCTGGCAGTTGAAAACCATCACCAGTTCCTCGGGAACTGGGAAAATGATGGGGAATCTCTTTTGAGCCTTGGGAATCAATGGAGGATCAACAGTGAGTCAGAAGTGGCTCAACTGCAATGAGTTTGAGTTTATAAAGTATTATATATTCAGTATAATTTTCTGCAGCTGCTTTTTTTTTCCATTCAAAGCATATTGTTCTCTTTCTAAGAGGTATATATGTATATCATTTTGGTTGCTCTCAAATAAATTCCATTTCATTGTTCTGTATGTGTGTAATTCATGTGTGATAGATGAAATGTGTTTTACAGGGTTTTTTTCAAGGAGTTATTATTTGAAAATTGATCATAAAATCTTCCTTCTAAGACACTTGTGGGTGGAATGACACTTCCAAATTTTCTGTTGTAGTACACCACATGAACTGTTAACTATATTCTTGAAGGGATGCTCAGCAGTTCAGGGTAGGAATAGAAGTGTGTTTATATAATAATTCATTTAGAAAAGCACTTGGGGTAATTTGTGATTTTAAAATTATACAAATAATGATATTATTAAATTTATCTTAGGGAATAGATTTTTATATACTTGGGGCCTTTGAGTCTAACTCCACTCTAGGAGTTGGAGGCTAGCTGGCTGGCACCTTGATGACGGTCTCGTCTTGAGTCTTGATGGCCGTCATGTAAGGGAAGTCTCTCGGGTGTTTGCTGTGTGTTACTTTTCTTTTCTCCTTCCACAAAAACAGGTGATCCTTGAGCCTGAGACCAAGGGTGGAGGCCTGCTAGAGTGTGTGACTTTAAAAGAAAATAGAATATATATTCTAAGCTTTAGAATGTATATTCTTTAAAAGACACAGCAATCATTTTGTCTATTTGCTGTACTGAACCACTTGGAATTTCTGTGATGCTGCACATTGTTCCACAGTCGTGTTAAATACCGTAACGTTTCCCCTTTATGTACAGTGTTTGGATGAGCTTCCAGATTCATGCTTGGGAGCAGGAGTGGCATCTACTTACTAAACCAGATGCCTCTGGAAACTCTGCAGACTCTCTAAACTGTGTAAATGTACAGAAATGATGTTAATTCTAGAACAGAGTTCAATTCTTTTGTGCAAAGCTTACTCTGAGTTGTATTGGACTTGATGACACTTAACCACTGCTAAATGAGACTAGTGCTGTTACATCTGGAGGAACATTCTTCCACTTTGCACATCACTCTTTGTCAATGTGCTGTATGAAGTAACCTGGGTTTGCAGTGATACTGAACCTTGTGCCATTAGGGTATCAAATACCATAATGGTTTCCCATTGTGGACAGTGTTTGGTGGAGCTCCTAGTTGTAAAACAGGTTTGGAAGCAGGAATGGCATCCACTTCCTAAACCACATGCCTCTGGAAACTCTATGAACTTGGAAAAATGATGATAGTTATGGAAAGGCATTAGGTCATTAGGTCTTTTGTTCACTATGAGTTTTGCTCAACTTGGTGGTAATCAACAACAACAACAACAATTTTATTACATATGAATTATTATTGTGTTAAATATTTATTAATTGTGTTACTAGCCACCAAGGAATTGTCTAACAAATTTATAATACATTATTTAAAAATAATACTGTGATTTGAAAAAATGTAATATTTCTCATTTTTTACATTTTTTTGTACTTTTTAAAATCAAGTTGCTTTACATTGCATACTTGCTACAGATAAATAGTAATGATTATAATGAAGAACTTTTGTCTACTTACATAAATTAAAATGCCTCTTTCTAAAAATAAAGCATAAACATATATGTTAGTTTATTTTAAATATACTTCAGCACTCATATTCACTTGTGATGTTGGAGAAGAGTACAGAACATTCCTTATTGCCCAAAGCCCATCAGTTATGTTTTGGAGGAAGTGCTGGTAAACCTTTGTTTCACATACTTTGGGCATATTGGTAGGAAAGGCCAGTCCTGAAAAAAAGAAATGATACCGGGAAGGGTAGTAAGCCAGAGAAAGAGAGGAAGGCCACCAACAAGATGGACTGGCATAGTGTCTGTTACAGTGGCATTGAGCGTATCAGAGATTGTGAATATATTTCATGAAACAGCAAGTTTCAGACCTGTTGTTTATAGGGTCACTATGAGTTGTCAGGTACTCAATGGCATCTTACAAGAACAGCAACAATAATATTTCATTTTGTCATTTGGTAATGCCTTCCATGTTGCTGAGATGTTGGACATTGTGCTATTACTATTTCAGATAATGAAACCTGCTATTTGTGCACACGTTTCAGCAGACCTTCCTTAGACAAACGAGGAGAAGAATCTGATATCTATTTATGGAAAAAGTAACTAATGAAATTCTTATGAATATGAGTGAAATATCATCTTATGTAGAGCTAGAAGATAAACCACTCAGGTTGGAAAGAACTTAAAATATAATCAGGATACAATTGAGTCTGCAAAGTAGTATCAACTTTAATGATATGAACAGGAAAAAATTTGGGGGCTTCACTTGCTGGTGTGGCACAACACAAAACAATCACTGCTTCCATTAGTAATTGCAATGTGAAATGCACAAACATGAATCCTGGAAAAATGATAAGTATAAAAATATTTTTTTGAAATATCTTCACTTAAAATACAATGAAAAAAAATTATAAAATGAAAGACACTTCGAATCTACTAAGGCTACTAATGGTTAAAAAATGAGGCAGAACACTTGAAGATAGACATCCTAACAATTGTTGTTGTTAAGTGCCATCGAGTCATAGACTACTTGTAGCAACCCTATGAATGAAAGACCCGAACACTTGTATAACTTTCACTGTTTCTCCAGGTTCATAGAGTTTCCGGAGGCCAGTTATTTGGGAAGCCACCCTTGCTTCCAAGATTGTTTTAATTGGGGAGCTCCCCCAAACACTGTCTACCATGGGTAACAATTATCCCATTTGATACATCAGTGTCATAGTTTTTAACATCACAGCAACCAAAAGGACAAATACTGCATAGTGCCACTGTTGTAAAACAGGACTGACACCGGAGTTGGGGGAAAACTAAGAGGGGATAAATAATATATACTGCATTGAAACAGATGAAGGAAAGAACTGTTTAGGAGGAATATATGATTAGGTATTATTGTCATGACAAGAGTCCAGAATGAAAGCTGCATAGTAGAGTGGATGAGTGAGGGGATTGTATAACAATGAAAAAAATTTTTTTTTAACTTTTCAAAGAGAAAAGTGAACTGGGGGTGGGGTAAACAGAGAAGAAAGTGTGCAACAGTGAATGGATGGAAATCCAAATTCTCTGTAAACTTTCATTAAAATAATAAAATGGAAAAAATTATGGAGATGCATGAGAGAATTCTGCAAGGTCAACTATCTATTGATTGGAAGCACCCTTTTTTTCCAACAACTTAAGTTGTGACTGAATGTGGACCAGATAGCATACAGAAATTAAAGAGTCTTCATCTATGGAAACAGGTAATGTAAAAAAAGAGTCAACAGAGAAGCTCAATATCACTAGTCAGAACAAGTTCAGGGGGCAGCTGTATTACTGACCACAATGACCCTATGTGTGTCTGAGTTGAAGTGCAAAAGAATTTTTAAAAGGTCAGGAAAATTCATGCAATCTTGGAAAATACTATACTTGGATATATACCACTAGAATTTAGAGACCAAATAAAACTATATTTGTCTTAAACATTTGTCATCAAACACTAATGGCTAAAGAGCTGACAAGTTGTAAATTATATCAAGAATGTCATATAGAAAGCAAGCATAAGAGTTTACAAAGATAAGTAAAAGAAAATACCAAAATGAATGTCAGAAAAGAATCTTAAAACTTGTCCTGGAAATTACAGAAATGAAGGTGAAAATTATGAAGTAAAAAAAGAAAAAAACTGAATAGATAATTCAAAGCATAAGTAAGAAGAAATGTAAATTACTGTGAGGGACAGTAGAGCTGGAAACCAAAAATAAAAAAAAAAAGAACTCAAGAAAGAGTTCTTATATTAAAGAACTGAAGAAAAACTTGCTTCAATTGCTGTATTGAGAGATTCTATTGACAAAATTAGTCAATAATTGTCACGTTTTATTGGATCACCTTATGAATGGACACAGCTAAGAATCTTCCTGTCAGTTAAGACAAGACAAGATTCAGTAGCTGTCTTCCAAATTTATTGGGAGGTGGATTAACACAGTATCTGGGTTATTGGGGGCAGGTGTATCAGAGAGTGAGACTAGCTCAGGATAGGGCAGGATGCAGAACTGTTGTACATCGGGTTGCTATGAGTCACTGGCAACTTGATAGCACATAACAATAACAACAATGGCTGGGATAGAAATTATATATTGTTGTTGTTATGTGCTGTCAAGTCGCTTGCGACCCATTGAGGCCATATGTACAGCAGCTCTGAACCCTTCCCTGTCCTGAGCCAGTCTCACTAATTCTGATACACCAACTCCCATTGCCTCAGTTACTGTATCTACCTCATCCAGGGTCTTCCTTTCCGGCACTATCCCTCCACCCTTCCAAGCATGATGTCCTTCTCCAAGGACCAGTGCCTCATGGCAACATGGCCAAAGTATGTATATATGTACAAAACAAAACAAAAAACACCAAATAAAACAAAAATCACAGAAAAGAGGAATGCTTCAAAAGACAATTTATTCCATGAGGTTAATATTATACTGGTATAAAAGCGAGACAAAAATATTAAAAAACCCAATAAAACTACCTGAGTCTATCTTACTGTTAAAACTTCAAATCTCATTCCTGTGACATGTTCTAATTCACTATGACCCTCTTTCAAGTTGCTGAGGATCTTAAATCTGTACATCTTAATAAGAGGGGATTGCCCATTTTTCTTCTATGAAATTTCCAGTGGATTTGACCCATCAGAGACTTGCAGGCCTTTAATTAGCAGCAGAACACACTAAAAACTCCACCACCAAAACTCCTTATTGTTGTTTTTGTGTGCTATAAAGTCAGAACTGACCCATAGCTGACCCTCTGGTGGGCTTTCAGAGACAGTAAATGGCCCAGGAGGAGATTGTCCATCCTTTTCCTACAAAGCAGCTGTTGGATTCGAACCACTTTCTTTGGGGATTGTAATGCAGCCCTTCAGCCATGGCTTCTATGCTCCCTCTTATGACAGAAAAAGGAAAAAAAAAGATTTCTCTTTTTGGAAATAATACTATCTTGTCTATTAGAAACACTAACATAGCTACTAAAAATACCTATCAGAAGAGATAATTAGCTCCTTATTTTCAGGACATGAAATATAGCAATTTGAACTTTTGGACACTAGCAATGCATAAGTATAAATATTAATTTAACACATTGCCGCACACTTTTTAAATTGGTGACGGTGCTTGTAACACATTTGCTGTCATTTGTGGCAACATGTTTTAAGCAAACCATTTCATTAACAACGTTATTATTATGAGGTGTTTTCAAGTAAAAAGTAATTTACAGCAAACCAATGAACATACTAGAACCTTGTTCTATCTTGTGTCATTCTCGCACTCTCTGCCATACTCAGTCCTGTTGTTACAGTCACTCTACCAATCCATCTAATTAAAAGTCTTCCTCTCTTTCAAACCCCCCCCCCCAACCATTCCCACATGATGTAATTTTCAAATGTTTGGTCTCTTCTGACAAAATACCAATGTATGTGAAACAGTGTCACAGTCTTTGCCTTTGAAGAGCACAGTGGCTGTACTTCTTCCAGAACAGATTGATTTGCTCTTTTGGCAATCCATTGTATATCCAATATTTTGTTCCAACACCACAATTCAAAGGCATTGTGGTTTTTTGTTTGTTGGTTTTTTAAAAAGGACTTTAATTCTTCTTCAGTCTTAGTCACTGTCCAACTCTTGAGTGCATTAAGAAGTAATTATGCACTGATAAGGATTGGATAGCATTTCAAAGCATACAAATACGTAGGGTTACATTTGAGAAACTATTTGAATATATGGACACTGGAAGCAACTAAATATCACTAAATGAAATTTAAGAAGAAAAAATAATGGAAATGCATAGGTGATAGGTTGGAATCTTTTAATATTATTAAAATGATGTTATCCTCCCTCCACTTCATTATGTCATCCGAAGATTGTATAATTGGATCCATTGTATTGGATCCACTGTAGTCAGAAGAAAATGTTCCCAGTTTCCATGAAACAAATTTGAAATTTCTAAATTTGGTGGAAATTTTTTAATGCTATTTATTTATTTCCCAGATACATATAAATTTCAAGTTTCAGAGCCAAACAACAGCTTTTAGGTTATTTGTACAATAAAATTCTGTTTTTATTAAGTTAAATACAAACTAAAAATCCTAGAATCAGCTCTGATTACCTAGTGCTTAAGGGATTGTGTAGTTCAATAAGGCAAGTGGTTCAAATCCATCAACTGCTTCATAGGAGAAAAATGAAAAATTTCCTCACTTGGAGGGTCCTCTATGAGTTAATTCTGACTTGCATGTAACAACAATAACAGTATTTGTAAAAGTCTGCAACTATGTAAACTACTATTATTCTTAGCAAAGAGTTTCTTCTAAATTTCAATCTTAATATGTAGGTAGATGAACAAAGGTCTGAGCAAAACCATTAGAATATATTGAGATTAAGGTTTCTGGCTTCTAAGAGTTCTGGTTATTTGAAATAGAGCAATGTGTCTAAAATAATTAAGTCTTTGGGGCATTACTTTTGAAGTTTCCAAAAGTTCCACACATCTTTCCCCTGAAGCAATTTAAAGTGATGGCTTACAAAAGTTCAGAAATCCCTGGGAGCAAAAAATTTTTAAGTATCTAAATAGCCTCACTGAGCTTGGGGAAGATTGTTTTTGTGTTTTGGTTGGGTTTTTTGTTTTGGGTGTTTTTCTTTTCCCTTGAGAAGATTCTGGAGAAAATTTCGTTGGTCATGACAGTGGGGCAGTGTAATCATCTAGCTTTGAAGGGCAAATGAAATCTGTTAAACTCTCCAACTTAGTGCCTAATATTCATTCTCCTCTTAAGTCTGAACTAGCAGAACAAAAATATACTCAATTTTTTAATTATTTTTGGTTAAAGGAAATCTTGTAGAATAGCTCACTATTTTTTGTATTATTAATAAAAAATCAGCATCACTGTGAGTCAAAACTGACTTAATTACAATTTTTTTAAAACACAAAAAGATTGAAAACAAATTTGAAATTATGCATTTTCATCAACTTAATAAAGACTAAAGTCTGTACCATCCTGTCTTCCTATTGGTAATCTCTTCTTCAGAAATTCATCAATCTAGTGGACAATATTTTAGAAGAAATTACAGAGATCATCAAGGAAAGAAATCTGCTGTTTTATAATCTGAGAGACAAACCTTCCACTTAGAGGTAATTTCTACAAACATGTTAAAGGTGAAATAGTTTAAAGAACTAAGTTGAGGAAGCAAATAATTTTGTAGATGGGGTTTTCTTAGTAGGGAGAGTCTGTAGTGGATAGAAATTTAAGAAAATCAGAGAATAATACCTTGTATATGGTGAGATATTGGAAAAGAGGTTAAAAATGCTACCCAAAGTGTAGTTCCAGTTTAAGAAAATGCTGAATATCAATTAAAAACTGATATTTAAGTTGTTGTTGATGATTGCTGTCAAGTCAAGCATGACTCATTGGGACCCTATGATCAAAAGGCCCAAAGCCTTTCTATAACTATCGTCATTTCTCAAAGTTCATAGAGTTTCCAGAGGTATGTTGTTTAGGAAGCGGATGCCACTTCTGCTTCTAAACCTGTCTTAAACTGGGCTCTCCACCAAACACTGTCCACCATGTGTAACCATTACAGCATTTGAAACCCCAATGGCACAAGGTTCAGTATCACAACAATCCCAGGTTACCTCAGAACAGCATATTAACAGAAGAGTGTTTAATTAGATGAATTTTGACGAGAACATAACTTCCTAGTTCTGGGTACAAGTGTCTACATGTCTAATGCCGTATTTTCTCCTTGGTCAACAAGACTTGCAGTATTATAGAACTTGCTCTCTTGTCTAAATTGAAAAATCAGGCTAGTGTCATTAAGGTCAGATTCTGATCTTATGTCGTAGCACCAAGGAAGTTCACCTGATACGGTTTAGGCAATAGTCTACTAGTACAAACCACAAATGAACAATGTCCCTTTCTGGAATCCTTCTGCTGAAAATGCTATTAGAAAAACTCTTAAAAAAGAAAAAGAAAAACATAATAATTTTTTAAATGTATCTTTAAGTTTATAATAAAAAGCCTCGATAACATGTAATTAGTTAATTATGGTGCATAATTATGCTTACATTGGCATTTTGAAAATATTCTTGAGCTTTTTATTTTAACTCCATGTTCCATTTGATATACAATGATATAAGACTATTCACTACCAAATGAGTAGAATTTTATTTCGATTGCATTTGTTTTCTGTCTTTGAATTAGGAAAAGTAAGTCTATAAAGTCTGTAAAGTCTATAAAGTAAAGAAAAGATCTCTTAAAACAGAAATAGAAAAAGTCTATAAAGTAATAGATAGGTAAGAAGAGACAGGATATGTGAAAATATCTGATATATGCAATTTAAAAGACACTCTTAAGGTGGGAGATACATGGGTCAGAAACAAAGAAAACAAAACCAAAAACAACTTGAGAGAAGAACAAGCTCAAAAAATCTATAAAGAGGAAAGAAACTGAAATGGCGTTATTAGATGTTTTAAATGTGTTACCTTATTTATGGCCCCCCAAATTCTATGAGGGTATTAAAATACCCACTGTATAGATAAAGAAACTGTAGCTCAGAGAATTTAAGAAATTTCCCAAATCAAATCCTCAATAATTGAAAAGTTAGAATTTAAAGTAATTTTCTTGACAATGGTCAATGGTTCTCATAGTGAGATTGGCTGTTGCTCTGTAGTCATCATTAACCAGTTAATTGAGGTAGAGACAATTTTGTTTATTTCCTAGTACTGATAAAGTGAATTTGAAACTCAGAGCAAATACACTCTTAGAGTAATAAAAAAAAAAATCCCAAAATGAAATGGTAGAATGAGAACAAAGACAAGATAGGAGGAAATGTAGGCAGAACTGATTAATGTGAATCTAAAAATTGCAATATAGATCTTGAACAAGTTTCCTAAACAAGCATAAATTATTCACATGATCATTGGTCTATTTATCTTCAGAAGTTTGTTTTTATTTTGTAAATGGGTTTAGACACTTCTAGTTGATTCTGTAGATGTTTCCCGTGCCCATAGAAAAGAGCAATGCTAGAAAATGGATATATTTTAAATAGGCAAATAGGAGTGAAGGCTCCTAAGAGAACATTAAAAGAGAAGGTCTGAGATGTTCCCAGGTGAGGTCTTAAGGATAAAATCTCAGGTCTTCATTCATAGGAGATCACTCACTCATGTCCTCAGAACTATAGAGTCAGTTCCAACTCACAGAGAGTCTATCAACCCCCATTTGGATCTCTGACTTTGAAATTCTTAAGAGAGAAGGGAGACTGCCTGTCTTTCTGCCATAGAGTAGCTGGTGGGCTTGAAACACCAAACACTGCAGTTTGGTTAGTAGTGCAGCACCCTATGGACAAGGCCACTGGACCACCCTGCATGACTGATGATGTGTGTTATTGGGAACCTACTCATAGCTGACCCTCAAGAAGGTTTTCTGAGGCAGTAAGTTGTAATAGAGAAGAATGCCTGTATTTCTACCCAGGAGCAGCTGGTGGGTTCAAACGATGTAGTGGATTTTCCCTGAGTCATCACGCAAATGAAAAAGTATCAGAGATCTGCCTTATCTCTCTTTGATCATAATTTTTCTTTGGGCTCCCAGTCAAATGGATTTAGGTAGCAAGAAAGTGAAATGGAATTGAAAAAGTATTTGCATTAAGATAATGAAAAGACAAGTTACATACTGGGACAACTCTATGCATATCTCGTATCCACAAAAAAAATCATACCTAGGATAAGTAAAGAACCTCTAAACTTAACAATACTAAGATAAACAACAAAATTAAAAATAGACCTGAAACAGTTAATTAAAGAAAATAAAGGTATATAAAAAGGCACCAAAACCATGCATATATATTCAGAACCACTATCCTTTATTGAAATACAAATTAAATGTTTGATATAAATATCAGACTCAAACTCACTGCCATCAAGTCAGTTATGACTCTCCATTGGGGTTCCAGAAGTGTAAATTATAAGGAGCAGACACTATGGTTCTCCCTCTAAAACCCAGATTCATGCCCTTTCAGTTAGCAATTGAAACTCACTACTAGATATGCATGCCACCAGAGGAAAAAAAAAATCCACCAATATAAATTTCTAACAAGAACACAAAACAACGGGAACTCTTGTTCATTAACAGTGGAATACAAAAATGATTCAGACTCATTGGAAATCCTTTGGCAGTTTTCACAAATATAAAATGTTCTTCCTATGTGATCAATTGTCCTGTAGCAGGATGTTTATCCCAGAAAAATGAAAAATTATGTTCAAAGAAAAACCTATACATAAATATTCAGTCTCTTATTTCGTAAGTGCCTGTAAACTAGAAGCAACCCAAGATGTCCTTTAGCAGGTAAATGGATGAGCAAACTGTGGAAGAGCTACACAAGAGAGTACTACCCAGCAGTAAAATGAACAAAGAAATGATATAAGGAGGAATCTCAAAGGCTTAATGTTAACTGTAGAAGCCAGAGTCAATGCCCGTACATTATATGATTCCTTTTATATGATGTTCTAGAGAAGAAAAAAAACTACAGGGAAAAAAAATCTTACCAGTGGTTCTCCAGACTTATTGGTGGGTGCAAAGGATAATTGAAATGGAGTAGTACAATAGAATGAAGCTCAAAGTGCACAAAGGTGATGAAAAGTAAGTATCCTGATTGCCATGGTGGTTCAACAAAGTTACTCACATTTTAAAATCACAGAATTTTACACTAATTATTGAGAACTTTAATTTTTTGTGTAGAATTCTAACATTTTATAATTTAAAAAATAAAATTGTGAATAATTTTATTCATGCGATATAAAGGTATTTATATTATTCCCAAAATATCAAGATTATTGAACTTTACATGATTGTACAAAGTTTTTGGGCAATCAAGAACATGATAAATACTAGATTATTGCACTACTTTTTTTTTTATTGCACTTTTAACTGAGTACTGGTGAGTTTCTCTGGGATAGGAGCAAAGCTGCTTTTTTCTTTTAAGGGAGCTTTGGGCATTGCCCATGGAGAGCTGTACGGCTTGCCTTCAAACCACACCTCTCTAGAAGTTCGAATCCACCAGCCTGAGAGAAAAATGGGCTATTTCCTCCCTTGTAATTGAAAGCCTCTGAAAACCTGCTCGAAGGTTAGCTATGAGTTGGTTTTGACTTAAAGACAACAATGACTTTCACTTACAAATCTCTGCTATAAGACATTTTTTCTAAAATGCTTTTAGACAGTTCTGGTGACCTAGTGGGTAGAGATTTGCACGGCCAACCTAAAATTGAGCAGTTTGAATCCAGCAGGTGCTCCCCTGAGAAAAATTCTTTTCATATGAGATTGACAAGACAATTTTAAAAATGAGATATGATAATCTTTTCATATGAGATTTACTGCCTCTGAAAACCTGCTGGAGGATCAGCTATGATTTGTTCCATCTCTATAGCAATATTTGAGTATTGCTTTTATAATAATAGGGCCTGAGTGTAAGGCTAGGCCTTACCATGTACACATTGGAACATTTTAAGTTTAAAAAATCTGTTCACTTAGCTTTCTTATTTTGTTGTTCTTGTTAAGTGCCATCGAGTTGCAGGCCACTCATAGCGACCGTATGAAGAAGAGTCCTCAACACCTGGGTGTCTCTCATCCTCTCTCCAGTTTCTTATTTTAAAAATAATAATAATGTTTGTATTTAATGATATAACACATGTGGAAAAGCAAAACATAATGCTTTTATAATAGCTTTTCTTTCATTTTTTTTCTCCTCTTTTTGCATTGTTTCTTCACTTCCTATCCTTTCTTCCTTTGTTTTAGAGTTCCCTCCTTTTGCTATATTGGGTTCTTGATAGATTGTTATATTTGTGAATTAATGTATGTAGACTTGTTAATTGTTTTCTGGCTTAATTTCTCTGACTTTACAGGAACCAGAAAAACAGTAAAATGGAGTTGAGAAACCAAACCATTATAGGAGAATTCTTTCTGAAGGGTCTTTCTAGCCCAAGATTAGAGCTCCTCTTTTTTATGATCATCTTAATAATGTACATGTTCATCCTTCTGGGCAACGGCACTCTTATTCTGATCATCATCTTGGAATCTCACCTTCACACCCCCATGTACTTCTTCCTTGGGAACCTCTCCTTCCTGGACATCTGCTTTACCACCAACTCCATTCCTCAAATGCTGATGAGATTTCTCTCAGAAAGAAAGACCATTTCCTTCAAGGCCTGTGCAGTGCAGATGTTCATTGGTTTGGCCATGGGGACAACAGAGTGTGTGCTCTTGGGCATGATGGCCTTTGACCGCTATGTGGCCATCTGCAACCCTCTGAGATATCCCATCATTATGAGCAAGAATTCCTATGTGCCCATGGCAGCTGTGTCCTGGTTTATAGGGTTTATGAACTCTGCCGTCCAAACTGCGTTTGTGGTGCAATTACCATTTTGCAGGAATAATGTCATCAATCATTTCTCCTGTGAAATCCTGGCTGTCATGAAATTGGCCTGTGCTGACATCTCAGGCAATCAGTTCATCATGCTAGTGGCCACAACATTATTTGCATTGATGCCTCTGCTTCTGATAGTCATTACTTATTCATTAATTATTTCCAGTATCCTCAAGATTCGCTCCTCTGAGGGTAGAAGCAAAGCTTTCTCTACTTGTTCAGCTCACTTGACAGTGGTGATTATATTCTATGGAACTATTCTCTTCATGTACATGAAACCCAAATCTAAAGAGACACCTAATTCAAATGACTTGGATGCAACAGACAAACTTATATCCATGTTCTACGCTGTGGTGACTCCCATGATGAATCCTTTAATATACAGCCTCCGAAACAAGGATGTGAAGGCAGCAGTAAAACACCTGCTAAGCAAAAAACTTATTAGCAAGTGAGTAGAAAAATGAATTATGAACACAACCAGCATTATTGAAGTTTGAGAATTTTGGAAAATGTTCCAGTTGAGGCATTTAAAATTTTATACTCTCAAGCTTTCTGTTAAAATTTTTCCACAGTTGACTTCTGCCTTCATAAACTATGTGATAGTAAATTTATATTTACTAAAGCAAAAAAGAAATATTTTTTCACTATTACATTTAATATTTCAAAATAATGATTCTCATAAGGAATTTTTAAGACAATAGGATGAGAAAAAAAGCTCAGCTGGAAATGGTTGCATTCTAGCATTCAAAATAATATGTTATAATCTATATTTATAGTAGCATTACAATGAATAATTTTGTGTCTCTTCTATGTTCATGTTCTGCATAGCATTATTTCAAAGGTCATAAGTCATAAAACTGTTCAAGTTTTGTAAAAAAACTTGAAACTTTTGTCAGAATACTCTACCTATACATTCTCTGAAGAATCATTCTTCATAGTTCCACTTAACTGCCAAAGCCCCTTGTTGTTATGTTCTTTTGGGTCAACTACAGTTCCTAGCAACCCTGTGAAAAACAGCTGAAACTTACGGCATTCAAAGGATCTCTGGTGGGCTCAAGCCCATTGTTCACAGTCACAGTGTCAATGCATCTTTAGTGTCTTCCTTTGTGTGAAAAGAATGTATCAGTAAGCATTATATATATGACACTTAACAATCTGGAGCAAGAAGTGTATTATAAAGTGAATTGGGGGAGGGATAGTGGAAAGGGAAGGAAGCAAATGTGTATTAATGGATAAATAAAACCCCCAAAACTTACTGTTTTCAGTAGTTATTGAATTCAGCACTTTATAATTATACAACCAATATTAATATCTGATACATTAAAGAAAATAGAACTGAGAATAAAAAAATAAAAAACCTCAAAGTGATTTGAAGAGTTGTTGTTGTTCTTAAGTGCTGTTGAGTTGTTTGTGACTCATATCGACCCTATGTACAAGTCCCTAAATCCTGTTCTATTCTGTGCCAACTTCACTATCTCTGACATTCCTCCTCCCATTACCCCAATTACTTAATCGATCCATCTCATCGAGGGTTTTCCTCTCCTGTTCTGTCCCTCCACACTCCCAAGAATGTTATCCCTTTCCAAGGACTGGTGCCTCATTGCAACATGCCCAAATTATGTTAGACAAAGCTTCAGAATCCTTGCCTCCAAGGAGCAGCTTGGTTTCACTTTCTCTAGGATAAAACTGTTCACCTAGCAGTCCATGGTATATTTAGCACTCTTCCAGCACCACAACTCAAAGACATTAATTCTTTTTCTATCATCCCTAGTCATTGTCCAGCTCTCTGACACATAGCATGCAATTGAGAAGACTATGGCCTGGATCAGGCACACCATAGTCTCCAGCCTGACGTCATTGCTCTTCAGTACTCTAGAGAGGTATCTGACAGATGACTTTCACAAAATCCAATTAATCTCTTGATTTCCTGGCTGCTGGTACCAAGAGTGTTGACTGTGGAGCCAAGCAAACTAAAACTGTTAACAATCTCAATCTCTTCACCACCCATAATGATGCTGCCAATTGGCCCAGTGGTGAGAATCTTTGTTTTCTTGATGGTGAGCTTCAATCCATATAGGAGGCTGTAGTCCTTGACCTTCTACAGCAAGCACTTCAGGTCCTTCTCAGTTTCAGCAAGCAGGGTTGTGTCCTCTGCATAACACAGGTTGTTGTTGAATCTTCCTCCAATCCTGATGCCACATTCCTCCTCACACAGCTCAGCATTCCGGATGATCTGTTCTGCATACAGGTTGAAAAGGTGTGGAGACATAATACATCCCTGGCAGAACCCCTTCCCAATTTTGAACCATGCAGTGTCTCTTTCCTCTGTTCTGATGATTGCTTCTTGGTTCAAGTATAGGTTTTACATAAGCACAATCGAATGTCTGGGATTCCCATTCTTTTCAGAGTCAGCCACAGTTTGTGTGATCCACACAGTCAAAAGCTTTTGCCTAGTCAATGAAACACAGACATTCCTCTGGTGCTCTCTGCCTTCAGCCAAGATCCATCTAACATTATCTATAATATCCCTAGTACCATGGCCTCTTCTAAACCCAGTCAGCCTGCACTTCAGGCAGTTCTCTGTTGATGTGCTGTTCCAGTTGTTTTTGGATGATCTTCAGCAGAATCTTGTTTGCATGTGATATTAATGATATTGTTTGATAATTTCTGCACTCTGTTGGGTCACCTTTCTTTGGAATGGGAACATATATCGATCTCTTCCAGTCAGTTGGCCAGGTGGCTGTCCAGATTTCTTGGCACAACTTAGCACATCCAGGGCAGCATCTGTTTGTTGAAATATGTCATTTGGTATGTTGTCAACCCCTGGAGTCTTGTTTTTTGCCTATCCTTTCAGAGCAGCTTGGACTTATTCCTTCATCATCACAGGCTCTTGTTCATACGTTGTTTCATGAAATTCTTCTGTGCCAGCCAATTCCTTCTGGTACAGTGACTCTGTATACTCTTTCCATCTTCTTTTAAGACTTCTTGTATCATTTAACATTTTGCCCAAAACATCCTCAAGCTTTTCCACTCATGGCTTGAATTTGTTTTTCAATTTCTTCAGCTTAAGAAATGCTGAGTGAGTTTGGCCCTTTTGATTTTCTGACACCAGCTCTTTGCACATTTCATTATAAGACCTTGCTTTGTCATCCTGAGATGCCCTTTGAAATTTCCTGTTCTGCTCCATAATTCTTGATTTCTTCCTTTAGCTTTGGCTTCTTGGTGCTCTAATGCAATATTCAGAGTCTCATCCGATGTCCGTCTTGGTGTTGTCTTCCTCTTCTGCTTTTGTAATGATTTTTTTGCATTCTTCGTGGACAATATTCTTAATATCCTCCCACAGCTCATCTGGTCTTTGCTTTTTGGTGTTTAAGGCCTCAAACCTGTTCCTGAAGATGGTTTTGAAATTCGAGTGAGATTGATATAAGGTTTTGGTTCCTGTGGATTTTATTTTCTTTTTTTCAACGTCAGCTTATACTTACATATAAGTACTTGGTGGTCTGTTCCATAATCAGAACATGACCTGGCTTTCACAACTGATATTGAGCTTCTCCAGAGATTCTTTCCACAGATGTAATCTATTTGATTCCTATGCATACACCATCAGGTGAAATAAATGTGTATAGCCTGTGTTTGTGTTTCATATAAAAGGTATTTGTAATGAACAAATCATTGAATGTGCAGAATTCTATCATTCTATCTCCAGCCTCATTTCTGTAACCAAGTCCATGTTTGCCAGATACTGATCCTTCCCTGTTTCCAACTTTTGCTTTCTAGTTGCCCATTATTATCAATACATCTTGATTGCATGTTAAAGTTGGTAGAAATGTTCTATTTCTTCCTCTTTGGCTCTAGTTGCTGGTTCATATCTTTGAATGATAGTGGGAAAATATTAATGAATGAATGAAACCAACTTTTTGAAAATTTTCACTAAAATCATCATTTTAAAAGTGTAGAAGTAGAATGTCATGGCGGAAGTGATAAGAACTGTGTGAATTTTGGAGTCTTATATAGGTTCACCCTCTTCCCTGCTGTGCTGTTTCCTAACTTTGTGACCTGTGGTGAATATGTCTAACTTCTTTGAGGTTTATTCTCATTATTGTACAAAACCATGTATTTCTTCAAGTTTTTATGAGAATGACATTTAGTGGGCCATAAGTGGTTGATAATATGTTCCCTTCATTAAGAACGAAGTAATATGAGACATTGATATGGTTACTGCTCATACTTTTGGATTAATTACTACAGGGACATTTTATCTTTCTGCTTTTATCTTATTCTCTTATTTCTCGTGAGTGTTGTCAAGAAATAATCACATGAATTTTCTTAACGAATTCACTATAATTTGTGCACTTTCATCTTTGGTTACAGTTTTATAGTCCTATGTCACTTTGGACTTACCATTGATAATTACACTTGATTGATTGTGCAGCCTACCCTACAGGGAAGAAGCTCTGGTGACCAAGTAGGGAGTAAGTGTGCTACTAATTAAAATATGGTACCTCTCTGGGAGTTTGAATCCACCAGAGGCTCCAATGGAGAAGGGAATGTAATATCCTTCTTTGCAATTTCTAACCTCTGAAAACCCACTGGAGGGTCAACTATGAGATGGTTTTGGCTCAATGACTATGAACTTTTTATGATCCTCCAGGAGCTACTCCTAAGCCCGTTAGGTCAGTACCCTCTGTATCAACATCTTGGATAGCTCAGTGTCAGACTCTCCAATTTCCTTTCTTCAATTTAGTAAAGTCGATTTTAGGTTTCTAGAGACTCTTGTGATTTCAGTGAATCTCCACAGAATCTTTGTAGTTCTTGTACCTCCTATTCAACTTATTGCCTCTAATGTTAATGACCCTTTCCTCTATACTGTGATGGAGAGATTAACTTCAAATTCATGAGTGAATTGTGCCATATCCTCCTTTCTCCCTTCTTCACCCCATAAAGTGTTAGAATCCTAACCTCTTTACATTTAAGACAATACCTTTAAGACAATGTATTTATAATGCATAATACTATCGTTGTGTAAAAGAGGACATGCCTGCATAGTGTGTGTCTTAAATTTGTGTGTTGTTGTTGTTGTTATGTGCCATCGAGTTGCCTGCGACTCATAGTGACCCTACGTACAACAGCCCTAAACTCCGCTTTGTCCTGTGCCAATTGCACTGTCTCTGACACTCCCATCCCAATTATCCCAGTCACTGAATCAATCCACCTCATAGAGGGCCTTCC
>NW_006399802.1:10760761-10761886 GCF_000299155.1 Elephantulus edwardii | reverse complement strand
TATTTCCAGAAGTGGACAGCAGTCGTGGATTCCTATTTTTGTCTTACTCTGGAATTTCTGTTGAAACCTTCCTACCATGAGTGACCTTACTGTTATTTGAAATACTTGAGGAACAGCTTCTAGCATCATAGCAACATGAAAGCCATCACAATATAGCAAATTAACATAAGCTGTAGTTAGTGGGTTTTTCTGAGAATGAAATTTATTGCCCAGTAAGGGATAGATGATATGTTCCCTTCCCTCAAAAGCAGGAAATATGAATCATTGAGGTAGTTTCTGTAAATTAATTGTTATGGGGAAATGATATATTCCTCCCTGTAATGACATAATCAGATGTGTTCTTATACTGGACTCAATGAAGTGATTGCCAGAGTTTCACTGGTCCTATAACAACATTGGACTTACCATTGGTGATTTTGTGTAACTTACAGAAACTATTCCCAAATTCACTAAGTCAGTCTTTATTCATATCAAAATCTCTGTTACTTCAGTACCATTGTCTCCATTTGCTTTTCTTAAGTTTGGGAAAGTAAACTGTAGTCTTCTTAAGATTTTTACTTTTTGTATTTATACAACCTTGACCCCCTTTATACTCCTGGGCTACTTATTAACTCATAGTGGTTCTAGCTCTTTCATACAGTATGGTAGAAGAGTTTACTTTTTGTGGAGATATTATAGGGAATTGTTATGGCTGGATGGTGTCCCTTCCCCCAACTCTAATATTCTAACCATTGTACTCACACACAAGAGAATCTGGTGGCTTACTATGGCAACTGTTTTGTTGTTAAATCAAAGGAAAGCTAGTCAGATATACAAGCTATTCCACCAGTGATAGATGGAGTCTTTGGAGATTTATAGCCTTGGAAACCCACTGGAGAGTCACTGTGAGTCAGAACAGATTCAACAATAGTGGGTTTGGGTTTTTTGGTTTTTCCATGTAATGTTATATATTTAGTTTGCTTGGCTCCACAGTCAACACTCTTGGCACTAGTAGCCAGGAAATTAAAAGGTGCATTGCCATGGAAAAGTCTGCTCTTAGGGACCTCTCCAAAGTACTGAAGAGCAATGGTGTCTCTCTGGAGACTAAGGTGTGTCTGATACAGGCCATAGTCTTCACAATCACTT
>NW_006399802.1:10754138-10760262 GCF_000299155.1 Elephantulus edwardii | reverse complement strand
TGTTGAAAGTTAAGTCGGTCAGCACTAGCAGCAACAATCTTGCTGTGTTCCTAGGCATTGTAGACTTGGAACTGACCCATAGCTGACCCTCTAGTGAGTTTTTAGAGTCAGTTAATGCAGAAGAGGAGATTGCCTATCCTCCTGTGGAGCAGCTGGTGGATTTGAACTGCATGCCTTTAGGATTGCAGTGGCAGCTTCTTGCCACTAGGCCACCAAAGCTCCCTAACAGTAACTATGTTAGTTGTTGTTGTTGTTATGTGCCGTCGAGTCGCTTGCGACGACTCATAGTGACCCTATGTACAACAGCTCTAAACTCTGCTCTGTTCTGTGCCAATCTCACTGTCACTGACACACCCATCCCGATTGCCGTAGTCACCGAATCAATCCATCTCCCAGAGGGCCTTCCCCTCCTGCGCCGGCCCTCCACCCTCCCAAGCATGATGTCCCTCTCCAGGGAACAATCCCTCCTTACAACATGGCCAAAGTATGTCAGACGAAGCCTCAGAATCCTTGCCTTCAAGGTGCAGCCCGGTTTAACCCTCTCCAGGGTGAATCTGTTTGTTTTCTTAGCAGTCCATGACACCCTCAGCTCTGGTCTCCAACACCAAAGCATCAGTTCTCCTTCTATCCTCCCTGGTCATTGTCCAGCTCTCTGGCACATAACAAGTGATTGCAATGACCATGACCTATACCAGATGCACCTTAGTCTCCAGAGACACATCGTTGCTCTTGATGACTTTAGAGAGGTCCCTAACAGCAGACTTTCCCATCGCAATACGTCTGCAGCAATCAAAATGTTTGTTATGTTATTTTCAATGACAAATAATTTATTTTTACATGCAGTAACTCTGAATATCAAATCTCATAATGAAAATTAGTGCTTATATTCCATCAGAGAAGGGTTTTCTACCCAGCATGTTCATCACGGCAGCCTTTACATCTTTGTTTCTTAGACTGTAAATGAGAGGATTGAGCATGGGAGTCATAACTCCGTAGAAGAGGGAGATGAGGACCTCAAAGATGTCTTGGTCATCTGTATCAGCAGGGTTTGTAGACTTGGGCTTTGCATACATGAAGAAGATGGTTCCATAAAATATAATCACCACTGTCAGATGGGCTGAACAGGTAGAAAACGCTTTATGTTTTCCTTCAGTGGAAGGGATCCTCAAAATGGTAGAAACAATAAAAATATAAGAGGCAGAAATTAACAGCAATGGAATAACTAGAACAATCAGATTTGACCCAGCCATGCTGATCACATTGATTGAAATATCAGCACAGGCAAGTTTCAGGATAGCCAGAATTTCACAGACAAAATGACTAATGACATTATTAGCACAGAATGGTAACTGAATTGCCAGAGATGTCTGCACCATTGAGTCCACCAGTCCGGTGACCCAGGATCCAGCTGCCATGAGCACATAGGCACTCCTGCTCATGATGACAGGGTATCTGAGGGGGTGGCAGATGGCCACATAACGGTCAAGTGCCATCATGCCTAGCAGCACGCACTCTGTTGCCCCCATGGAAAAAGAGAGAAACATTTGAACCATGCATCCTGAGAAGGAAATGGTTTTCCTTATTGTCAGGAAAGTGTCAAGAATTAGTGGAACAGAGGAGCTTGTGTAACAAATGTCAAGGAAGGAAAGATTACAGAGGAAGAAGTACATCGGGGTGTGCAAGTGAGAGTCATAGATGATTACTGAGATAAGCACGCCATTCCCCAGCAGGATCATCACGTACGTCCATAAAATGAGTACAAACAGCACTGTCTGGAGCCTTGGGTGGGCAGAGAGCCCCACAAGGACAAACTCTGTCAATACGGAATTATTTCTTCTTTCCATAGTACATATGCTCTTTCTCCAACAGCTACTCTGTGGGCAATAAAGAAAGAATTTGTTAGTACAGACGCCTACAACAGCAGCTTTTTTCAAAGCATCATTTTGTATTTTACAATGAATCTGTATTTTGATGAATACTATTACTTTAGCATGTTTCTTACTATATTCTTAGAACATTAGAGCCTGAATCTTCAACTTGACTTCCCCAGGGTTAAGAATTGAGAGTAATTTTCATTAAATAAACACATTTGAAAATGTAGCCTTTATTGTAGTGTAGTCTTATAAGGAGATAAGCGCATACAAAGATGAAAATAACGTGAACTTCTCAAGGTCTGAAGGCAGCTCTCTGTGGCTGAGTCTCTGGATCTGTATCTTTTATCTTCATAATAATGGTCATGTATCTGACCCTAATCTCACTAAGAAACAGCAACTTTATTGAAGGAGGGAACACATTTCACTACATTCTCTGTATGATGAGGGCATATGTGTTCAAATTATTTTTTATTGAAAGTACAAAACTAATTTTATTGTAAATAGTTGGTAAAGTGAATAGTGTTGTTTTGTATACTTTACCTATGTTTTTTATTTTAATTTTTGTGTAAGAATCATTACCTATGTAATAATAATGCTGTTAAGAAAAATATTGAATTTAAACAAGTCATATTCCTGTTGTTTGCTGTTGACTTGGCACCTACCCATAGCTGACCTTCTAGCAGGTTTTCGGAGGCTGTAAATCACACAAGAGGCGATTGTCCATCCTTTTCTCACTGGCCAATCATTAATCCTTTGGCAAATAAAATTACAAAGCATATTATATAAAGTAAACAAAGAAGAAGGTCTTGCTAGTTTAAATTCTCTCTCTCTCTCTCTGTCTCTCTCTCTTTCTCTCTCAGTGCTACTGAGTCAGAACTGACTCAAAGCTGACCCTCCATTGGTGGGTATATGCTGGTGAATTGGAGCTGTCCATGAGGCATGCCTTTGGGTTAAGAGCATCACTGTGTGTGCTGGGCCACTAGAACTCTCAGAGGGGAGGACAAAATAAAATCCCTTTGCCACCTTGATCACTCTATGCTCAATTCATCTTCAAACAATTCCAGGGGGGGAGGGTAGAGAAAATAGTGCAACAATGAATAAATGGAAACCCAAAATCTCTGTAACTGTTCATTAAAATGAATAGAATTTAATAAAAAAAACCCAAAACCTTATGTACAAGAGCTCTAAACACTTTTCTATCCTGTGCCAACCTAGCCATCTCAACTACACTAATTCCCACTACTCCAGTTACAGAATCGATCCATCTCATCGAAGGTCTTCCTCTCCTTTGCCACCCCTCCACTCTGCCAAACATGATGTGCCTCTCCAAAGACCAGTCCCTTCTTGCAACATGCCTAAAGTATGTCAGGCGAAGCTTCAGAATTCTTGACTCCAAGGAGCATTCCAGCTTCACCTTCTCCAGGACACACCTGTTTGTTCTCCTAGCAGTCCATGGTATATTCAACACTCTTCTCCAGCACCACAGCTCAAAGGCATCAATTCTCTTTCTATCATCCCTATTCACTGTCCAACTCTCTGATGCATAGCATGTAATTGCAAAGACTCTAGCCCAGATCAGGCGCACCTTAGTCTCCAGCCTGACATCATTGCTCTTCAGTATTCTTGAGAGGTCCCTCACAGCTGACTTTCCCAATGCAATTCATCTCCTGATTTCCTGGCTGCTGTTACCAAGAGTGTTGGCTGTGGAGCCAAGTAAACTAAATCTGTTAACTATCTCAATCTCTTCACCATCCACACTGATGCTACCAATTGGCCAGTGGTGAGAATCCTTGTTTTCTTGATGTTGAGCTTCAGTCCATATAGGAGGCTACTGTCCTTGACCTTCTGCAGCAAGTGCTTCAGGTCCTTCTCACTTTCAGCAAGCAGGGTTGTGTCATCTGCATAACGCAGGTTGTTGATAACTCTTCCACCAATCCTGACGCCACATTCCTCTTCGTACAGCCCAGCGTCTCAGATGATCTGTTCTGCATGCAGATTGAAAAGGTATGGAGAAAGAATACATCCCTGATGGATCCCCTTCTTGATTTTGAACCATGTAGTGTCTCCTTGCTCTGTTCTGACGACTGCCTCTTGGTCCAAGTATAGGTTTCACAGTAGCACAATCAAATGTTCTGGGATTCCCATTCTCAGAGTCAGCCACAGCTTGTTGTGATCCACACATTCAAAAGTATAAATTAATAAACTTGTGAGAAAACTGTGGTGTGAGATTAAAATTGGCCACTTAGCCTCTGTCTCTAGCTACCTTAATCACAGACACATAGTGTTGCAGATCAGCATCAGCGGTGAGACTGGACTAAGAGAGTGCTGCTTCTCACATTGAACAGCAAGGCTTGAGGCAGGCAAGGCTTGTGGCCACAAGACCCTGGTCAAAGCAAGACCCTGGTGGGGGAGAAACCATGACACTGCTATGGGCTAACAGTGGCAAGGTGTGACCTGAGGCTTGTTGCATTTGTGCTGGCCACAGTTAAAGGTTTGGCTGTTCTTGCCAGATGTTTGAAGGAGAAGATGACTTACAACTGCTGTGAGGAAATCCTTGCTGGATGATTTAGATTTGACTGTGAAACTGAAACTGGAGCCTGGATTTACTGAGGAATTATGCCTTGGGACTGCTTGGCTAAAATTTGGCTTTGCATTGTTATTCTTTGCCTCTTCCACTCTCCAACCTCCTTCCCTAATAAACCCCATGGTCAGTATCAAAACTATAATTTTGTCAATCCGAAAAAAAAAGAAAAGAACCTCTTGCTGTACGTGTGGCTCCAGAGGCACCATTGGGTTCAGTTATGGGCAATTTATCTGCTCTCTAATCTGGGGCAATAAGGGGCTGTGTTATTCTTACTACCTCTGGCTCTTTTAGAGAGATGCTTATAGTCTTATGCCCCAATGTCTTGTTTTCTCCTCTTTAGACAAAAACTATATGCAAAAAGCTTATAGCAGATTATTATTTGTTTACAACTATTGGAGAAAGTGTACACATTTTCTTAGGACTTAGAATAAGATAATTATGCTTACTCTTACAAAAACTGGTTAATATAATCTTCACAGCCTTTGTCAAAACTTTATGAAACAAAAATGTCAGAGTTGTAACAAAAAAATGAATATTTAAATTCTAGAACGTGATGATTAAAAAAGGAGCTTGGGTGGTATTCTGGGTAAAGAGTTTGTGGTTAAATACTTTAAAAATAAATTTAGAAGTATAGTAAAGGATACATAATAATGGTTGAGTAATTGTCAATAAGATAAAGCATAATAAAGACCTAATTACCTTCAAATTAATATATAAATTGATTCAAAATTAAAGGATTTTTAAGGAATGTGAATCCTTATACCAACATTCATAATGGACGAATTGTTGTTAAGTGCCCTTGAGTTGAGTATGACTTACAGTGACCTTATGAACAACAGACCCGAACCCCGTCCTATCCTGTGCGGTTCTCACCATCTCTGACACACTTGAGCCCATTGCTGCAGTCAGAGTGTCAATCCACCTGGTTGGGGGTCTTCCTATTTTTTCACTGATCCTCCAGCTTTCTAAGAATGTTATCCCTTTCCAAGGAAAAGCTCTTCTAGCAGAGAGAAATTTTCTAGAAAGTTTCATCATCCTTGCTTCCAAGGAGCATGCTGGTGACACTTTTTCCAAGGTATGTTTGTGCTGGTTTTTGGTTTTGTTTTCTTTTCTGTATCCTATGTGATATTCAGTACTCTTTTCCACCAACACATCCCAAAGGCATTTCTGTCATCCTTATTCGTTCTTCAACTCTCAAATGCATTCCAAGCGATCAGAAATATCATGGCCTAAATCAAGCACACCTTAGTCTTCAAATGGACATCATTGCTCCTGAGTAATTTGGAGAAGTCCCTCACAGCACACAGAATGGAAAAAGTCTCCTGATCTCCTGACTGCTGGTACAAAGAGTGTGTATTGTGGATCCAAGTAGGATATAATCACTGATAATTTCAGCCTTTTTTCTATCTATCATGTTGTTGCGTATCAGTTTAGTAGTGAGGATTTTTGTTTTCTTCTACAGAAGAATTTAATGAAGTAGCATTTGAGCCAGAGCCTAAAGTGATGAAGGCAGAAGTTCAAGCTACTTTGAAGGAAATAGCAAAAAATAAGGCCCCCGGAATAGATGGTATATCAATTGACATATTTCAGCTAACAGATGCTGCCGTGGATGTGCTCACCAAGTTGTGCCAAGAAATCTGGAGAACAACTACTTGGCCAAATGACT
>NW_006399802.1:10679024-10752733 GCF_000299155.1 Elephantulus edwardii | reverse complement strand
AACAACCTTGTTGACATGCAATCCATATTGAAGGCTCTATGTATTCTTTGATCATTACAATATGTGTTTCAAGTCCTAGCTTTTAGCAAGCAAGTTTGTATCATCTGCTTAGAGCAGGCTATAATAAAACTATACGGTTTTCACAATCAGTTTTAATAAGAATATGCTAATATAATTTGGGAAGAAACCAGACTAGAGTATTACAGAAGCTAAGAGAAAAGAGTAGTTTATACGAATACTTTGCATTAAATGACCTAAATTCATTTGCACTGGATTGAATGAGATCCACTCTCTTCTTACTTTAACACATCATTTTAAATCTGTTCAAGTTAACGTCAGAAGAAGCAGCTTGATAAATGTCCCACCACAGTGCTATGTGATGAGGTGTCTAGGTAGGAAGCTAAGCAATTTACCTTAGGGAAGCCTTGAAATCACATGTTTTATTCAAAATTGCAGAGAAAGTATTATTAGACTTCAAAGAAGGAGAGATCATCTAAAAAAACACAACAAAAACAGGTAGGGCAAATTTTCATCATGTCAATTGAATTTGACTTAGATGATCTGGTAGGTAATTGTCTGAGGTAGTGGGCTGAGACAAAAATGTTTCAGTAGTGCCATTAGGAAAGAAAGAAAGAAAAAGATGGGTGGCTTTATCCAGACAGAAAGAAGATTCTTTGGGTCATTTAATAAATAGGTTAACTCACTCTGTTGCTAAGAGAAATACTGGCAGTCTGAGTCCATGGAGGTGAGGACAGTAGGGTTTTGTCTGTCATACTCTGAATGTGTTGCTAGAAGAGGTTATTCCTTGGAAAGGGGGAGATTCAGAGAAAGAGAGAATTCCAATGAGATGGATTGACCCAGAGACTACAGCAGTGGGCTCCAATGTGTCAGAAATGATGGGTTTGACACAGGATAGGATGGAATTCAGCTCTGTTCATAGGCTCACTATCAGTTGAACTCAAACAATAACTTTTTGAAAAACAGTTGAACTAACAACAATAAAAGTACCTTGAAAGAAAAGCCTGGCAATTGTTCAAAAATTCAGCTACTTCACAGCTTGTCTGTGGCATCCACTGGGCCAATGTAAGAGGGACTTTTTAAAAACCAGGAAAAAAATGAGAAAGACCAATCAATTATTAAGGTAAAATAGATGAGATGCTAAGAAATTATAAGCTGTTCTCTAAACAAAGCCATTTGGAGTTTTGATAAGGGATTTTAGAGAAGATAGACTACAGAGGTAGTCTTTATAAATTTTTATACACACACTCTCTTATCAATGTTCAACTGTTTTAACACAGTCGGCACAGCATTGTGTATATACATGCGTAGGTTTTCAATTACTGTTATTCAGTGTAATCAATCATTGCACCTTTTTTGGCTTGTAGAAAGGGACTTAAAGCAATCTTTTGGAAACAGGCATATTTGACCCAGTTAATTTTAGGTCAGATTTGTACCATTCAATCATAATTTTCATGGCAGAAAAGGCAATCCTAGATTTTAAGCTCAAATCTTACAGCATTCTGTGAACATCAATGTGCAAATGGCTTTGTTTGGAGACCACAGCTAGATCTTAATTGATCTGTTCTCTGTGATTACAGCCTCAGAAATTCAAGGCCATGAAAATGGGAGAATAGAGGAGGCCAGTGGAGGGAGAAAGGAGAGAGAAAAAGGGAAAGACTTCAATTTCATTTTAGACACAAGGAACGTAAAGCTGATAGATGACTGATATTAAGATGTTGTGTACTTAATAAAGACGTTTGTGCTGTTGTTAAAGTATTTGTCTAATAAACAAAGGGTTGGCAGTTCAAACCTGTTAGCTGTGGAAGATGAGGCAGTTCTGCTTCTCTATAGATTTATAGCTTTGTAAACCCTATGAGGCAGCTCTATTCTCAGAACTGTGAGTCAGAATTAATTCCACAGCAGTATGTTAGGTGTGTTTTGGGTGTGCCGGATGAATTGTATTTAGGAAATGGACATTGTATGCACAAAGCACTGTGTTCTCAGAAATGTAAATCCTATTGGCTCCAGGGACAATCAAAGAATAAAGATTTAATTGAGAAAGAAAAAAAAAACCTGAGAACTAAATAAAAGGGCAGACACTCTGACCATACAACAACAGACCTGAGCCATTGAGAGCCGCTTCCATTACTAATGAAAGCACATCGCATAAAGCAGAAATTGTTATGTGCCATCAAGTCACCTGCGACTCATAGCTCATAGCAACCCTATGTACAACAGCCATACACCCTGCTCTATCCTGTGCCAATCTCACTGTCTCTGACACACCTACCGTGAATACCCCAGTCACTGAATAATCCACCTTATAGTGGGTCTTCCTCTCCTGTACTGTCCCTCCACCCTCTCAAGCACGAGATCCTTCTCCAAAGACTGGGCCCTCCTTGTAACATGTCCAAAGTGTGTCAGACAAAGCTTCAGAATCTTTCCTCCAAGGAGCAGCCTGGTATAATACTCTCCAGGAAGAACTTGTTTGATTTCTTAGCAGTCCATGGAATATTCAATACTCTTCTTCAACACCGCAGCTCAAAGGCATCAGTTTTCCTTCCATCCTCTCTAGTCATTGTCCAGCTCTCTGATGCATAGAAAGTGATTACAAAGACCATGGCCTGTATTAGATGCACCTTTGTCTCCAGAGAGACACCATTCAATGTATAGTCTATTGAAAAAATGGATTCACTTCTCAACTACATGGCAATGCAATCTTTTTCTAAAAAAAGTATCTTAAAATTAATCACCAGCAATAGTGATAATCATTGTTTTTAATGACGAATTTTTCCCATAGGTGAGATATTATATCATCTGTAGTTACGTTTAAGTATTGACTTTAATAGTTAATTAAACAAAAAGTTTGATTCCTGCTGTCATGGTGTTATTATGCAAGAACACAAGCCACTTGTCCTTGATGCCTTTGAGCTGTGGTGCTGGAGAAGAGTATTGAGGGTACCATGGACTGCTAGGAAAACAAACAGATTCATCCTGGAAAGGGTCAAACTGGGCTGTTCCTTGGAGGCAAGGATTCTGAGGCTTTGTCCAACATACTTTGGACATGTTGCAAGGTGCTTGGAGAGGGACATCATGGTTGGTAGGGTGGAGGGACAGCGCAGAAGGACAGCGCAGAAGGGGAAGGCCCCCTATGAAGTGGATTGATTCAGTGACTGGAGTAATCAGGATGGGTGTATCGGAGACAGTGTGATTGGCACAGGACAGAGCAGAGTTTAGGGCTGTTGTACATAGGGTCGCTATTAGTCGCAAGCAACTCGACGGCACACAACAACAACAACAACAACCGAATCGTAGTCTTTAAATTGTCTGAATGTTAAATAGCATGTATACTTTGCTGTTTGTAGGTTAGAGCATTGGACAAAAAAATACCTAATTTTCTCATTCAGTGAGGAGTAAGAAGTCATGGAATGGCTATTTTTCTGAAGAGGCAGTTGTGAAATTGGGGGAAAAAACAACAAAAATTGGTCTCTAGATTTGAAACTCAAAACTGCCCCATTATCTCATTTAGAAGAGACCAATGCCCGTTTAAAATCTTTGTCATAAAAATCACACACACACACACACACACACACACCAAAAAAAAATTATGCACACAATAGCCTAAATTCAAAATAAATCAATATTAATGCAAAGTTCTAATAACACCAAGCAATAAAAAGGTAGCTTCACTGAGTGAATACATGTAACATTTTTATTTTACTCATAATCTGAAAAACAGTGTTTTTAATAACAGAAGACAGAATTTATGTTTCTAGCCTGAGAAATGGATTCCTATCTTTGAGTCAAGGTCACCTTTCTTCCAGGAGCGCCGCTTTACTTTACCTCAATAAAAGCTTTCCATCATATTGTGGAGAGTAATGTTGTGGAGAGTAAATTGGCAGGATGTTAGCGAAAATTGCATAGCAAACAGCATGGAATAATTATTTCCCTCAATTTTCCACTTACCAATAGATTATTCCTCAGGTGAAAACTGATAGGTAATATTACTGAAAATAGTATTAACTCTCGGGCCAGGAGTTTATTGTTCAGTGTCCAGGAAAAAAGTCCTTATTTGTCCATGTGTCTTCATTCGTGGACATTCTTCATTTTCGACTACAGTGAGCCCTCCGAAGGGCTAGCCATTAGCACAGCAGTGCAATTTAAACTTTTTTTGGAGAGAGGGTGGATAAAGAAGAGGCAGAGGGAACAAGTTCAATATTGCAACACATTGAAGGTAAGAATGTAAACAAAAAAGGATTAGAAACATTCCAAAACTCTAGGGGAAATGTCCCATAGACGCAATTATATCATATAATTGCTGCATTCATGTTAGAGTGAAACTCTAGGAAGAAATATTTCAATATGTGTGTCATGCACAATCATACTGCCAAAACTGTGAAGTTTCAAATCAAGTTCAAGAGCTGATAATACATTAAAATTTACACAGTTCTTATTTTCACAAGATGGAAGAAATATCAGGGGTGATCATCATTCTTACTTCTGCCCCAAATCACAAGTTATGATTATAGTATTAAACACTTAATTCTAATTATTACATTTTTTTTACACTCAACTACATAGATAACTCTTTGAATACAACACATATATTTCCCCATGTATCAACAGGAATGAGCATGTTACTTGACTGTAGTTGCTTTTCAAGTATTTATAGATTATTTTTTCCGGGTTTGTTTGTTTTTTTTTTGCTCTAGGCTACAATCCTTCCATAATTACTCAATTTTTGTTCTTTTAGCTATTCACCAAATGCTTTCTCAAAATTACTAGAAATATGTCTTATTAAAAAATATCAGGAATATGAGGAACTCTATGATAAACAAGCCCCCCTTGTATGCATTTTATGACCAGTGACTACTTTGGCCTAACTCTGTTGTTGTTGTTATGTGCCGTTGAGTTGCTTGTGACTCATAGTGACCCTATGTGCAACAGCCCTAAACTCTACTCTGTCCTGTGCCAATCGCACTGTCTCTGGCAGTCCCATCCCGATTACCCCAGTCACTGAATCAATCCACCTTATAGAGGGCCTTCCCCTCCTGTGCCGTCCCTCCACCCTACCAAACATGATGTCCCTCTCCAAGGACCGGTCCCTCCTTACAACATGTCCAAAGTATGTTAGACGGAGTCTCAGAATCCTTGCCTCCAAAGAGCAGCCCAGTTTAACCCTTTCCAGGATGAAATCTGCTTGTTTTCTTAGCTGTCCTTGGTACCCTCAATACTCTTCTCCAGCACCAGAGCTCAAAGGCACCAATTCTCTTTCTATTCTCCTTAGTCATTTTCCAAGTCTCTGATGCATAACAAGTGATTGCAAAGACCATGGCCTGTATCAGATGCACCTTAGTCTCCAGAGAGACACCATTGCTCTTCAGTACTTTGGAGAATTCCCTAACAGCAGACTTTCCCTTTGCATTACGTCTTTTAATTTCCTGGCTACTAGTACCAAGAGTGTTGACTATGGAGCCAAGCAAACTAAAGCTGTGAACAATCTCATTCTCTTTACCATCCATCCTGATGCTGCCAATTGGTCCAGTGGTGAGAATCTTTGTCTTCTTGACATTGAGCTTCAATCCATTCTGGAGTCTACAGTCCTTGACCCTCTGCAGCAGGCGCTTCAGGTCCTCCTCAGTTTCAGCAAGCAGGGTTGTGTCATCTGCATAATGCAGATTGTTGATAGATCTTCCATCAGTCTTGACCCCACATTTCTCCTCAAAGAGCCCAGCCTCCCAGATAATCTGTTCTGTGTACAAATTGAAAAGGTATGGAGACAGGACACATCCCTGGTGTACGCCCCTCCCAATTTTGAATCATACAGTGTTTCCCTGCTTTGTTCTGACGACTGCCTCTTGGTCCAAGTATAGGTTTCTCATAAGCACAATCAAGTGTTTTGGGATTCCCATTCTTCTCAGAATCAGCCACAGTTTTTTATGATCCACACAGTCAAACACCTTTGCATAGTCAATGAAACACAGATAGGTACTCCTCTGGTATTCCCTGCTTTCAGCTAAGAGCCATCTAACACTAGCTACAAAATCCCTAGTACCACGACCCCTTCTAAACCCAGCCTAGACTTCTGGCAGTTCTCTGCTGATGTGCTGTTCCAGTCATTTTTGGATGATCTTCAGTAGAATCTTCCTTGTATGTGAAATCAATGATATTGTTCTATAGTTTCCACACTCTGTTGGGTCACCCTTCTTCAGGATAGGGTCATAAAATTCTTTATAATATAGGAGTCAGAAGGGTGATGTGATTAAGAGATTAGATTCTTAAATTAAACATCTGGATTGTGTGGACTTATGATGCAGACAATATTAACAAGAGAGACTATCATTCCAAATGACATACTTTATTGGGGCTGCAAGGTCTGAAGTCCATAGATATTTCACATTAAATTGTTCCAAAAGTAAAATATTAAAAGACAATTCAAATCTTAAGAACCAATGAAGCATTAATTACCGAAATGATTATACGTAGCACATCACATAATAGCTGATACTTAGAAGCAGAAAGCTCGTCAGAGCTGACAGAGTTCTTGGTGAAATCCAGCTGGAAGTTGTAGATAGTAGGAGATTTTGGATAGCAAGGTGTCTCATCCTTTCAATATCATTAGTTTGCAGCTTTGAGAGCCAAGTTTAATGTCTATTAATCAGTTTTTTCATAGCCCCATGTACTTCCTTGTTCCTCAAGCTATAGATGATAGGATTGAGCATGGGAGTGACTATCCCATAGAAAAGGGAAATCAGCTTGTCTAAAGCAGAATTCTTGGACTTTGGTTTCATATACATGAAAAGGATAGTCCCATAAAATATAGTCACCACTGTCATGTGGGCTGAGCAGGTAGAAAAAGCCTTTTTTCTTCCTTCAGCTGCCTTCATTCTTAGGACAGTGGAGAGGATGAAAATGTAAGATATACCTATTAGTAGTAATGGGGCAAACAAAAATATTACATTGCCCAACATTATAGCAATCTCATTCCAGTAAATATCTGTGCAAGCGTGCTTAACAAAGGCCATTATTTCACAAACAAAATGATTAATGACATTGTTTGCACAGAAGGGTAACTGCACTGCAAGAAGAGTCTCTGTCAATGAGTTGAGAAAGGCTAATCCCCAGGAGACTGCTGCCAGCTGAACACAAAGTGCCTTGTTCATGATGATGGGGTATCTTAATGGCTTGCAGACGGCCACGTAGCGATCATATGCCATCACTGCTAGGAGCATGCACTCTGTGGACCCCATAATGTAAGAGGCAAACATCTGAACAACGCATCTAGCAAAGGAAATACTTTTTCTCACTGATAAGAAGTGTATCAGCATTGAGGGGACAAATGATGATGTGAATCCAATGTCTACGAAAGAAAGATTGCCAAGGAAGATATACATGGGCGTGTGGAGGCGGGAATCCAGGAGTGTTAGAATAATCAGGGTACTGTTCCCCAGGAGAATAACCAAGTACATGAGCAAACAGATCACAAAGAGAATTTTTTCAGCTTTGGGGTACTCAGAAATTCCTTGTAGAATGAACTCAATCTCATTTGTCAAATTTGTCCTTTCCATTTTAGTTTTTTGATACCTGAAATAATTCAGAGAAATAAACTTTTTGTAGGTTTAATGAGTCTGTACATAAACAGCATCTTATCACGTAATACTTGTCCTATTTGGTGAGACATAGTTGGAGCAGCTGAGGCAATACCTGTGTTGGCATGACCTGGAGCCATGGTGACCACCATAAGTTCAGCTTTTGGGATACTTCTTTTAGCTCATACAGTTCATAAGCCTCTGGATTTCAGGCACACAATAATGATATAATTAGTTTCTTAAAAATTAATTTTTCTATTCCACTACCCTGAAACTGAGACACATAAAAGTACAATTTGCATTTTTATGAGCAATTTGCATTATTTCTAATTTAGTTGATCCGTAGACCTAACTAAAATGCATATTAGAGAGTGTGGTTTATTTATTTCAACTACCACACGAATCAGAGCAATAATACTTTTTGTCTGTTTTAATTTTTTTTAATTTTATACTGGTTTACTTACAAAGTTCATAAAGTTTGTATACACTGTTTTTTCACACTGGATCTCTCCTTTCTCCTTTACCCACTCCTCCCTCCACCCATTAAATTGTGTGACTGTATGATTAAGCACCCCCTCCTTGGATCCTCATACTCACTCTACTATAATGGGCTTATAGAGTATTTACGAGACTACTGAGTTAGTTCACTTAGCGTAATGCTCTCCAGTCCACCCAATTTTAAGTAGTAATTTACTAAATCATTGCTCCTGTGTGTTGTGTAGTATTTCGTTGTTGAGAAATGATGGGACATTCACACAATAGAGCAATAATACTTGTCGAGTAAAAGGTAAATGTATCTTCTGGTAATCCTGATGTGTATCTCAGGAAGCAAGCCACAAGGTGTAGAGTACTTCCCAGATTTTAGTAAGTGTATGAAGCATCGGAAAGATTTTTGAAAATGACATAATCTGATTCTGTGTTTGACAAGAGGGCTGAACTGTGCACTTATCAATACGTCCTCGGGTGATACTTTTGCTTCTTGTCCACAGAATATATAGGAGTAGCAAGACCTCTTATGTTATTTCTTCCTAGTCGTTGGAGAGCAGATGTTTCACGGTGTAAGATAACTGCATTATAGACTAGGAGAAACTGAACAATCTGTGGAGACAAGATAGTAAGACCACTGTGCACTTTCCTAGATAGGGCCTCAGAGGACTGAAGTTAGTAGATGATTTGTGTTTTAATATAACAGTTCCTATTTTATGGAGTTCCGGTAGTATACAGTGCGGCATGAGATGCACTACAAACCCAAAGGCTACAACTCACTGTTGGCTCAAACCTACAAGTATGGAAGAAGGATAGTCACTCTTCTTCAGTGACTTTTACAGCCTTAAAAACTCAAGGGAAGGTCCTCATGAGTTGGAACTGATCCTAAGGCAATGAGTTTATCATATATTTACAAGGCTGTGTCATTATTTGGGATCATTTAATAAATGATTTGGTGTTTTGGGTTTTATTCCCATTCTTGTTGAATTCTGAAAAGGTCTTAATCTAGTACACGTTTAATGGGTACTTAACCCAAAGTCTCTTAAAAGCATTTGAATTACTACCAAAATACTTGCATTAAATTAGGTGAAAATAGAAATGACAACAAAATGGTGTACATTTTAGATTTGCAAAATCAGATAATCTAGACAGAATAAAAAGACTGGAAAGAAATACTTTTAAAGTTAATAGTTCTCTTAGATATTTTACCCTCACATTTATAAATTCTTGAAATTCCTAAAATAATTATGCATAAAGGGATAAAGTCTTTGGTGGAGAAAAACAGAAGGTGGTGTTTGGTTATGTGATGCATATTTACTCCTTCAAAAGCATACAGATTTAACTGTAATAATTGTCTTTGTTGTCTGGAAAACACACACTGAGTGTGAGCCATATTGCTAATATATTGGGGTATTTTTATTATTTGAATCCACTTAATCACCCAAACCCACTGCTGAGTTGGACAAACAGTAATCCAGGAGGACATAGAAATGCTCCACAGGGTTTCCTGTAGCTGCTAAACTTTGCATCTTTCTACAGGCAGCCAATGTCTTAAAGCACTGCACCACCAGAGCTCATTAATGTACAGGTCTCCCATTTTTTCAGTGACCTTAGCTTATTCATAATTCCTACCCTCAGAATCTCTCAGGTAAGTCAAGGAGTATACCAAGAAAAAGAACCCAGTGCCTGACTTACTCAGACCTCAAGTTGTAATCTACTGATGCTTAAAACAGAATTTTGTCTAGAAGACAGAATGCTGATATAATGGGGATTTAAAGTAAAATATCAACTTTTTTTCTTATTATTCATTCATTGTTGCATATTTTCTCCCCCTCCAGTGTTCCCCCTCCCCTAGCTCACTCCACAATGTGCCCTTGTTCCAGATTATTCTCACATATACAATTATTTATATATATGTATATATATATTCCTTTCAGAAAGTTTTTCTCCTCATCTGTTCTAATGTAGTGTTAATTATTCTTTCCCCATTTTCTCTCCAACCCCCCATGTCTGTCCTATTTTATAACAGCAGTGTTATGCAGTATTTATTTTTGTGACTGAGATATTTCGCTTAGCTTAATGTCCTCAAGGCTCTCCCGTGATGTGTAATGCTTTACTATTTCATTGTTTTTCAATGTTGTGTAGTACTCCATTGTGTGGATGTTCCAATGCCTTTCTATTCATTCATTTATTGTTGGGCACTTAAGTTGCTTCTGTACCTTTGCTATTGTGAATAATGCAACGATAAACATGGGTGTGCATAAATCTATTTGAGTCATGACTCTGGTTTCTTTAGGGTATATTCCTAGTAGTGGGATTGCTGTTTCAAATGGTATTTCTATTTCCACCTTTTGGAGAAAGCACCAGACTGCCTTCCATAGTGGTTGTACCATTTTAAATCTCAATGCAGTGAACAAGAGTTCCTTTCATTCTTTCCACAACTTCGCCAGCATTTGTTGCTTGTTGCCATGTTGAATTTTGCTATTGTTCCTGGGGTGAGATGATATTTCATAATTATTTTGATTTGCATCTCTCTGTTAGCTAGGGATTTTGAACATTTCTTTATGTGTTTGTTTCCCATATAAATGTCCTCTTTGATGAAGTATCTATTCATTTATTGTGCCCATTTTGTGACTGGATTGTTTACCATTTTTTGTTGAGGTGCTGGACTATTCTATAGATTTTAGAGGTAAGTCTCTTATCAGATATGTAATTTTCAAATATTTTTTACAAGTCTGTGAATTTCTTTCTTACCCTGGAGAAAATTTTTGTGATATGCATAGAACTTTGATTCTTTGGCAAATGATTTAACAGTATACTTAGAAAACCGTAAAGATTCAATGAGGAAACTATTGGACATAGTTGACCAGTACAGCAAAATAGATGGGCACAAAATCAACATACAAAAAATCAGTTGGATTTTTCTACAGGGACAAAGAGAATATAGAAATGAAATTAAGGGGAGCTTTGGTGGCCTAGTGGCAAGAAGCTGCACTGTAATCCCAGAGGCACACTGTTCAAATCCACCAGATAATTTGCTAGAGAAGAAAAGACAATCTCCTCCTGTATCAGTCAGATCCGATTTTTAACAGTACACACACAGAAAAATAATAAACTTTTTAAAAAAAAGAAATTAAACTAAGAAAACCAATATCAATTACAATAGCTAAACACAAGATGATATACTTGAGAATAACTAGACATATACAAAAGCTATATACAGAAAATTACTAAACTTTACTACAAGAAACAAAAAGAGATAGGAGAAATGGAAAAATACACCATGCTCATGGATAGGAATATTCACTATGAAAATGACAGTTATACCAAAGAAAATCTACAAATTCAATGTAATCCCAATGCAGATACCAATTCCATTCTTCAACAAGATGGAGAAGATAATTTCTGATTTTAATACGTAAATGAAAGAGATCTCAAAAAACTACTGAAAAAGAGAAACAAGGTAGGTGACATCACACTCCCTGATCTCAAATCCTACTACACAGCTGTGGTGGTCAAAACAACATTGTACTGATACAGTAACAGACACATATATCAATGAAATCGAATTAAGAATCCAGAGATCAGCTCATCCATCTATGATCTTTGACAAGATCATTTAAGTGGGGAAAGAACAGTCTTTTTAACTAATGATGTTGGCAAAATTGGAATAACATCTGCAGAAAATTTAAGCAAGACCTACACTTCACATCATATACAAAAACCAAATCATGGTGGATCAACCTTAGAAGCAAAATCAAAGATGATAAAATTCATCAGGGAAAAACTAGGAAGAACTCTAAAACCCTAATCCACAGCATGAACAGTCTTCCAAGCATAATAAAAAAAACCTACAACAAGGAGAGAATAAAATAGATGAATGGGACCTTCTCAAAATCAATTTTCTTAAAGTCTGTAACTGATACCAGATGAAATCCTAATATGCATTAGATAACTCCTTTCATTTTTACTATTTAATCTTAAAATAACCCAAATAATTTGATGTAACTATGACTTTTACAAATGACAAAGTATGTTTTGAATTTCAAGTGTTAAATAAAATCTTAGGAATGATGTATGATAGGTCAAGTTGATGTTTTCCTTTCAGAAACAGAATGTTTCCCTTATTTATATACATAAATTTCATTAAAACTTTATTTAATAATAAGAGAAGAATTTTTATGAATTTCCGTACTTGGCTTAAGTTTTGTTTCCCAATTTTTACTTGTTACCTCCTTCTGAATATGTTTAAACATTTTGTTTCTCTTTCTTATCACTGTAACAATGATTACATTTCCAGTGTTTGTCCTCCTATAAGTTAATTAAACTGGTGCTATAAATAGTTTTATGTTTTTGTTGTTGTTGTTTTGTGCCATCAAGTTGATTACGGCCATAGTGACCCTGTGACTCTCACCTTGGCCTATCCTAAGCCAACCTCACTATCTCTGACATACTTGCTCCATTGCCTGTCATTGTGTCAATCAATCTCATCCTGAATCTTCCTCTGCCGCACTGACCCTTTTCCCTTTCAAGCATGATGTTCTTTTCCAAGGATTGGTCCCTCCTGGCAATACGCCTAAAGTATGTGAGAAAGATCTCAAAATCCTAGCCTCCTAAAAATAACTTGCTTTTACGTGCTCCAGGACAGACATGTTTGTTCTCCTGACAGTTTCTGGTATGTATGTTCAGTATTGTTAAACCTCAATTTAAGAATAAATGGCTCCCACAAAAGGACAAATATTGCATAGGGCCACTGCTGCAAAACGGGACTGACATCAAAGTTGAGGGAAGACAGAAAAGGAGGGGAAGAATGATGTATATTGCATTGAAACAGATGAGGGAGAGAACTCTTTAAAAGGGATATGTGAATGGATATTCTTGTCATTACAGAAGTCCAGAGTGAAGGCTGCATAGTGGAGCGGACTTGGTTGAGAGGGATTGTATAACAATGAAAGAGTTTTTCTTTCTTTTCAAGGAAATGAGTGGATTGGGGAGAGAGGTTAGATAGGGAGAAAAGTGCAACAATGAATAACTGGAAACCCTAAGTCTCTGTAAACTTTCATTAAAATGAATTTAAAAAATTAAAAAAAGAATAGTTGGCCCCAAAGTCTTGTTATCTCATGCCTTAGAAAGAACATATTATTACGCAAATGTTACTATATGGAAAAGGAAGGGGCAATTGCATGCCAGAATGAAAGGCATTTTTCTTAGTAAGAGATGTACTGTTTCCCTCATGTAAAAGAGCCTTAATTCTGAAAGTAGATAATAATATGTAAAATAGATTAGTAACTGAAAAGGTATAAAACTTCTGACCACATGGAGGAAGTTAAGGCCATCATGGGGAGCTATCTTACTGTCTTTCAGATCTGCTTTTAAAGTTTCTTTTGATTTGCACCCTATCTCTGTGAGTTGGCTGAGAGCTACTAGCAACTGGATCCTTTGTTCAGTTAAAATAAGAAGCTCTGAACTTTTAATGATTAATCTAATACATATAGATATGAGATGCCGTTGTTTTTTTATAAACTTTTTTAGAGGACATTATCCTCACAATAAATTAAAATAAATTAATTTCTAATCCTTCAATATTTTGCCCAAATAATCCTTCAGTATTGGAACTCAAGGCTTGAATCCTTCAGTCCTTTGAGTTCTTCAGTTCTTTGAGTTTGAATTCTCTGAGTTTGAGAAATGCCTGGCATATTCCTCCCTTTTGGTCTTCTAACTCTAGAACTTCATGTACATTTAATTGTAATACTTTGCTTTGAGTTAGAGTCGTAAAACTGTATGCCTTGCTTTAGATTTTGAGTCTTTTTCTGAAGTCATTGAGAGTCATATCCTGGGTTTCATAATCTTGGAATGACCAGAATTTAGTAAAAGATATCTTGAGAACAGGTTTAAGGCATTGAACACGAGTAGTGGTCAAATACCAGAAGAACTGTGGAATGACATCAAGGATATCTTCCAAAACACCATTGCAAAGATAGGGGAGAAAGAAAAGACCAAAATTAATGTCAGAAGAGGCTCTGAAAATTGCACTGGAATGTCAAGAAGCTAAATTCAAAGAAAGACATGTCAAAGTAAAAGAGTTGAAAAGATTCCAAAGGCAGCTCGAGAAGATAAAACAAAGTATTATAAGTAAATGTGCAAGGAGTTGGAATTAGAAAATCAAATGATGAGAATGAGTTCACTATTTCTCAATCTTAAAGGACAGAAAAATAAATTTCTAATTAAGTACAACAGGCATTGGCGTATGACCTGAAAATGTAATGCAACTCATTGCAAGAACCGTCTCTATATCAGTAGTCCCTTCCACAAATTGTTCGATTAAAGAAAAGAGTATTTAATCTAATGCTTGAAAGATGATGCTAGTTTTTGTTTTTATCCTTTACATAAATACAAGTATGCTAAAATTGTATAATGAATGACCACAAAAATTATTACCTATATTTATAAAAATATAAGTTGTATTTCCTTTGAAATAATAAAAATGAAATTGTCTGCCACTCTTACCTTGATGTTGCATATTCAGAAATGAGCTACACCATTCCATTCCATTAAGCAATAGAAACAAATCTCAGGAATTTGAATTTCCTTTGCATGCTTCAGATGATACCAGATATTATCAACTTGAAAGATCTTTATTCCTCTTTTCTGAAAACAAAGGTAACAAATAACAGCCACAATTAGGCAATTTGTATATTAAACCTAAATCTTATTAGAATAACATCAAGGAAATGAAAGATATTAACTATAAAAACAAGTAAGATGACAATTTCCCCATGGCTTTTTCTAAAGTTGACACTTACTGGAATGAAACTCAGCTTCTTTAGGAAGTCAATTTAGCACTTATAGTCTACAAATGTCTTCAGTCCCTAAGGCTGTGAATTAGAAGGTTTGAATCCCCTAAGGATACAGTCCCTGACTTTTGTACATTCCAAAGACCCAATTATCTTGACTTGGTTTAAAACCAAATAAAAAACTTCCCCAACTTCTCTAGTCATAACTCTTTTAGAATATTGTTGGAATATGACCCTTTAAGAGTTAGAGTTAGAAGCTAAAAATTTCTTCAAAAACTTTAACTTACTTCTATTTTTGTTTTGTAAATAATTCCCCAGCAATACTAATAGTAATTTTGAGATATTTGCACTTACATATTTTTAAAGACTATTAAATTTATTTTAATTGTATAAATAACAGTAGGTCAATAATACACTACTTATGGCAAAAGAGTTGGAACTGACTCTTAATTGACTGGGTTTTTGAAAATGTAAACTTTGTAGAAGTGATTGACTCCCAAGAGGAGAGGCATGACCTTTGGGTTAAGCGAATTCCTCCTAATGGTCTATAGTACCAGAGTTTCCCTATGTCAATACTAACAGTATGGAATAAAAGAATAAATCAATAGTTATTTCACCTTGTTAAACTTTTTTATTTCCTGTATTTTTCCATTAATCCTAACTCTATGTGAACACTTTCCTTTGTATTAGTATAATTTAACTTGACATTTTATGCTTTGTATAAATAACTTTCTGATACTTTTTTATGTGCGTCTGAGACCTAGACAATGAAAAAGGATGACAGAAAAAGAATTGATGGGTTTGAGTGGTGGTGTTGGAGAAGAGCACTGAACATCCCATGGATGACCAAAAGAACAGATATGTATTGGAGAGGGTGCAACCAGAATGCTCTTTGGAGGCAAGAATGATGAGGCTTCCCTGGGCATGTTGCTAGGAGCGGCTATTCCTTGTAGAGGAACATGATGCTGGGAAGGGTGGAGGGTCAGTGAAGGAGAGGTAGACCCTCAGCCAGGTGGATTGACACAGTGACTGAGGCAATGGACTCTTGTGTGTCAGGAAGTGTGAGGAGGGCACAGGATAGAACAGGATTCAGATCTTTTGTTCATACTATTGCTATGAGTTGCATTCAACTCGAGGGCACATAACAACAATAACGTGTCAACATTGTATCCTTTCTCTTTATCTATTTAGTCTGTATACTGAGCAAATTATTCTAGAAGCTGGACTCTCTGAAGAAGAATGTGGCATCAAGATTGGAGACAAACTTGTCAATAACCTTTGTAGGCAGATAACACCATCTTACTTGTTGAAAGTGAGAAGGCCTTGAAGCCTGTCACAGAAGATCTTAGACCATACCTTTCAATACGGATTATATCTCACTGTCAAGAAAATAATGAGTCTTCACCACTGGGCCAATAGGCAACATAATTCTAGATGAAAAACGATTGAAACTGTTAACAACTTCATCTGACTTGGATCCACAATCAAAACACTTGGTATCAGCAGTCAGGCGATCAGGACAAATATTGCTCTGGTAAAGTTTACAGTCAGGGATCTTTCCTGAGGAGCAATGATGTTAGTTTGAGGACTAAGGTATGTGTGGTTCAGCCCATGGCCTTATCAATTATTTGTCTTGTTGAAAACTGGAAAATAAGTAAGGATGACAGAAGAAGAATTGATGCCTTTGTACTGTGCCTTAGGAAAGAGTACTGAACATTCCATGGACTGCCAAAAGAACAAACAGTATGTCTTGGAGAAAGTGCAAAATGCTCCTTGGAAACAATGATGAAGCTTCGTCTTGCATATATTGGGTATGTTGCTAGGAGAGGTTGTGCCTTGGAGAAGGACGTCATGCTTGGAAAGATGGAAAAATGGCAAAAGAAAAGAAATCCCCAATGTGGTGGATAGACACAGTGCCTTTAACATTAAGGTTATGTGTGTCAGAGATGGTGGGGATGGCACAGGGTAGGACAGGGCTCAGAGATCTTGATCATAGGGTCGCTGTGAGTTTTACTTAATTTGACAGCATCTAACAACATGCAGGATTTGTCCTTTTGTAACTGAGAAATTTTACTCAGCAGAATGTCATCCAGACCTATCCACTTTGTTTAGTGTTTTACAAGTTCATTGTTTTTCAGTGCTGCCTAATATTTCATTTTGTGGATGTAGCACAGTTTTTCTATCAACTCATTTGTTAAAGGGCACTCAGGCTGCTTCCATTTCTCCACTATTGTAAGTAATGCTGCATATACATGGGTGTGTCTACATCTGTATGCATCAAGGCTCTGATTCTTTAAAGTATATTCCTAGAAGCGGGGCATCTGGGTTAAATGATATTTTTATTTCCAACTTTTTTTTTTTATCGTCTTAAAAAGTTTGCAGGATGCTACATCTACATATTCTTTTTTTTTCTTTTTTTTCTATAATTATATTTTATTAATTTTCATAAACATTTACAGAGATTTTGGGCTTCCACTCATTCATTGTTGCACTATTCTCTCTACCCTCCTCCCAGTTTGTTCTTGTCCAAATGCCACAGTGCTTGTCAAAGCCAGTTCTGATTAATCTTCTTTGTCAGTGTGTCCTTTGCCATTCCCTATCACTCCTCCCTGAGAGAGACTTCACCCTGAGTCATAAGGAAAAGGGGATGGCGTATTCTCTTAGCTACTTCCTGCTGAAAAGGAACGCTGTGGGTTTCAGGGTGAAGATCTTCTCTCACAACTCTAAAGGGCCCCTTTGGCAGTAGGAAACACATAGACTATTATGGAGATTGATTTTGGAATTTAGATGCACTCTTATTGATTGTGCTTGGCTGTACATGTTCATATCCTTGAAGATGTATCATGGGGGTGTTGCAACCTAGAAGACACAAATTTGACTAACAAGTTACAAGTACATGAGTCCAAAAATTATGGAAAAGTAAAAGAAAAGATTCTTTCATTGTTTTACAAACCCTCCCCCAGGTCCCCTCCACCATGTAGCCCTCGCTCTAGTCTCCTGTGATGACAGAAATACCCAGTTATATCTCTCTTTTAAACGGTTCTCTCCCTCCTCTGTTTCAGTGCAGTATGCATTATTGAACCCATCTTACTCAGTCTCTCCCCAACCCCAAGGACAGTCCCATTCTACAACAGTGGCATCATGTAATATTTGTCCTTTTGTGACTGGGATATTTCACTCAGCATAATGTTCTCCAGAGTCAACCATTTTGAATAATATTGCATGAGTTCCTTGTTTTTTAATGCAGCATAGTATTCCATTGTGCGAATATACCACAGCTTCTCTAGCCATTCGTTTGTTGATGATGTTTATTTCCAACTTTTTAATAAAATGTCAGACAGCCTTCCATAGTAATAGTATTTTCAGAAATCAACAGGCTGACATGAAATTAAATTAGCAAGCAGCTTCTGGTTTTTAATTCGTAACCTCAGTTGTTTGTCCCATCTAGTTTCCATGGCAGTAGAAGACTCTGGAAATTAAGGAACAGGAAATTTTAAGAAGCCAACATAGCAGACTCTTACAAGATCTCTTCTTTAAATGTGTGAATCAGTACCATGGAAAGTAGGAAGGGAGTAATACAGTTTTACATTCTTTGTTTAAAAAAAAAAACCAATCACATATATAAATATACTAGTTGATGTATTCTAGCCTATCTAAAAACCTTTCCAAAGGAACTGAAGTACTGGAGAGAATTTAGAAATCACAATGGTGAGCTAACAACCCTTTTAAATCATAGAGGAGATCTAAATAAGTATTATCATAAATACAGAAGATAAAAATTCGGAAAGATTCATCATGTAAAATAATAACTAGAACCATCTAGATATATAAAAATATGTTATTTTGGCTAAAAGGAGGAAACTAAAAGAGAAAACTATGGTTAGAGACAAAAGATGTTATGGGAAGTGATGAAGGAAGCATAAACTTATTCAAGGTACAATCAATAAAATTATTTTTAATGTTGATAACATAAGCCATTATAATTAAAAAATAAAACATTAGAAACAGATAAACATGGAAATCACATTTCTGATCAATCGTATAGGCAATAAGCAGTTTTTAAATTATTAGGTATTCAGGGAGCAAAGAATATACAATAAATGCATAGTTTTATATTTATGACAAGATTTACTTACTATTTTTAAAATATTGGGTATTTATCTTGATTTCTTTTGTCATTTTCATAAACAATGCTGCCATAATGATAACTTACTCTTAGAAAGATATGCTCATTTAATTTATTTTTTTCATTAATTCAAAGCAATTCCTTATTGAATTATGAAGGTATAAGTCAATAAAATTAATTGTATTCTCATAAACAATAATATCAGTGAAATAGTCAAAGAATATTTTGGTCATTTGAATTTCTTTGTTTTGAAAATATATTGTTGGAGCATGTGTCAGGGTAAATGTATGGTTTCTGGTAATTTTTTGTATTAATAGAGTGCTTGGTCTTGAGAAAATCCTACACATTGTCATTTTCTTTTAACTCTGATGTATGGTTAGATTTGGACATATGATATTATGTGTATAAAAGAGAGAGAAATGTAAACCAAAGTAAATTAAGCTATTAAAAACTGGCTTTCTCTTATTTGAAGCAGAGTGTGCTCATCTTTATCTCCAGATATAATCTCTTAATCAATTCCCTTTTTAATCCATCTTTGCACAATTGTGTATTTTTCTCTGCTCCCTGAGAAGCACATGTACTTCCAAATATCTTCCACACTCATATTTGACTCATCTGCAGCTAGCCCACAGCAATCTGCAGCCAATACATCTTGTGAGAGTGGTTGTCTAGAGAGAACTAGGTGGGAAGTCTGTCTGGCAAAAACCATAACCCCTGGTAGATCAGAATGGTGCAATGACTTTCCCACTGCAGGTGCCCATGTCTAATGCTGCCATATGTTAAGGAACAGAGAGGACTCAATTTTCAGTTGTGATTAGGAGTAAGTAATAAAGATGAGCATGACTCAATTAATGATATCTCCAATTGCTTCACACACATGTAGATTTTTGGACAATAAATGAGGAATATTGAAGAAGAATTGATTCCTTTGAGTTGCATATTAAATGTTAATTGTTGTGTATTAAATATTAAATGTACCAGCAACTGGCAAAAGAACAAGCAAGTAAATCAGTGTTAGAAGGTGAAGTCAGAGTGCTCTTCAGGGGCAAGGGTATCCTGTTTTCACAGGATATCATGTTTTCACTTATTATGAACATGTTGTTTGAATAAGGGCATGATGCTTGAAAAACGTAGAGGGACAATAAGAAAGAGAAAAACACTTTATGAGATAGATTGATACGATGATTGCACTAACGGACTTAGCACAACAGGCACATTAGAAAATGTGACAATGATCCAAGATTAGGTGGGACTTCCTTCTGGAGAAAATGTGATGGCATCTAAAAATGATAAAAGTGATATCATAACTATTTCTATTACTACTCTACTTTTTCAAGCATCATGTTCTTATGCAGAGATTGGCTTCTCCTACCAACATGCCCAAATTATATGAGGACATGAGAGAAGGATGGGCAATCTCCTTCCATGCGATTAACTGCTTCTGAAAATCTACTGGAGGCTCAGCTGTGCACTGGTTATGAATTGACAGTACCCAACAACACCTCTTTAAATGTAAGACCTCTGAGATTACTTTGATGAGTTACAAAAGAATTTTGAGCTATTGTGAAGAATCCCCAACTAAATGTAGAATGGGTTTTTTTAAATTTTATTTATTTTAATGGTTTTGTCAGCCCTTGTTTGTATTCTTGTTCTGTTTGTGTCACATTATGCGCATATATTCTGTAAATGCATTTTATTAACCTATTCCCTTCAGATGGGTATCTGACCATGTGAAAAATGTTGGCAATCTTGAGCATGGACTTAAAGTTTCTGTACCATATGCTCATATATGCAAATGAAAAACTTTGTTTTGTGCATTTCCTAAGAATAGAACACATTGCTCATAATCCATTAGGATTATTCTGCAGTAATTCTGAACCTACAGACACACCACAAAGTCTCTGTGATGACTGTGACTATTTGGTTGCCATTCTTAGTTTGCCTGACTTTCATCATTTCATTGGCCGTAAGCAGTAGATTTATACTTTTTAAAAGTATCTCGTTGTGGATTATGGAAATACAGTTATAAAAAAGGCAATGTTTATTTAGTTCTACTCTGGTGCTTTGGGAATATTTTACAGTGTTCTCACATGTGAGTGTTTTGATTTCTTTAAACACAACAAAGAACACTCCTCTTCAAAATTTAACTCCACCAACCACTCTTAGTTATTTTTCAATGTAGTTTTTTTATTTTATAAAAGTTTACAAAGAGATTGTCTTCATTTTTTTAGAAAAGTATATTAACTAGTTTAATCTTTTGTTCAGTTCTCAGGATGAAAATGAACTTCCTGTGTGATCTCATGCCCTTTGAGATTTACATCCTCAAACATCTTCAATGCTATAAAATTGAGTAAAACAGATTGTAATTATGTAAAATAGGCTGAGTATGAGACAATATGGTGGTATAAGGACAGTTGCAAATAGATTAAATTTCATACTGTTAAACAAAATGTAATAACATTGTCATTTTCCAGCATTTTCCTAACTCTTCACTCAGTATCTTCATTAGAAAATTTAGTTGCATTTTCTGAAAGATTTCTTATTGGTGATAACACTTAACAGATTGCCTCATAACTGAAGATGTTATTTATCTTTTTTATAGTTTTCTGTATGATGATTTCATTTGTTTGTGGGGTTTTTTCTCCATGTTTCATTTTAACTATGGATGAGAACTGACTCTCTAAGGAATGATTTTTAGGCTTACTCCAGAATATTTGTGAAGGGAAAAAAATGCTCTTGTTATAAAAAGTATTAAGTTTACTTTAACAAGTTCACCTTTCACAGTATAACTGGCACATAGGACATTATCCATATGTAACCTATTTGTTCTTTGATGTCAGAAAAATGTTGATCAGTCAACTTTTAATGATATCCTTTGAGATAGGACTCCTTGTTAAGATGTAAATATTATTCTAAGTCTTGTATTCCTATGGGAGAAGGTTATTAAGTTATGTTATAAGAAGAGGAAATAAAATTATATTTACTTAATTCTGTTTGACCTCTTTGAAAACCTCTTGTTTTACATAGTTAATGATCATGTAGAGCTATCAGCATAAAATCCTATTTCCTTGCTTTGTTTGCTAAAGAAGTAGGTCAGATAATCGTGATAGGTCTGATGGAAGATCATAGTGGGAGTGATAAAAAAAACTATTAATTTTGAAATCTTACAGAGGTCTGTGCTCTTCCCTACTGTGCCACTTCTTAGCTATGTGACCTGTGGTGGATATGTTAATTTTCTCTGGACTCTACTTTCCTGATTGTGTACAATAATTCATTTCTTCAGGGTTTTACCAGCCTACTGTTGTTGTATACACCTTTGCTTAGGAATTGACTCAAGCTGACTTCAGTGGGATTTCAGAGGTAGTAATCACAGGGGTGGGGATTTCACGTCATTCTTTTGCAGAGCAAATAGTAGATTTAAACCCCATGCCTTTGGGTTGGTAGCACAGCTCCCTACCACCAGACCACCAGACTTCCCTTATCAATAGTAGATAAAAAGTCCCTTTTCCTGAACAACAGATAATGTGAACATTGAAGTGGTCAGTGCTCATCCTTTTGGATTGATCACTACAGGGAAGGGATAGTTTTCTTCCTTTCTCTTTGTCTCTGAAAGCCTCATGAGTATTACCCATTTAGAAACAAAGAACATGTGTTTTCTTACTGGACTTACTAAAATCATTGTTCTTTTGTCTTTGGTTAGAATTTCACAATCCCTGCGATAACTTTGGACTTAACCATTGATGGCTTTATGTAGCCAACCCTCCAGGAGCTATCCACTGTGTCAAGGTCCTCCATATTAATATCTCTGATATGATGGCCTGAATCAGACTATTCTTATTGCTCCTCCGTGTTTTGGAGAGGTCCCTGAAGCAAACTTGTCTAATGAAGTATGTCTCTTAGTCTTTTGACTTCTAGTACTAACGGTGTTGATTGTGGATCCAATAAGATGAAAATAATTGATAATTCCAATCTTTTTTCGATGTATTATGAATGTTTTTTAATTCCATTTAGTCCACCTACTTCTTAAGAACTTGTACAATCAAATACAGGATAGGAATGAACTTTTCATTAGAGTTTGGTATCTTCTCAAAGTCTTTCAGACAATGGAAAGTACTATAGTTTTCCTATAGGGAACAACATTGTACTACTATGCCATAAATAGTTTAAGTTAAAATTTAAAAGAACTCTTAGAGCTATCTTGATCTTACATACAAAACTCAAGGAAAAGTGTGGTAAACTGGTAAACTAAACCTACTACTCTACATTATATTAAACATCACATAGTAATATATCTCTCTCTTTCTAGCTATCTAAAATTAAGAACTATTCAAATGACAAAAACTCAATATAGTTCATTTTAAAAATATTACTTTTAATCAACTTTCTTTGTAAATAACCTTTGTTAACTACAGTTGTTGCCAGAAATATATTTTGGTTTCTTAGATTGCATAGTTCACATATTCTTTCAGAAAATATTCATTGAGCACAGATTATGTACCAAGGATCCCTGAGTGCATAATTTGTGTTACCTTTTGGACTATTAACTAAAAGGTTAGTGGTTGTGATTCATCAGGTATTTCTCTGGAGAAAGATAAAGACTTTCCCTCCCATAAAGACATGCAACCTCAGAAAGTTGATGGGAAACTTACATTAGTCCAAACTAACTCAACAGCAGTGAATTGATTGATTTTTTTTTAAATGCATTGATCTCCTTCCTAGGGGTATTTGTTGACATATTATTTGACATTATAACAAAGTTATAAGTTTCCATCCACAGAGCACATATATGTATGGTGGCCACAAACAGCAAATACATTCAATATTAGATCATATCTTCCGTTTCCAAACTGAAGATATCTAATATTACAACTGGTTGCTCTTCACTTCACTTGCAGGCAATAAATGTTACAATGGGCTTTTTAAAACATCTTTTGATTATTTTCCAACATTTTGCATTTTTGTATTTTATATTTTTGAAACAAGATATATTTCTGAAATTAGACCTAAATACTAACATGAACAATAGCCACTAAAATATTTCCATTCTGTGATTTTTAATGACAGACAGTAAGTTTGTTTTCTCATTGCAGTTTTTCCCCACAATTTTGAGTCTACAGTGTCTTTGAATAACATGTTACAATGTAAAAATTGTTTATATTTCACCTGTGAAGTTCATGTCACTCAACATATTCTTTACATCACTCTTTAAATCTTTGTTTCTCAGACTATAAATGAGGGGATTGAGTATGGGAAACGCCACTCCACAGAAGAGAGAGGTTATAAAGTTTTGACAATATCTGGATTACCTATACCAAGAGGATTTTTAGACTTGGGCTTTGTGTACATGAAGAAGGTGCTTACATAACATAAAATGAACATGGTCAGATGGGCTGAACAGATGGAGAAGGCCTTCCATTTTCCTTCAGTGGAAGGTATCCTCAAAATGGTGACAATAAAAATAGGTTATTTTTGTTGTTATTGTGTGCCATCCAGTTGCCTGCAACTCATAGAGACCCTATGTACAATAGTCCTATACTCTACTCTGTCCTGTGCCAATCTTACTGTCTCTGGCACACCTACCCCCATTACTCCAGTCACTGAATCAATCCATCTCATCCAGGGGCTTCCTCTCTTGTTCTGTGCCTCCACCCTCCCAAGCTTGATGCCCCTCTCTAAGGACTGGTTCCTCCTTGAAACATGTCCAAAGTAGGTCAGATTAAGCTTCAGAATCTGTGTCTCCAAGAAGCAGCCAGGTTTCACCCTCTCTAGGACGAACATATTTGTTCTCCTAGCAGTCCATGGTATGTTTAATATTCTTCTCCAGCACCAAAGCTCAAAAACATCAAGTCTCCTGCTATCATTCCTTGTCATTGTTCAGCTTACTGATGTGTAGCAAATAATTTCAAAGACTATGGCCTGGATCAGGTGCACCTTAGTCTCCAGGCTGTTAGCATTGCTCTTCAGTACTTTGGTGGGGTCTCTGACAGCCAACTTTCCCAATGCAATTAATTTCTTGAATTCCTAGCTACTGGTACCAAAAGTTTTTATTGTAAAGCCAAGCAAACTAAAGCTGTTAACAATCTCAGTCTCTTCACCATCTATTATGATGCTGCCAATTGGCCCAGCTGTGAGAAAATGACTAGCAATGGGATAACCAGAATAATTAGATGTGAGAAAATCATGCTAATGACATTGATTGAAATATTAGCACAGGCAGGTTTCAGGATAGCTAGAATTTCACAGACAAAATGTCTAAGGACATTATTAGCACAAAATGGTAAATGCATTGCCAGAGATGTCTGCACCATTGAGTTAATAAGTCCAGAGAGCCAGGCGCCAGCTGCCATGGCACATAGGCACTCCTGCTCATCATGACTAAGGGTACCTTCAGTGGGTAGCAGATGGTTGCATATCAGTCAAGTGCCATCATACCTGCTAGCATACACTTTGTGGCCCTTGTGGCAAAAGAGAGAAACCACGCATCCTGAGAAGGAAACAGGTTTCTTGCTGTCAGAAAACTGTCAAGAATTAGTGGGGCAGAGGAGTATGAGTAGCAAATGTCAAGGAGGGAAAGATTACAGAGGAAGAAATGCACGGGAATGTGCAGGTGAGAGTCATAGATGATTACTGAGACAAGCACCCCACACCCCAACAGGATCACCAGATACATCCATTAGCACAACAGCACAGCCCAGAGTCCTGGGCGGGCAGAAAGCCCCAGGAAGACAAACTCTGTCAACAGGGAATTATTGCTCCTTTCCATAAAATATATGCTCTTTCTCCAACAGCTTCTCTATGGATTATAGAGCAAAAGGTTTTTAGCATAGGAATCTTAACAGGAACAATAAACTTTTTAAAAGAATTCTTTTCTGCCTGACTACAGTCCTATGTTTTAAATATTTTTTAACATTTTTAGATTATTCTTTTTATCAGTAATATACATTGTGTTTCATACATGTATATTGTGTTTTATATTTTGATGCAACGGTATTACCAGAGATGAATTTCTTTCTGTATTCCTAGAAAACTAGAGCAGGATTGCTCTGTCGGATTCTCTCAGGGTTCAGAGATAACTATCGTATCATAGTTTCTGTGATATTTACTATATATAATAATATAGTAAAGAACTATGTTATAGTTTAAAAAGATGTTTAAAATACAGATGCTGAAATCAGTGGCCTACAATCTGGACCTTGCAGGCAGATGTGCTGTATTTGGAAGTAATTAACTACTCTGCATTTCAAATTTTATCAAGAAATCATCTTGAAAGTAGGGTATAAGACAAAATTTTCATTTGCAACAGCTTTCAAATTAATTATAATATTGGAAAATATTGAAACCAATTTTGATTATTAAGCTCAATTCTAGTTGGCTGTCAGGCTGGAAGCATGTGTCCACTGCGCCCAGATCTTCCTTCTCTCCACTGTCTACTCACTAATGGGGGGAGAATACTGGATATTAATGGACGAATTTCCCCCAGTTGGATCCAACTATTTATATTACCTAATATGATTTTAAATATGTTTGAATTCTTGACTCATGGCTGAATAGTTACTTTCCCAAACATAGTTGACACGGTACATAATGCAGTTTAGGGTCACATGGAAATGTTTTAATTTTTTCTTTTTTTTTTTTTTAGATCAGAATACAAAGTGAATGCCCGAGTTTTAATAAACAGTATATAGTTGTCTTGATAGATCATGATTGTAAAATACAACTCATTTTATATCTTAAAAGATGAAAGAAACCTCTTCAAATGCCTAGAGCCACTAAAAGTTTATAAATGCAGTCCTGTGTAGCTCAGTCTCTTTTCTGGTACTCAGTATTGTATGCTGGTCACATAAATTAGAAATGAGAGTTATATGTTAACCCTTAATCTCCTTAATGATAGGAACTTCACTGGGAAAGAAATATGTAATATACTCTTCAATTTTTCCTAAACACGATGAGGATATATGTGGAAGCAAATGAGGACACTTTAGAGGAGATGACAAAATTTTGCCCACTTGACAAGGCACCTAACAGGAAGGCTGTAGGCCAGAAAAAAGAAAAATCTCTTGCATGGCAAAGTCATAAAACTATGAAAGATGTATTCCTTGATTTGCTGTTCCAGAATGCTAATCTATGGTATTCCAAACCAGGATGCTGATCTGTGTTGTTCTAGAAGGTTGATCTATGCTGTCCCAGACTGCTAATCTTGTTACATACCATAGATCGGCCTGCGACTCATAGTGACCCTATGTGAAACAGCCCTACACCCTGCTCCATCCTGTGCCAATTTCACTGTCACTGACACACCTATCCTGATTACCTCAGTCACTGAATCAATTCACCTCATAGGGTGACTTCCTCTCCTGCACTGTCTCTCCACCCTCCTAAGCATAACAACCTTCTCCAAGGACTTGTCCCTCCTTGCAACATGTCCAAAGTATGTCAGATGAAGCTTCAGAATCCTTGCTTCCAAGGAACAACCTGGTTTAACCCTCTCCAAGATAAACCTGTTAATTTTGTTAGCAATCCATGGTATATTCAATACTCTTCTCCAACACCACACCTCAAAGGCATCAATTGGCCTTCTATGCCACTAGTCATTGCCCAGCTCTTTGACACATAGCAAGTGATTGCAAAGACCATGGCATATATCAGGTGCACTTTGGTCTCCAGAGTGACACCATTGCTCTTCAGTACTTTGGAGAGGTCCCTAACAGCAGACTTTCCCATCATAATATGCCTTTAAGTTTTCTGCCTGCTGGTGCCAAGAATGTTGACTGTGGAGTCAAGCAAACTAAAGCTATGAACAATCTCAATCTCTTCACCCTCCATCCTGATGCTGCCTACTGGCCCAGTGGTGAGAATCTTTGTCTTTTTGATATTGAGCCTCAATCCACATTGAAGGCTGCAGTTCTTGACCCTTTGCAGCAAGTGCTTCAGGTCCTCCTCAGTTTCTGCAAACCGGGTTGTGTCATCTGCATAACGCAGATTGTTGATAGATCTTCCACCGATCCTGACACCACATTTCTCCTCTTAGAGCCCAGCCTCCCTGATGATCTGTTCTGCATACAGGTTGAGAAGGCATGGAGAGAGGACACACCCCTGGCGTACACCCTTCCCAATTTTGAACCATGCAGTGTTTCCCTGCTCTGTTCTGACGACTGCTTCTTGGTCCCAGTATAGGTTTTGCATTAGCATGATCAAGTGTTCTGGGATTCTCATTCTTCTCAGAGTCAGCCACAGTTTGTTGTGATCCACACAGTCAAATACCTTTGAATAATCAATGAAACACGGATAGACATTCCTTTGGTTCTCCCAGCTTTCAGCCAAGAAAAAAAGTAGTATAAGGTACTAATCAAACTACATGATAAAATGTTGGTGGATGAGAAAGTTAGCTGTATTGATTTAAAGTATATAAAATTGATTTTTCCATAATCTGAAATCCAGTATTTATAAAAAACAGACTTGAAATTTATATGTCTCAGATCTGAGAAGTGGTTTCTTTCCTTTATTCAAGGTGGTTTTCTTCTTGCTATCTGCATTACTTTGCCTCAAAGAATGTTTCCATTTCCTGCAATGATGAGCAGAATTTATTGGAGGGATAAGAGTGAAAATTGCATAGCATGCAGCATGGTGTAATTTTTTTAGTCAATTTTCCACTTACAAGTACATTATTCCTCAGGTAAAATTAGTAGATGGAGATACTAACTCATGGGCCAAGCTTTTTGGTATGATGTCTTCCTAGGTCCAGGACTTCATTCATGGAGCTTCTACATTTTGAAGTGTGTAACGGCCTTCCAGAAGACCAGCCGTTAGAACAACAATGCAACTTAAAGGTTGTGGTGCCTAGTAGGGAGGGTAGAGGCAGGAGGAAAGTGTCCAATATTACAACATATTAAAGTTAAGAATGTAAATATATAGGACTAGAAACTTTCCAAAACTCCAGGGATAATATGTCCCACAGACCCAATAATATCATATAAATGGAAAAGTCTTTTTGTAGTATAATTAATGAATCAAATATTGCTGCACAATTGATGAAATATTGGAAGGTATTAAGACTTAAATAAATGGAACAATCTTTAATTTACAATGATTTTTCTTTAAATTATCTGGAAAAACTTTGTTAATAGTATAAATGACACCACTGAGTGACCAACACACACATGTCATTGAGCCAATCCCATTCAAAAGTACCTCTAGTACAGTAGAAGGCTTCACTACCTACTAAGGCACTCAATTCACATCTCTAGCTACTCCATGGGAGAAAGATGGGCATTCTCCTCCTGTGCAATTTACAGTCTCTGAAAATCTACTTGGGGGGTGTCAGCTGTGACTCCTTTCTGACTTGATGGCACACAACATCAACAATAACCATCTTTACAGAAGCAGGCAACACATCTTTGTCCTCAGAGATTCCTATGAGTTGAGCACTAGAGTGTCACCAAGGCTCACGTACTAGTGCGATTCTCAGAACACTTGTGAATTTGTACAATTATTCATGTTGTACAGGTATTAAGTCCTAGAGTCCTAGACTCTGAAAATGGAAATATTTTTAAAGAGTTTGAACATAAACTGATGGCTTAATGCCAGTTTAAAAAATTATAAAGTTGAATACTATTTTTCTTCTAAGCAAAAATCAGCATTGAAGTTATGAAGCAAAATGCAATCCTTTTTCAAAAACAATTCCTCTTTTCTAGCTTATATTCAAACCAATCATTTGTCAGAGAACTGAATCTTACTTTCTCTAAAATTTTCCAAGTATTGCAAGGCAAGCTCACTGTTCCAAATTGATGATTTCTCCTACGCCCTGTACATATTTCTCAGTCATGTTGTCCAGCTAGTTCTGACTCATAGCACCCTTCCATTGTCATTGTGTTTCTGAGGCTGTTAACTGTAATGGGTGGAGAACGCCCATCTTTCACTAGCAGTGCTGCTGGTGAATTTGAACCACCAGAGTTTGTCAACCCTTGCACAGCTCTCGACAGACTACATCACCAGAGCTCCCCGTTTTTTCTTTTGTTTATTTCAAATGTAATTTCATTTGCTCAAGGCCTTGTTATTTATTGTTAAAGACTCATGGCTCTGTTGCCCCCTTTCCCCCTCATACTCATATTATAATAATGGTTTTATACAATATTTGCCTTAGTTAGTTCACTCAGCATAATGCTTTCCAGTTTCTCCCAAGTAAGGTAGTAATTTACAAAATCATTACTCCTGTGTGCTGTGCAGTATTCCTTTGTGTGAATGTACCGTAATTTCTCAATTCATTCAATTGTGTTTGGACATCAGGGTTTGCGATGTTCTTGCGTTGGTAAATAACTTTGCCATGAACATTGATGTACAAGTCTCGACTGATGTTTAAGCCTCAGTTCTCATTTTCTCCAGGTATTGGCAAGTGTGTGTGTGTGTGTGTGTGTGTGTTTAATCATAGAGTCACACAATTTAATGGGGGAGGGTGTGAAGGAAATGTGAAAGATCTGATGTGAAAAACAACGTATTTTAATTTTGTAAATAAATCAGTGTAATTATAAAAAAAAGAATCATAGCTAACACCTAATGAATGGTGGACATTTTTCAATGTACTCTTTTATATTTAATTTATATAGGCATCATTGATTGCAATCTTATGAGGTATGAAAATTATTTCATTTTAGATTGAGTAATGGCAAAACAACAACAAAAAGATACATTTTTTTCTCTAAGATTGTTTCATTTGTAATTGGTAGAAATGAAGACTTAAATTCAGCCAGTCTGATACATGAGTGTATATTCCAGGCACCAGAGAAGCTGGAACAATAGAAGGTTAGAAGGAATGTAAGTATGAGAGTGTTCTTTTCTTACATGTCTGTATGATCAGGTAGTTACTAAATTGCTTTGGAATGAATTGAGAGTAGATCACAGAAATGACAACCCAAAATGTTACCTATATTTACCTTTATTAATAGATGTAATATTTTTTCTCTTTCCTTATTTTTTCTAGTGACTCTTCTACCAACAATTCAAAAATGTACAATTTCACCATATACTCATAGCATTTGTTATATTATGCATGTATGTAAGTGTTTAATTATAGCAATCCTAGAAGGATTGTTCATGAATTTCTTCTCTGAGCATGTTCAGAATAGTTTATTGAAAGTATGTTCAATCTGGTTTTAAAGTTTGATTTCCTCAGGCACAGTGCCTATTGACTGCTTTTTTCTTCTCCCTACCACCTACCTGTGAATATTTAGAATGGGTTCTCTACTCCCATTTGATTGACAGCTTCAGAAAACCTGCTGGAGGGTCAGCTTTGAGTTGGTTCTGACTCGATGGCATGTTGTTGTTGTTATGTGCCATCAAGTTTCTTGTGATTCAAACTATGTACAATATCTCTGAATCTTGCTCTGTCTTGAGCCAACCTCATTGTCTCTGATACACAAACCATCATTACCTCTGTCACTGAGTCAATCCATCCCATCCAGGGTCTTCCTCTCCTGTACTGTCTCTCTACCCTTCTAAGCATGATGCCCTTCTCCAAGGACTAGTAGTCCCCCCTTGCAGCATGCCCAAAGTATGTCAGACAGAGCTTCAGAATGCTTGCCTCCAAGGAGCAGCCTGGTTTCAGCCTTTTTAGGATAAACCTGTTTGTTCTGTTGGTCCATGGTATATTCAATACTCAAGACTCTTCTCCAGCATCAGTACTCAAAGACATCTTTCCATTATCCTTAGTCATTGGCCAGCTTTCTGATGCCTAGGAAGTAATTGCAAACCCTATGTCCTGGACTAGGCATACCTTAATCTTCAGATGACATTATTGTTCTTTAGTACTCTGGAAAGGTTCCTGACAGCAGATTTTCTCGATACAATACTTGATGGCATATGACAACAAAAATGCACTTTTAATAGTATAATATGGAGGGTTTTGTAATCAGATCCCTCTGTCTCTATCAGAGGTTAAGTCTGGTGCCCTATTCTCTGCCGTGCTCAAGCCTATTTTTTCAGGCTCTGTATCAGTTCATGACTGTTGTGGTTTATTTAGTGGCATTGCTGAATTTCCCAAGGTCTGTATCATTTGTTGTGTGTGGCCACTGAAATATCCACTCCTTTACCTTAATAATGAGATAATAATTGGCAAGAAATTCCTTAAATGCCTGTTGATGTTATATGCCATTGTTATTATCACCTGTGACTCACTATTTCTACATACATTAGCTCTGAACCCTGCCCTGTCCTGAGCCAATCTCATTGTCTCCAGCAGACCTAATCTCATTTCTTAGTCAAGCCATCTCATCCTGGGTTTTCCTTTCCTGCGTTATCCATCCACTTTTCCAAGTAGGGAGAACTTCTTCAAAGACTAGAAGAATAAAAGTAAGATGGGAGGAGAATTTCCCAGTTGTTACAGATGTCCTATATAGAAGCATACTTTCAATAAACACTGTACCAGATCAGGTTACAAGACTGCCTTCCAGAATTTTTAATATATAGGAGCATTTCACCCTCTCTCTCAAAGGATCTTATTTCCTACCCTTTTCTCTCTTTTTTTATTTGCCTATTGTTTGCCTTAACAACCATTACCCATTGTGTCAGTTAGCAATGAATTCCACTATCCACACCCTAGGAAAGCCATCTCTCCCCTAGAAGAATATTGTAGAAATAATGGAAAGCCCTTTAAGTCGGTCCTTAGGGAGCTACTGTTATTTTTAGGTGTTATCGAGTCAACTACAACTTGCAGTGACCCTATGAGCAACAGATCTGAACCTGGCCCTATCCTGTCCATCCTTATGATTGTTACAATCACTGTACCGATTCATCTTGTTGAAGTTTCTCCTCTTTTTGACTTTTCCCTTTTCTAATCACATCTTTTCCCACGGTCTGATTCCTCCTGACACCATGCCCAAAGCGTGTGAGATGAAGTTTCACCACCCTTGCCTCTTAGAAGCTCCCTGGTTGTACTTCCTCTGAGACAGATTTTTTGTTCTTTTGGCACTCTACGGGACATCATCAGTCCTCTTCTTCTGATTTATTGTCCAATTTCAGATGCATAGGAAGCATTTGACAATATCACGGCTTGGATCTGACGCATCTTAGCTTTGAAACGACGTCTTACTCTTATGCACTTTGGAGAGGGCCTTGCAATATCTCTTTTGATTTCTTTGCAGCTGTTATCATAGGGATTGATTATGATCTGAATAAGATGAAACTGTTGACAATGTCAATCTTTTCTCCATCTATCATGATATTACCTATTTGTCCAGTGGTGAAGCTGTCTGTTTCTTGAGATGGAGATGTAATTCATATTGAAAGCTATGTAATCTGATCTTTTGCAGCAAGTGCTTCAAGTCCTCATCATTTTGTGATAAAGGTTGTGTCATCTGAATAATGCAGGTTGCTGATGAGCCTTCCTAGGATCCTGCTGACACGTGCTTCTTTGTGTAATCTACCTCCTTGAACTTTTCGCTTAGCACACATACATTGAGAAGGTATAAAGAAAGGATATAATTCTGCCACATACCTTTCCTGATTTAAGACCATGCAGTATTCCCTTGCTCTGTTCACAGACCAGTTTCTTGATCTAGAAATAAGTTTCTCATGGCACAATTAAGTGTTCTGGATTTCTCATTCTTCTTTATATTAGCCATAATCTGTGTGAACCATACAGTCAAATGCCTTTGCATAGTTAATAAAACACAAATAAACCTTTATAGGATATTCTGCTTTTAGCCAAGATCTATTCAACATTAGCCATGGTATCCTTTCTGCAACACTGTTCCGGCTAATTTTTAAAATAATTTTCAGCAAGAGTTTACTTGGTTATGATATTAATTACATTGTTTGATAATTTCCACTGTTTATTGCACTTACCTTTTTAAAAAAAAATGGGAAGAAATAAGATTCTATTATTGTCAGTTGACCAGGTAACTGTCTTCCAATTTCTTGGTACAGGCTAGTGAGCTTGTCTGAGGCTGCATCTTTTTTTGGCTAACATACCTCAACTAATACTCCATCAATTCCTAGGGTCCTACTTGAGGATAAAAAGTATTACTTCTTCTGCTTTCTCTGTGAAGATCCACTTATGCTAAGTATGTGTCTTGCTCTTTTGAAGCTGCAGGTTGGAGGGGTTAGGTTAAATTAAAATGCCACCAAGCTCTAGTCTGTGTTTTTTGCTTTTTTGTTTGTTTGGGAGCAGGGGTTGTTCTTAAATTAAGCATTTCCTTTTGTTTGTGAGCTTTAGAATAGATTTTAGAGTCAACCCTCCCCACAAACCTGATTGTGACAGTTTTCGCCAGCTACTTTCTGAAGTGATGGACTTTTTGGAGTATGGCTGCCAATGCAAATGTGGGAATCAGAGTTAACGAAGCAGCCTGACTTTGAAAATGTTATAGTAGTTCATTAAAATGATAGTAGCTATTTTGCTTCTTGACCTTTCATGCCATTTTAAAATTACTATCAGAGCATTTAACCAAGTTTAGTTGTCCTGATGATATTTCACCATTTCTACTTTTTCTTTCTATTAGTAATTTACAAAATTCAAATACATTGTTTTCAAGAAGAAATTCTGTCAATTTCCCTCACATCTCCACCCATCAAATTGTACAACCCCATAATTAATGCCCCTTCCCCCTGCACAGCCTCACCGTCAGCCGTCACGTCTATCTTTGCTTCCTTTTGTCCCCCTGAATATTCCCAATATGTAGTCCCATTTGTTTGCTGTTAAGAATTATCTGCATTAAGATTTTACTTGCATATCATAGAAGTGATACTGTTCAATAATTTACTCATTCTATGGGTCCATTTTCTTTGGAATGAATCCCTTTCAGCCAATTGGCCAGGTAGCTGTCTTCCAAATTTTTCGATCTAGGGGAGTGGGCCTGTCCAGAGCTGCACCTGTTTATCGAAGTATCTCAGGTGGAACTCACTTGCAGCATCTCAATCTATTTAAACATTCCATCAATTACTGAGGCATCTGTAAAAAAACCAAACAAACATATTTTTAAAGTGATTTGTTTGTCATCGTGAATATTATACTTTTGTAATTGTTACTAATTTACTCACTAGCAGTGACAACCGTGAATGTGGAACACGATTTTACTTTGGTTCTTCACCTATGGGAAGGGCATTTATGAGAGTGAATTTCTGTAGCTTCTTTGAGCTCTAACTGTATGTAAATTTATAATTCACAAGTAAATCTGACACGTGAATTTTAAAGAACATACATGATGGTTTATACATAATTTTTGTGTTTAAATATACTTGTTTTCTTCATGAATGCATGTATTTCCTAGATGACACATATATTTTACAAAGCATGACTTCTATTTGGAAATGCAGAACTTCTAGAACCCAAGCTTTAATAACAATAATGTAGCTTAATAGATGTCCATAAATGCTTTAAATTGTAAAAAAGTGTTTGTCCCTGGTGACACAGTAGGTTCAGTATTGGGCTTCTAACCAAATTAGTGATTTAAATCGGGGTTAGTTATTCCAATCCTGAAACCACCAAAGGCTCGGTAGTAGAACTAGGAGGCAGCTGATTCCTGCAAAGATTTGCAACCTTGAAAATGTGCTGGGGCAGCTCTCGTCTTGTCCTGTGGGGTCACTGTTATTGGAAGTGACTGGGTGGAAGTGGGTCTCTGAATTTATGGCAAAATATTAATTTCTAGTTTGTATTTCCATCTGCATCCTTAAACCTCTAGATTTATATTTATTTCAAAATAAGCTTCCCTGGAAAGTGATAGAAAAAATAAATGGAGAAAAATCAAGCAAAAGAGTGATGATATTTCATTTAATCCAGGATATCTTATCTTTTTTAAAAACTACTATTTGACTCTTGTAATTATGATTTGTGTTATTAGTTTCTCACTTTGGAGTTGTTGTTTGTTGTAAGGAATCATCAAATCCTTGTATGACTCTTAGCAACCCTGTGAACAAAAGACCTGAACCATCTATCCTGTGCCATCCTCACACTTCCTGACACACAAGAGGCCATTGTAGTAGTCACCGTGTTAATTTACCTGGTTGAGGGTTTTCCTCTCCTTCACTAACCCTCCATCCTTCCCAACATCATGTCCCTCTCCAATAAATAGTCCCTCCAAGCAACATACCCAAAGTATGTGAGGTGAAGTTTCATTATTCTTGTCTCCAAAGAGCACTCTGTTGTACCCTCCCTGAAACATATCTGTTTTTTTCTATTGCTTGTCTATAGAATGTTCAGTGCTCTTTTCCAACATCCCCTCTCAAAGGTATCAATTCTTTTTCTGTCATCCTTATTCATTGTCACTTTGGAATAAACATATACATTTCATTTGGTAAATATATTTTTAAATGAAACAACTCTCATAGGAATTTTTGTTGATAGAAACTTGTTCCGTGTTCTCACAAGTTACATTGACAGAAGAATTTTATTTCATTTTTAAAGTTTTTGTACCACTTCGACTTATTTCCAACTTCCTTCTTAATTGAATCTGTGGGACACAGTCCCACATGCACTAAGAAATTTCTCCATTTCACAGATCTCTCACTTCAACTTTAAATTGCTTTGGGAGCTGGGGAACAATTACGGTAAATCTTGCATAACAAATATTTATTCATCCACATTTGTGGAATCTGGCATTATTTTTTGATCCTGACTTGAATTCAGAATGCAGTCATAGACAGCTTAGAAATTTGAAGTTAGGAAATTTCTCAGTTAAAGGTAAGTTTTAATTATCATAAACGATCTTCACATTTCTCAATTGTAAGCATAAATATTAAATACCATAAAGATGATCTTTTCAAGCTACAGTTGTACTTCTGTATCTGCTGGGGGTTGGTACTTGGACCTCTGCGGATACCAAGATTCCGGCATGATCTAATTCTGTATGTAAAATGGCTTTGTAAGGTATTATATTTGCATAAAACTTATGCATATCTTTCCGTATAGTTTAAATCCTCTCTAGATCACTTACACTACCCAACACAATGTAAATGCTATGTAAATACCACCACTTCCTTTGATCCTTGGAGAGATTGCTATGACTACTTAATTGCTCTTAAGGAGCCCCCACTTTGAATAGTGGACATGGACTTGTAGATCCTGAGTGCCAGCTGTTTGTTAATACCTCTCATGGAGTCAGCTCTGGCCCATGGTAACCTTATGTAAAATAGACAAGAAGTCTTTTTAAAATATAAAGTTATTTGTTTTGTTACTATGTTATTTTTGATGTCACTATCATCAAAGTGACCAGTTAGCCTAATGGACCGAAAGCAATGCTACCAAGCAAAAGGTGGGTGATTCTAGTCCGCGGCCCTAAAGCTTGTTTTTCATTGTTTTTGTTCAAACAGTCTTCTAGGTCATATAGCCCTCGCGTGTCCACTTGCCATATAGAGGTAACTTGTGGTCACTGTGAAGCTGAACACTGTGACATTGATGTGTCAAATGCTGTAATGGTTACCCATGGTGGACAGTGTTTGGTGGCGCTCCGCAGTTGAAACAAGCTTGGAAGCAGGAGTGGCATCCACTTCTGTAAATAGCTTGCCTCTGGAGACCCTATGAACTTGGAGCAAGGATGAAAGTCACACAAGTGTTGAGGACTTTCGTTCATAGGGTCGCTATGAGTCGCCTACGACTCGACGGCACTTTACAACAACAACAACAACAACAACATCACCATCTTTATTTTTATGAAATATGGATTTTACATTAAAATATTTAAACATTTTAAGAATGACAGGTGAGAAAGTAAGATTATTTCTTAAGATTTTTAGAAAATTTAAAAATATTTAAGAAAATTCTTTTTAAAAGTTTTTAGGAATATTTAATCTTATTAAGACAGATCATTTGTGCGTGAGTGATTACTTCTTATTTTTCTCACTTTTAAAAATCCTTCTTCCACTCCTAACCTCTCAATTTATAGCCAAAAACTTAAAGTGAAAGTTAGAGAGGTATTCTCTCTATAGATAGATATCACTTATAATCTGTTGCTATCAAGTCAGGTGGGACTCATAGTTGATTGTCAAGTGGGTTTTCAGAGACTGTAACTTGCACAGGAGGAGACTATCTACCTATCTTTCATAGAGCAGCTTGTGGATCCACCCACCTTTGGATTGGCAGCATTCATTACTGACTAAGCCACCACAGATCTATCTACATAAGTCTTTATCTATAGATATAATTTTCGCTCCGTCTCTCTTTCTCAGTCGTGTGTGTGTGTGTGTGTGTGTGTGTGAATAGATATAGAAGTGGTTTCAAGCCTTTTCTTCATAGGGCTTCTACAAGTCATGCTAGACTTAAAGGCAATCACCACCACCAAATATATGTATATATGCATACATATACTTGCCTCTGGGAACTCTGTGAATGTGGAGAAACTATAAAAGTTATATAAATGTTCAGTGTGGAAATCATCGAACAATATCATTGATATCATATGCAAGTAAGATTCTGTTGAAGATCATCCAAAAACGACTGGAAAAGTACATCAACAGAGAACTGTCTGAAGTGCAGGCTGGAATTAGAAGAGGCCATGGCACTAGGGATATTATAGCTAATATCAGATGGATCTTGGCTGAAAGTAGAGAGTACCAGAGGAATGTCTATTTGTGTTTCATTGATTATGCAAAGGCATTTGACTGTGTGGATCACAATAAACTATGGCTAACTTTGAGAAGAATGGGAATCCCAGAACACTTTATTATGCTTATTTGAAACTTATACTTGGACAGGAGGCAGTTGTCATAACAGTGCGAGGAAGCACTGCATGGTTCAAAATTGGGAAGCGTGTATGCCAGGGATGTGTCCTATCTCCATATATTTTCAACCTATTTGCAGAACAGATTATTCAGGAGGCTGGGTTCTATGAGGAGAAGAGTGGCATCAGGATTGTAGGTAGACTCATCAACAATCTGCATTATGCAGATGACACAACCCTGCTTCCTGAAACTGAGGAGGCCCTGAAGTGCTTGCTGCAGAAGGTCAAGGATTGTAGCCTTCAATATGGATTGAAGTTCAACATCAAGGAAACAAAGATTCTCACCACTGGGCCAATTGGCAGCATCATGATGGCTGATGAAGAGATTGAGTATGTTGACAGCTTCAGTTTCCTTGGCTCTACAGTCAACACTGTTGGTACTGGCAGCCAGGAAATTAAAAAATGAATTGCATTGGGAAGTCTGCTGTCAGAGACTTCTATAAGGTACTTAGGAGCAACGATGTCAGTCTGGAGACTAAAGTGCACCTAATACAGGCCATAATCTTTACCATTACTTGCTATGCATCAGAGAGCTGGACAATGATTAGGGATGCTAGAAGGAGAGTTAATGCCTTTGAGCTTTAGTACTGGAGAAGAGTATTAAATATACATACCATGGACTGCTAGGAGAACAAACAAGTTTGTCTTGGAGAGGGTGAAGCCAGGCTGTCCCTTGGAGGCAAGTATTCGGAAGCTTTGTTTGACATAATTTGGACATGTTGCAAGGAGGGATCAGTCCTTGGAGAGGGACATCATGCTTGGGAGGGTGGAGGGACAGTGCAGGAGAGGGACATCCTAGATGAGAGGGATTGATTCTGTCACTGAGGTAATGAGGATAGGTGTGTCAGAGACAAGAAGATTGGCAAGGAATGGAGCAGGGATTAGGGCTGTTATACGTAGGGTCACTATGATTTGCAAGAGACTCGACAGCACATAACAACAATATGAGTCATCAACGACTCAGTGACACTTAACACCACCACACACACAGACACACACACACAGAGACACACACGGAATGTCTATCTGTATTTCATTGACTATGCAAAGGCATTTGATTGTGTGGATCACAACAAGCTGTGGCTGACTATGAGAAGAATGGGAATCCCAGAATATTTGTGCTTAAGGGCAACTTATGCTTGAATCAGGAGGCAGTCGTTAGAACAGAGCAAGGAAACACTGCATGGTTCAAAATCTAGAAGGAATGTGTCCTATCTCCATACCTTTTCAATTTCTATGTAGAAAAAATCATCCAGGAGGCTGGACTGTATGAGGAGGAATGTGGCATCAGGATCGGAGAAAGATTCATCAACAACCTGTGTTATGCAGATGGCTCAACCCTGCTTGCTGAAACTGAGGAGGACCTGAAGCACTTGCTGCAGAACGTCAAGTACTGCAGCTCAATATGGATTGAAGCTCAATATCAAGAAAACGAAGATCCTCACCACTGGGCCAATTGGCAGCATTATGATAGATAGTGAAGAGATTGAGGTTAACAGTTTTAGTTTGCTTCGCTCCACAAGCAGCACTCTTGGTAACAGCAGCCAGGAAATCAAGAGACATATGGCATTGGGAAAGTCAGCTGTCAGGATCTCTGGATCCTATACTTATTGCTCTAAGTTTCATGACCTCAGCCTACTGTAGTATTTTTAATTACAGTATATGGTATATTGATTTTTGCAATAAAAGCTGACTAAATGAATATTTCTTTAACAATTCCTTCTTGAAAGAGGTCAGGCCTTAAATTTAATAAATAAAAGAACAATCTCCTTTTTTTAGTTGGTACAGTTTTGATTGGTACATTTTCTGTTTGTCTTTATTTCAAAAGTTGAAATATTTCTAGTGTAATTTTGGCGCTTTCTAAGAAGTTCAATTTCTAGCACCCAGCCATTATCCCAACTGCTATTACAGAACATGGCTGAACATAAAAGCAGAGAATAATGACCGTGCTGATTTCTCAAAACTGTAAGCCAGTCTGAGGCTTTAAGCTATGATTTTGAAACACTTTTTGTTGTTACAAGAAGACGGATTTTGATTTTGGCTTATTTTTGTTTGTTACAAGAAGATGGATTTTTAGCATGCATTTAGTTAAATGCTAGCCACTCTATTAATCTAAACGTGTTTTTTGTGTGTCATACTTTTGCTCAGAAACTTTATCAATCAGATTGTATTATATCAACTGGAACATTTGAAGCTGGTGGCCATGTGTTCCTACCTTGATTTGCCACGAATATCCTTGTCCAAAAAGAATGTACCACCAATCTGATTATTGGTCCTAATTTTTTCTTTTTCTCTTCTGATCCTGCCTAATTTTAAAAGGTCCAGCCCAACCTAAAATTCTTCTTGAGCTGTCATTTTATCGATATTTTTCTCATAAAACATTTCCTTCTGGGCAAATTAACAACTTTTAACACCAGCTAAAAAAATAATTATATTTCTATAATATTGTATATGATTTTTTCCCTAGTCTAGTATTCTGAGATGAAGTGGAGAGGATGCCACCTTCAAATACTCCTTTCTTTCCCATGAGAACATAATTGAGCTCAAGGTAGGCTATATTCTGAAAGTTTTCTAGTGGTGGAACACAAATTTACCCTCCTTTTAACCTTGCCTTTTGATAATCTTGTTTTCTAAAGACTAGTTAATTATTTGGTGCAATTGTGAAGTTTTTTGCAACACACAGAAGTATGTTTTCATTTACCATGTTATTAAGCCAATATAATAAAACAAAAGACACTCTGTTTGGCTCAAAAGGGTCAGCATAGCCTGACTACTTACTGTACATGAAATCTTTGCCAATGTGTGTGATTTCCACACTAGTTGCATTAGCATCCCTGGTAGTCTGGTAGTTTGTTAGAAATAAAGAATCTTAGACTTGTCTTGAACTCTAATAAACACCATCTGTCATTTAACCTCATTCGCAAATAATTTGTATGCACATGAAAATTAGTGAAGTATAGACTTCATATAATTTTTAATACCTGAGCTTCAAGCTCTATTTTATTATTATTTTTGTTGTTGTTGTTGTTGTGTGCCATTAAGTTGGAATCAACTATAGCTGACCTTCCATTATCAGAGGCAGTTAATTGACCAGGAGAAGATTGCCCATTCTTCTCTCATGATCTTATTATTTACTGACTAATTTACCTTGGTCAAGTTGTGTCTTTTTTTAAAATAAATTTGATATTGTGGAGATAATATAAGAATTGTACTATATGAAGAATAAAATGATATATAAATATATGTATATGCTTTTGAGTACTTAAACATTATTATTGCTTATTCAGATTGCCTTATATAAATCAATAAGCAAAAAAAAACTCTGAAATTACAGAATGAAAGAACTGTTCAATGCTCCACAAAGGTTACCTATCATATACATGCAGAGCTGCTCTACTTGAAAGTTTTATCATGAGAGTCGTCAAAGAAGATATTAAGAGTGGCCTGGAGTATGAGATTAACAACGCACTTTGCCATTGGACAGATGTAAATTTTTGCTACTTGTTGTTTGACATATTGTTATTAAAGATCTGAAAATATACACTATTTGATAAGAATAAGATACATGGTGTGAGATATTGAAGGTTGTGTTTTTAAAAAAGTTCTTTTAACATTTTGACCATCTGTGTTTAATAGCTGATTCAAAATTCCTTCCAATGAATTCTATTTGCTTGCAGAATTCTACTTATTTGTGATAATGAGAAAGAATGTCATATTTGTCTGAAATTTTCCATTCTAGGACTTTAGTCACTTCAGTGTAAGTTTACACACTAGCAATGGGGCTGTAGTACTTGCAGTGTTTTTAATTTCATTGTATTCTAGCTGTGCAGTGTTGAAGATAACGGAATATTAGAAGTTCAAGCATACACATCCTCTACTCCTTCATAAAAATAATGATTGTTCAAGTGAATTTTAGCATTATTTTCCCCTTTGCAGTGGATATTTTTATGTTCTATTTTCCATTTACAACCTGAAAGCTGGTGACATGGATAAGTTTAACCAGACATTTCTGAAAGATTTCATTCTTCTGGGTCTCTCTGGGTACCCCAAGCTTGAGATCATTTATTTCGTTCTAATCTTATTGATGTATCTAGTGATACTAATTGGCAATGGTGTTCTCATCATAGCAAGCATCTTTGATTCCCGTCTCCACACCCCCATGTACTTCTTCTTAGGCAACCTCTCTTTTCTAGATATCTGCTACACATCCTCTTCTGTTCCCTCAACCTTGGTAAGCTTAATCTCGAAGAAAAGAACAATTTCCTTCTCTGGATGTGCAGTACAGATGTTCATTGGGTTTGCAATGGGATCAACAGAGTGTTTGCTTCTTGGCATGATGGCTTTTGATCGCTATGTGGCCATCTGTAACCCTCTGAGATACTCCATCATCATGCACAAATTGGTGTATGTGCTGTTGGCTTCTGTGTCTTGGCTGTCTGGTGGAATCAACTCGATTGTGCAAACAACCCTTGCCATGCAATTGCCTTTCTGTGGGAAAAACATTATCAATCATTTCACCTGTGAAATACTAGCTGTTCTCAAGCTTGCCTGTGCTGATATATCCCTTAACATTATCACCATGGTGGTATCAAATATGGCCTTCTTGGTTCTTCCACTGGTCATTATTTTTTTCTCCTACTTGTTTATTCTTTACACCATCTTGAGAATGAGCTCGGCCACAGGACGGCGCAAGGCATTTTCCACCTGCTCAGCACATCTGACTGTGGTGATCATATTTTATGGTACCATTTTCTTTATGTATGCAAAACCCAAGTCCCAAGACTCGCTTGGTGAGGACAAGTTGCAAGCACTTGACAAACTCATTTCCCTCTTTTATGGGGTAGTAACCCCCATGCTGAATCCTATAATCTATAGCTTGAGGAATAAGGATGTAAAAGCTGCTGTGAAATATCTGCTGAACCGCAAGCCTACCTGATAACCCCGGGAGGTATCTATGTCTATGTAACAAACTCAAAGATGTACTCATAGTGAATTAGTGAGAATCTTCTTGGAAGAACAAGATTAGAATTAATTTCTTTATTCTTTCCCTTGAGAAGCACTTTTCTTTAGTATGCTATGTCACAAGCAATAAACTGAAACTTCTTGTCATCAGGTGGGTTCTGACTCATAACAATTCTCTGTCAATTTCCAAGGCTGTAAATTACAATGGTAGGACACTGCCCATATTTCCTTTGCAGAGTCACTGGTGAATTTGAACTGTCAGAGATTGTATGCGTTGATGGCTTTTGTGTCACGGCTTGGACTGATGAACAGCCTTTGGATTAGCAGTGCAATTTACTGAGAAACCCCTCAGTAGTTCCGGACATGCTCTTTAAGGACATATAAAAAGAGAGTGTGTTCGAGGAGAATCTCCCACCTGTTTATAGCAGATGTGTTTTGGTCTACTGTCTCACAATCCAGTGGGATAAAAGCACACATAAGTTTTGGAAACTAATTTTGCTATAGCAAATATTACTTAACAATGACAAGGGTAGAAATTTTGGGGTCATTTTTTTGGGCATGTGATTAATTGTTTTTGTTTATATTTTATGTGTTTTTATTTTATGTGTTTTTGTTTATATTTTATGTGTTTGGATAAAACATTTGTATATGTTGTGTTTCATTCATATACATTGTCTTTCGCACGTTCCTTCATTCAAATTATGTTTCATATGATCATTCTTATACATTGCATTTTCTAAAATCAAACACCCTTTATTTATGCCCACTATCACCCTGTCTTTTCAGGTCCCCACTGGATGTTTCCTAATTCCTCGCCCTCCATCCACCAAATTTTGTGCTCCTGTGGTTTTCCTCTCTTCTCAACATCAACTTCCCTTTCCCCTCTTCTTCCGCCTTTGGACTTTTATATAGATCTTATTAGTGATCCTTCTATTTTTATAATAATCATCTTAGGCAATATTTGTCCTTATGAGACTGAGTTACTTCACTCAGCATAATGCTCTCTATTGTATGTTGTTGTTGTTATGTGCCGTCAAGTCGTTTGCGACTCATAGCGACCCTATGCACAACAGCCCTACACCCTGCTCTATCCTGCGCCAACCTCACTGCCTCTGACACACCCATCCCGATTACCCCAGTCACCGAATCAATCCATCTCATGGAGGGTCTTCCCCTCCTGCGCTGTCCCTCCACCCTCCCAAGCATGTTGTCCCTCTCCAAGGACCCGTCCCTCCTGGCAACATGTCCAAAGTATGTCAGATGAAGCCCCAGAATCCTTGCCTCCAAGGAGTAGCTTGGTTTAATCCTCTCCAAGATGAATCTGTTTGTTTTCCTGGCAGTCCATGGTACATTCAGTACCCTTCTCCAGCACCACAGCTCAAAAGCATCCACTCTCCTTCTGTCCTCCCTAGTCGTTGTCCAACTCTCTGATGCATAACAAGCGATTGCAAATACCATGGCCTGTATCAGGTGCACCTTAGTCTCCAGAGAGACACTGTTGCTCCTGAATACTTTAGAGAGGTCCCTAACAGCAGACTTTCCCATCGCGATACGCTTTTTGATTTCCTGATTGCTGGTGCCAAGAGTGTTGACTGTGGAGCTGAGCAAACTGAAGCTGTGAACAATCTCAATCTCTTTGCCATCCATCCTGACGCTGCCAATTGGTCCAGTGGTGAGAATCTTTGTCTTCTTGACATTGAGCCTCAGTCCATACTGAAGGCTGCAGTCCTTGACCCTCTGCTGCAAGTGCATGAGGTCCTCCTCAGTTTCAGCAAGCAGGGTTGTGTCATCTGCATAACGCAGATTGTTAATAGATCTTCCACCAATCCTGATGCCACAATTCGTTGCTCTTAAGTGCCACATGTTGTTGTTGCTGTGTACCATCGAGTTATGACTGACCCATAGCTGACCCTCTGGTGGGTTTTCAGAGGCAGGTAATCACAGCAGAGAAGACTGCACATCCTTCTCCCATAGAGCAGCTGGTGGCTTTGAATCATCTACCTTCAGGATTGTAGAAAATTTTTGTCACTAGGCCACCAGAGCTCCCACAAGTGCCACATAGTATTGCTTAAATAATTTACTTAAAATTTGTGATGAATACATTTCAGCTGCCAATGTTGATGGGTGTCTCAGTAAATTGGAGAAATATCTTGAATACTACCAGTATGAGTGTCATGTATCCCACAATTTCAGATTGAAGCCAAAACTCTAAATTGTATACTAAACATACTATGTAACACTACTCAGTCTCCTATGCTATTCCCTATGCTACTTAAGTCTCCTATGCTACTACTAGGAAAGCTCTGGTGGCCTAGTGGCAAGAGGCTGCATTCCAATACTGAAGGGGTGTGGTTTGACGCCACCACTTGCTTCATGGGAGAAGGATGGGCAATCTCTTCCAAGGGGATTAACTGCCTCTGAAAACCAGGCAGATGATACACAATAAACCACATTCCCCTGACAATCTTCCTATTTATATCAATCACCACTGCCTTTCTCCCCTGGGTCTTCCACCTAAATAGATGTGGAAGAAGACCTGGCCAGAGGAAGAAAGAATGAGTGAAATGATAAAAGATATTTTCTCTTTTTTCCTTGTAGAAGAATGGAATAGTTGTTTTTCCCAGTTTTAGACAATTGAAGAAGTGACAAGAGAGTTGTTTGGGTTCTAGCGAAGGAAATGCTGTCATTGACTTAATGTGTATAACTTTGTTGAGTTCTAAACACTGCAGAATAGCAGAGAAGGAAGAGAAGTCAGTATGTAAACACTGAAAAAAGCAAATACAAAACTCACAGAAAGATCAAAGTTTCACTTTGGCCAGGAGGGACTAGTCCTTGGAGATGGACACCATGCTCAGAATGATGGAGGGACTGCACAGGAGGGGAAGTCCCCAGATGAGATGAATTGACACAGTAACTGGGGAAATGGAGGGTAGATGTGTCAGAATCACTGAGACTGGCTTAGGACAATGTAAGCCTCAGAGCTGTTGTACACAGGTTTGCTAGGAGTCCCAGCTGACTCGATGGCACATAACAACAACAACATGCCTAAGATGATCTTACAAGATCAGAAATAGTGATAAAATGCAATATCTGGCTTTTGAAATTCCTACTTATGGACTACATATATGTTTGCCCTTTAATGCTTTACATATTTGTCTTCACATTGAAAAGATTGAACCAATCCCGTCAAAATTCCAAGGTCACTGACATCAAGTTGATTCCTACATATATATAACCTATAGGATGGAGTAGAAGTACTCCATAGTGTTTCTGAGGCTGTAAGCTTTTAACAGGAGCAGACTCCCTCCTCTTTCTCCCACAAGAACCACCAACTCTTGGTCAGCATCCCAACTCTTAGCCCACTGTACCACCACGGCTCTTGACCAAAATCCTACTTGCAAAAATTCTTCATTACAATCACTCTGACTTACTGAACACAGTTTAACATTGAAAAGGCTTTAACCCTTTTTCTTAAGGAAGGCTAAGTAAGAACCATGATATTTTCAGTCACAATTGCTTCCTATGTATCTGAAATATGAACAACAAATAATAAGACAGAAAAGAATCAATGCCTTTGAATTGTGGTGGTTGGAGAAAAATATTGAATATATAATAGACTGACAAAAGATTAAACAAATCTGTCTTTGCAGGAGGAAGTGCAGCCAAGGTTCCCATTAGAGGCATGGATAGTGGAATTTTGTCTTACATAATTTGGACTTGTTTTCAGGACAGACCAGTCCTTCAAAAATTAGATAATGCTGAGAAGGGTGGAGGGTCAAAGAAGAGAGGATGACTCTCAAGGAAATGGATTGGCATAGAAACTACACCATTGGACCAGAACATGAGGATGGCACAGGATAGAAGAAGGTTTCAATCTCTAGTTCTGGGAGTTGCTTTAAGTTGTAGTCAACTCAATGGCATCTTACAAGAACACAAACAAGAACCATATACATCTGCTCTGACTCACCTAAAAAAATCTGCTTCAAGATTTAATGCTCAATTAGGAACAGATCTTGTTCTGAACCAAAGCACTATGCATTTCTAGTTATTCTCCAATCAGCTGAAACTCCTCAATAAGTCTGCTGGAGTTTGTATCTTTTCCTGTATATTGTTTGTGAGCGCAGGCTATCATTGGAACACATAGTCTAGAAAAAGCCTCCCCTTAACAAAGCTTTAATTTTTTATTTCATTTTCCTTTGCATTAGTTTTAGAGCCACAGTGTGACCTTGTTTCTCCTACCTGAGTTCTTTTCCTCTGCCAATCAACTATCATGGGGGTAGATCCTGGTTTCTGTTTACAAAGTCTGCTGCTTTGTCACTGACCCCTCTAAACTGGAATATTGTCACTGTTGAGAACCTCTAGCTTGAGCTTCTTCTCCTCCTCTGTGTGGGACCCATTGTTTTTGGTTCTGGTTAAACATTGTTATTGTTTGGTGCCATCTAGTCAAGTAGGACTCACAGTGACCCTATGAACAACAGATCTGAACCCTGACCTAACCTGCACCGTCCATATCATCCCCGACACACTTGAGCCCATTGCTGCAGATATTTTATCAATCCATCTCTCTGTGGGCCCTCTTCTCTTTCATTGACCCTTTACCTTTTCAAACATGATGTCCCTTTCCAAGGAGTAGCATCTCCTAACAACATGCCCAAAGTATGTGTAATGAGATTTCATCGTCCTTGCCTCTAAGGAACATCCTTATTGCACTTTATGTAAAACATATTTGTTTGTTCTTTTGGCAGTCCATGGGATATTATGTATTATTTTCTAACTTCACAACTCAAAGACATCAATTCTCCTTCTATTATCCTTTTTTCATTGTTTGGTTCTCAGATGAATAGCAGGTGACTGGAAAAATCATGGCTTGATAAATTCTGTAGGTTATGACTTTTGAACTTCTGACCCTATATACAAAAGCCCTAAATCCTGCCAACCTTTTTGTCTCTGAGACTTCTATACCCATCACCCCAGTCACTGAATCAATCCATCTCAGCAAAAGTCGTCTTCTCCTGTGCTGTCCCTCCACCCTCCCAAACATGATGTCCTTCTCCAAGGACTGTTCTCTCCTTACAACATGTCCAAAGTATGTTAGATGAACTTCAGAATCCTTGCCTCCAAGAAGCATCCTGATTTCCCTCTCTAGGATGAACCTGTTTTGTTCTCCTAGCAGTCCATGGTATATTCAATACTCTTCTCTAGCACCACAGCTCAAAGGCATCAATTCTCCTTCTATCATCCCTAGTCATTGTCCAGCTTTCTGATGCATAGTAGGTAATTGAGAAGATTATAGCCTGGATCAGGCACACTTCAGTCTCCTGACTAACACTGTTACTCTTCAGGATTCTGGAGATATCTCTGACAGCAGACTATCCCAATGCAATTCCTATTTTGATTTCCTGGCTGCTGGTACCAAGAGTGTTGATTATGGAGCCAAGCAAACTAAAACTGTTAACAACTTCAATCTCTTCACCATTTATCATGATGCTGCCAGTTGGCCCAGTGGTGAGAATCTTTGTTTTCTTGATGTTGAGCTTCAACATCTTTTTATGCCCTTAAAGTATTCTGTAACTTCATATTCTGTATAGACAGTCCTTTAACTTCCCTGGTGCAGGGAATATGTCTTACAGGCCATATTGCTAATTAATTGGTTACTGTTACAGAATCTGTAAAAATTCATGTTGTTGGTGTTGGACATCATCAAGTTGACTTGTACCCAAGCCTATGCTCAAGCCATTGTTGCAGTCACTGACCCTCTGCTTTTCCTGTCACTCAAACGTACTACTGGCTGTGTCATTATTCTTATTACCTAGTTCTTCTGAGAAGTCTCATTATTCTTATATCTAGTTCTTCTGAGTGAGAAGATTGTTCTGAATTCTCTTCAAGTTAAATATTAACTATGATTTTGCAGCATTATTCTCTCACTGTCACCATAGTTTACTCACATACAGAAAGAGAAGTCTTAGCTATGTTATTTCTGGAGTTTTCAGTCCTAAGATTGTATTGTACCTGATTTTAAAATGTAAAACTTGAGATGTTAAAAAAACAACAAAAATAACTTTGACTTTTTGAATCTTTAAATGTATGCATATTAATAATATATTCATGGGCATATGTATATTTGTGTTTATGTGTGGGTGCATATATGTGTTTATGCTTAAATATTGTTTCTGATTCCTTAAGCAAACTGTTATTTCTCAGATTTCAAATATTTTACCAAGAGTCATAGTATGTGTTTCAATATTACAGTCAGGATATAGAATATAGCTTAATACGACTTTCATAAAATACTGTACTTCAATATGTGCCATGTACCTAACAGAGTTTGTGGCACTAGTTATTGTTGGTTTATTTTTCTTTTGCAGCTTCAAGCATGTGGATTTACTTTTATACTGTGAACTTATTTCTTTTATTATCTGCATTTCTTTTCAAAAGAATACTTGGGATGGCATCCTGAATGAGCTCAATTTTTCAGAAAGAGTGAAGCTAAACCAGGCAAAAATGTTAAATTATAATGCAAATTATTATTTATATAAAATATAAGTTTTAACTCACTGGAAAAAGTGCTTTACTTATTTCATAATATCTGGATTTTGATAACTATTCTTTGAATCTTTAAAATCTTTGAATTAGCTTTATTTTGGATAAATATATTTTTAATTTAAAGAACCTCATATCTAATAATACTTAGTGAACATTTGTCCTCTGTTTACAAAAGTTACATGAAGGGGAGAATTTAATTTCACTTTTGCTTTTTTAGTTCAGCTACAATTTATACCCAAGATTAGTCTTTGTTGAATTTGTGAGACTATATCCCTGACGTGTCAAGAGTGTCTCCATTGCACATATCTTTCACTCTAACTGTAAATTGCTTTGGGAATTTGGGAATAATTACAACAACTTTTGCTTAGCAAATATTTACTCATCCTCATCTATGGAATCTGGTATTGTTTGTTGAAGCTTAGTTCAGATTGTCAACATAAATATTAAGAAAAAAATAACCAGTTCTTGTAGGTGGGCATACTTTTCAATATACAGATTAGATTCAAAATTTTGAATACATGAAATTTTGAATTTAAGTTACTAAATATTACAATCTGAGTGAACTGAATCAATATAGTTAGCTATTTATTATAAACAAAATAGCCCCATGTTTATTGTTATTATTACCATTACTAGAATTATCATTCATCTATAATATAATTTCCATATGCTCTCTAGTCATTGCCTTAAAAATAATTCAGTGAGGTAAGTATCAGATATTTCTATTGTTATTACATTGTTATGTGCTGTCAAATCACTTGTGACTGATAGTGACTCTACGTACAGCAGCTCTGAACCCTACTTTATCCGGATCCAACCTTATCATCTCTGATATACCTATTATGTTTCATATGAGAAAACCAAGACTATAATTATAAGACAAGAACCACAAGTGAAACTTTTCATTCTCAATCTCAAGTTTCAGCATACTGTGCTAAAACCATTTCATTTGTGTTCAGAGAAGTATTAAGGAATCTCTTTGAATTGATATTCTCTATTATGGTGCTTATTTTTGTGAGATGAAATCTTGAGAGTATGACAGAAGGATAATTATTATTGCTTTTGGTTGAAAGCCTGATACAAGTGAACAATCGAGGAATATTAATGTTGTCCAAATTAGTAACACTACACTGGATGCAATGCTAGAATTCAAGATTATACCAACCCATTCCAGATCCATTGAGAAGCTATGGTGGCTCAGTGGTACGAAATTGTGCAAAGGGGCCAAACTAGTAACTTTGCTATGTTTCCTTAGTAAGCCAAGGTTTTGATTGTTTTTATTCATTTTGCTTTTATGGTGAAGCAGATCAAGGTGCCCGTGGACCTTATCCTCATCATTTTCTGAGCCCTACCTGGAAAAACTTTAGTTTATCCTGAGGTCCTTTGAGAGCATGTAGAATTATTCCACAGTGTGTTTTGACTAATATAATACAACCCCACATCTCTGAGCATTCTCTAAGTCATGTTTGAACCACTATTGTTGAATTGATTCTGACCCATGATCACCCTCTATTGGGTTTCTGAGTCTGTAACTAATAACAGGACCAGATAGCCAGTCTTAACAGGGGCAGATTGTCCGTCTTTTCTTCTCAGAGAAACTAGTGGATCCAAACTGCTAACTTTTCAATTAACAACCCAACAAGTAATCCAGTATGACACCGGTACACAAGAATTAGCTTGTATGTTTCTCTTGTACATTGGTAGCAAGGGACAGTCAAGGTTTCAATAGAGATTTTAATGCTGTTAAAATAATGATGAGTGTTGTCTCTGCACATTAATAACCTTGAGATTTTATTCATATTACCTAATTTCAAGAAAATATCTGATACACACTAAAACAAACAAAAACCACACAAACACCCTGAAACTCCTTCTGTCAGTCAATTCTAACACATAGTGACTCTCCAATGGGTGTCCAAGATTGTAATATATGAGACTAGATTGCCCATTTTTCTTCCACAAAGTACCAGACTGATTTGAACAGTTGTCAATTTGAGTATCATTACAATATGTAACACACTAAAAGTTCTGTGACTAACTGAAAAGGAAGAAGTATGTTTTATCATCTCTAAAATGTAGATGCACACCAGAAACTCTACTGGAGAAAGAGGGGCAATCTCCTCCTGTACCAATCAGATCTGATTTGATGCTACACACACAAAATAATATTAATAATAATGATAAATAAAAGATTCAGCATTCTTCATTTGTTTCATCAAAATATGAATATTTACTTTTAAAATTTGGGGTTTTTTTCTGAATTGCTTCTATAGTGAGAATCTCTCTTTTGAGTTTGTCTTTGGACTATACACTTCCTTCTACCTCTGGTCTAAGTCTGAAATTCCTCTTGAGCTTTTTGCTTGACTTGTATATTTCTCATTAACCTGTTCCTTTCAGGAATGCATTTTTTGTTCTGGCTTCCCAATGCAATTATATCCTATGTCAAATTGTACTTGTTTGATTTTCCTTCTTCCCTCACTGAGTTCTGAACTTTGTAGTGGTAAACACCATGTTGGATTCTTTCCTTGTCTTTACTCTTCCTGGAACAGGATTGGGTACACGTTAAGAGATTTGTAAAAGCCTATGTATATTTAAGTAGTTTAGCATAAGATTATCCTTTCTATACATTTTTTCTTTCAAAAATATTTTCTGAAGAATAACAAATAGCAAGATGTAACCCAAGTCTTTGCTCAGAAACACAAAAGAATTATGTCCTTGGACACTTCCTAGTTTCTTGAGTCAGTCAAGAAAAAAGACAATATTATTTTACCAAAAACATCTGGATAATTGGGTGATATAAAAGATAAAATTTTACTCCTCAGAGTGTGACCCTATAGAAGATGTTTCACCATCTGCTGGCTGTCCTATTAGATTTGCAGAATCCCAGGCTCAAACTTAGTAAACAAGAAAAAGCACAGTAACAAAATTCCCCAGGTAATACATGCACTTGAAAGTTTTGAAAGATTGCAGTATTCCACTCACTTTATTGTTTCATTAGGATAAATTTCTGAATATTACTTGGTGAGGCAAGAAGGTATAGATAACTTGTCATGGCGCAGATGCAAAGACCTCAAGACTTCAGTGGAAAGAACTTGAACTTCAAGTCCTACCTGTTACTCACAAGTTATTTAGCAAAGGCAATTTTCTTTTAAAACCTAGAGGAAATGGATAAATTCCTAGGAACCCATAACCTATATTGACACAGAAATGGGACACTTGGACCACTCTTTATGGAGGAGGAAGCTTGGGTGCGGTTTGGTTGTGACTGAGCGAGCCTGGTGGGTGGACCTGAGCTCTGACCCAGCCTCCACGTGCCCCCATCCCCCCTACCCCCAGGCTCTGCATTCCTGATGCTTCGCGGGTGCTGAGTCCTTATGGGCCAAGACAATGGTGAAATATCTCCTGGGCCAGAGCATACTCTGAAGTTCCTGGGACCAAATGTTCGCTGCCTTCTGACAATGGTACCTGAATCCTTACAGCAAACATGTCTTGGTGGAAGACATAAGTACACGGGGAGGTTACCCCAGACCAGAAACTCCTGTCCCGAAGACTCCTGACCAAGACCAACAGGATTACCCGCTGGGCTGAGCGATTGTTTCCTGCCAATGTTGCTCACTCGGTGTACATCCTGGAGGACTCTGCTGTGGACCCACAGAATCAGACCATGACCACCTTCATCTGGAACATCAGCCTTGCCCGGCTGATGGTGGTTTACTGTATGAACTCTGGTAACGTTGGTTGGAAAGAAAACTGCTGAGAAGCCTGTGTCTCTTCTAGCTTGTTTGGTATCTCCAGAGCTGTCCAGGAATTTGATCTGGCTCAGTTTAAATGCAATGTGATCAAGACTATGAAGGGTGCTGAATACATCTTGGCCAAGCTACAAGGTGAAGCCCCTTCTAAGACACTTACTGAAACTGCCAAGAAAGCTGAGCAAAAGACAAAAGAGACAGCACTGGCAGCTACAGAGAAGGCCAAGGACCTAGCCAGCAAGGCAGCCACGAAGAAACAGCAGCGGCAGCAATTTGCGTAGCCATCATGGCCTCTGCATAGCCTACGACCACAGCACAGCAGACAATCCAGCTCCAATTCCCTATCCCCAGTGTGCTCTATTATTAAAAATCAACATCCAGCCCTATTTATTGCCTAAGAGATAGGCTGGGGCGAGAGGCAAGGGTCTTATTGGCATCTCCAGAACAGCAAGCATGTTATCCATGCTTAGAGAAGTATGGACTTGTCCAGGTCAGTGTGCAAGTGAAGTGGGAAATACTAGATTGTAAGCTCCATGAGGGCAGGGATCTGTTTGCTCTCTGATGTATCCCAAGTATTTGAAATAATATCTAGTATGTAACAGGCACTCAATAAATGACTGTTGACTTCAGATAGCCCCACCAAGCTCTGGAGTCCAGGCGGGCTTTGGTTTTAAAAAAAAAAAAGAAGAAGAAGAAAGAAGGAAGGAAGAAAGAAATGGGACTGTTGAACAGACCCATCACAAAAGAAGAAATGAGCAGGTCATAAAAAGATTCTACCATAAAAAAAAGTCTTGGCTCAGATGGCTTTACAGGTGAATTCTACCAAATATTCAGAGATCACCTATCACCAATCCTATCAGAATTGTTAAAAAAAAAAAAACCAACAGAAGAAAAAGGAAAACTCTGAGTCATTCCATGATGCAAGCATCCCTAATACCAAAAGTAGGCAAAGCTATTACCAAAAAAAGAAAACTATAGACCAATATCTATCATTAATTTCAATGAAAAAAAATCCTTAACAAGATTCTAGCCAATAGAATCCAATAGCATATCAAAAAATAATTTATCACGACCAAGTGAGCTGTATAACAGGAATGTTGGGATAGTTCAACATAAGAAAAACAATTGTGTTGAAAAATAAATCCATAAGCTGCTCAGTGGGAGAAAGATGAGCATTCTCCTCCTGTGTGATTAACTGCCACTGAAAACCCACTGGAGGGTCAGCTATGGGTCGGTTACGACTTGGTACATAACAACATTCAGAATAAATATGACAATATCCTTTAAAGGATTAATTTGTATATTATTAGAATTTACAAATTGTGCTCAGGGGCCTAGTGTGTGTGCAAGGAATGCTCTCCTGACCAATTGTGACATACTCAAGGCCACTGTTACTGTCACTGTGACAATCCGCCTTGTTGAGGGCTCTCCCTTCCTTTGCTGATCCTCCACCTTTCTAAACATGAGGTCCTTCTCTAAGGACTGGCCCCTCCTAACAGGACCAAAATTTGTGAGACAAAGTTTCACCATCCCTGCCTCCATGGAGCACCCTGGCTGCACCTTTTGTAAGATATATTTTTTTGTCCTTTTGGCAGTCCTTGGGATATGCACCACTGTTTTCCAACATCACAATTCAAAGATATCAATTTTTCTTCTGCCATTCACTGTTCAACCCTAATCTGAATATGGGGTAATTGAAATTATTATCCTTTGGATCAGGAGTACCTTATTCTTCAAACTGACATCATTGCTCTATCAGTTGAAACCAGGACAAGATTCTGAGAATCGTAGGAGATGAGGGCAAACAGTAAGAGATATTAAAAAAGACAGAAAGTTGAGCTGGAGAAGTGAATTTAGTAACCACATATGAATGGTATTTTCCATATTTCTAGTACAGTACATCAAATTCAGAATAAATCACTTACTTTGGTTTTGACTTCTGTATCATGTGATTGTCTATTTTGTGGTTTGGTCCTTCAGAAGTTGTTTGGGACCCAAAGGCCACATATGAATGGTATTTTCCATATTTCTAGAACAGTACATCAAATTCAGAATAGTTCACCTGTCTAGTGGTTGAAACCCTCCAGGAGATCCTGGGCAGAAAGATGAGCAATCTCCTTGTGTGAGTTACAGCTTCTGCAAACTCACTGTGGATCAGCTATGAGTCAGTTCAGACTCAGTGGCAATTAAACTCACCTAACGACTGGAGTTTACAACTTATCTGACAGTCTAATGACTGTCAAATGTCTCGTGACTATTGTTGTTATGTGACATCGAGTCACTTGCGACTCATACCGACCCTATGTACAACAGCCCTAAACTCTGCTCTATCCTGTGACAATTGCACAGTCTCTGATACACCCATCCTGATTACCCCAGTCACTGAATCAATCCACCTCATAGAGGGCCTTCCCCTCCTGCGCCTGCCTTCCACCGTCCCAAGCATGATGTCCTTCTCCAAAGACCGGTCCCTCCTTACAACATATCCAAAGTATGTTAGACGAAACCTCAGAATCCTTGCCTCCAAGGAGCAGCCCGGTTTGTCCCTTTCCAGGATGAATCTGTTTGTTTTCCTAGCAGTCCATGGTACCCTCAATACTCTTCTCCAGCACCACAGCTCAAAAGCATCAATTCATTCTCTTTCTATCCTTCTTAGTTACTGTCCAACTCTCTGATGCATAACAAGTGATCGCAAAGACCATGGCCTGTATCAGAGGCACCTTAGTCTCCAGAGAGACACCATTGCTCTTCAGAACTTTGGAGAGGTCCCTAAATGGCAGACTTTCCCATGACAATCCGTCTTTTAATTTCCTGGCTACTGGTGCCCAGAGTGTTGACTGTGGAGCCAAGTAAACTAAAGCTGTGAACAATCAAAATCTCTTCACCATCCATCCTGACGCTTCCAATTGGCCCAGTGGCTGACTCTGAGAAGAATGAGAATCCCAGAACACTTGATCGTGCTAATGAGAAACCTATACTTGGACCAAGAGGCAGTCGTCAGAACAGAGCAAGGAAACACTGCATGGTTCAAAATTGGGAAGGGCATACACCAGGGATGTGTCTTGTCTCCATACCTTTTCAACCTGTATGCAGAACAGATTATCTGGAGGCTGGGCTCGATGAGGAGGAATGTGGGGTCAAGATTAGTGGAAGATCTATCAACAATCTGTGATATGCAGTTGACACAACCCTGCTTGCTGAAAGTGAGGAGGACCTGAAGCATTTGCTGCAGAGGGTCTAGGACTGCAGCCTCCAATATAGATTGAGGCTCAATGTCAAAAAGACAAAGATTCTCACCACTGTCTCATGACTACTTCCACAAAAACTAAGAAAAACCTCATAGAACAATTCCACCCCACACACGAGGGCGCCCTGCATAAGCATTGTCTTCACAGACAGGTATGCAGCTTTTGTTTTAATGTTACAATGCTATTATACCACTATCGTTGTTGTCAGATGCTATCGAGTTGAGAACGGCCCATCTTGACCTTCTGGGCATCAGATCTGAACCTTGTCCTATGCTGTGTCATCCTTCTAATTTCTCACATATCCAGTCCCATTGGAGCAGTCACTGTGCCGAGCCATCTAGTTGAGTATTCTTTTCTTTCACTGATCCTTCAGCTTTCCAAGTATGATAACCCTTTGCACGAAATACCCTCTCCTATCTCTGTCATCTTTGCCTCCAAAGAGCACTTTGGCTGTACTTTCTCCAAGACATATCTGTCTGTTCTTTTGGTTGTCCGTGGGCTATTCAGTACTATTCTCTAACACTCAGCTCAAAGACCTCAATTCTTCTGCCATCCTTGTTCATTATCCAGGTCTCAGATGCACAGCAAGTGGTTTGAAAGACTGTGTCCTGCTCAGGTGCACTTTAGTCCTCACACAGCCATGGTTGCTCCTCCGTGTTTTGGAGAGATCTCTGACTGCAGATTTCCCAGTGCAATTGAGGAAGACAAAGACGCCAGTAGATGGAGGCAAAGGCTTGCTTATCTTTCATTAAAGCCATTCTATTGAAACGTTTCCTCAGGAGAAAAAAAAAATAGAATAGAAACTTACCGACTTGTTTTTCTCTCTGTTGTGATGAATATATTTAAATAATAAAAAAGATACTATTTTAAAAAATATTTTCAAATAATTTGGACTGTCAAGGAACATTTGAATAATTTTATTTCAAAGAGTACATTGCATAGGACAAAAAAGCTGCAAAAGACTTCTTTGAAGTTTTAAAGAAAATGAGGATGCCATACCAGCAACTCAGGTACATCTGCCTTAAGTTATAGTAGTTTGTATGGATAATGAGTAAGGCAGGTGAAAGATGAATTAACGACTACAAATTATCATGTTGGCAAAGGATATTGACTTCACGATGGACTGCCAGAGAATGAACAAATATGCCTTAGAAGAAGTGCAACAAGAATGTCCCTTTTAATAATAATAATATAATAATAATATAATAATAATATAATTTTAAAAATAATGGCAAGGCTTCATATCAATTACTTTTAATGTACTATTACTTTCAGGGGAGCTCTGGTGGCCTAGTGGCTAGAAGCTGTACTGCAATCCCAAAGGTACACAGTTTTAATCCACCAGATGCTCTGCCAGAGAAGGAGGGACAATTTCCTCCTGTACCAGTCAGATCTGATTTGATGGTACATGCACAAAAATAATAATTAAAAATGACTATTACTTTCAATATATTATCAAGAACTATTCTCTAGATCAGAACATCATGCTTGGTAAAAATGTCAGCAAAAAAAGAGAAACACCCTAACCATGTGGGTTGGCTGCAAAGATGGGCTTAAACACAGCAGTGGTTATGAGAATAACTCATGTGATCAGGTAGAATTTAGTTGTTTTATATAGGCTCTATAAAGAGTGGCTGACTTGATAACACCCACCACTGTTAATAATGATTCCTTGCTCAGCACTGAGCCAGAGGCTGTCAAGAAAATGCCTGGAAGCATTGCCTTTCACCAGGAAGACTCTTGGCCAAAGTAATCAACTTTTTTACTTTGTGGACTAAGAAGCATTCTATTATCTTATCCACTGTGACACCAAGGCTCCGTTATGTTACCAAGGTGTGTATGTAATTTAGTCATATTAATCCTATGACAAAAGAAGAATAGATGCCTTTGAGTTGTGGTGCTGGAGAAGAGTCTTGAACATACCACGGACTGCCAAGAAAACAAATAGGTCTATCTTGGAGAGGGTGAAACCAAGTCTCTACTTGGAGGTTAGGATTTTGAAGCTCTCCCTCACTTACTTCGGGCATGTGGCCAGGAGAGATTGGTTCTTGGAGAAGGACATCATGCTCAGAAGGGTGGACAGACAGCGCAGGAGAGGGAGACCCTGGATGAGATGGATTAATATAGTACCTGGGGCGATGGGGGTGGTTGTGTTAGAATTCGTGAGAGTGGCTGAGGACTGGAAAGGGTTGAGAGCTGCTGTATGTAGGGTGTTTATATATAGCAGATGACTCAACCAATGACATTCTATGACTGGTTTGGAAGCAGGAGTGGCATCCACTTCCTGAACAACTCGCCTCCAGAAACTCTATGAACTTTGATAAATGTCAATAGTTGTAACGGGGCTTCAGGCTTTTTTTTCATAGGGTCTGTATGAGCTGTGCTTTACTCAAAGGCAATCAACAATAACAGCAATAATGGTGGCCAACTATGACAATAGTAAGGTGGTCTAGTGGAAAGAAGCTGTACTGCAATCCCAAAGGCAGGTGCTTTGAGGCCATCAGCTGCTTTGCAGGAGCTTTATGGACAATCTCCTTCAGTGCGATTAATCGCCTCTGAAAACCCGTCAGTGAGTCAGCTATGGGTTTGTTCCAACTTGACGGTACACAGCAACATAACAATAATTGTAATATTAGAGAATTAAAGAATAGTTATATAGTGATCTATACAGAAATGAGTTCATCTCAATAGATTTTGAGAACTCTTTGCTAATTATTTTCTCTAGCATTTTTTCAAATTTCTTCTTTTCATCTATCTGTTGGCTACAATACTGGATATGCTCGTGGCACACTTTATAGAAGACAAGCGTTATGGTTGCTAGTGTAAACTCTGAAGCCTGGATTTTGTGACTTTAGCTTCTAGACTCATTTTGCTAAGACTGATAGTCTTTCACGGCCAGAAGTAGTTCTTCCTGGACTGGCAACAGTGCTATCTAAAAGGACTGAAAATTTTTATATACGCTTTAAAAATATTTCTTCTCTTAAGTATGTAGAACACTTTCAAAATAAGTTTGATTTTTATTTTATTCTGTACATAAGTAAGAGCTAGAACAAATAAGACAGGGAAAGTTGCATTTAGACAATCCTTTTGACAAATTCCCTGGGTTTATCCACTGAACTTTTTATATCATTGAATGGTCTCTATTTCTGGTGCTTCCATACAAAAACTCTGGAGCACAGCAAATTTCATCATAAATCCTGATAAAGTATTGTTCTCAATATTCTCATCTCCCTCACATCTATCACTGTTTTCCTCCTGTGTTTTAAAAGCATTAAATAAAGTGGTTCAATTTCTTCCATTAAATGTTAAATGTTCTACTGATTCTTATCTGATAAGACTCACTTTACCTTTATAGGACACATAGTTAAGTTTGTTGTTCTTCTTGCGTTCCATTGATTTAGAACCGATCCATAGCTGACCTTCTGGCAGGTTTTCAGAGACTGTTGATCAAGCAGGAGGAGATTGCATGTCCATCTCCAGTGGAGTAGCTGGTAGATTCGAACTGTATGCCTTCAGGATTGCAGCACAGTTTCCTGCCACTAGGCCACCAGAGCTCCCCATAGATAAGTAGATATCTTATTGGAAATTATGTTTATATATATTGACTTTGAACAAGCATCTAGGTGATTCTTATCTTCAGGATAGTAGAGAAAGTTTTAAAATAAAGTAGCACAGACATTAGTGTATTCCTGTTGTATGATAAATTGCTATATTAAAAAAATACTAGGCCATATCATAAATCATTTAAAACTTTAAAAAAGAAAAACCAGAGCCATTCAGAAAACATATTAGGCATTCAGGAATCTAGATGCATAGATTGGTGTGTGATTGCAAAAACAGTTTGTTTTTACAAACTCATATGAACACATTTCAAGGTGGTATGTGGGGACCTTGGAATTAAGGTTGCTGTCTGAAAGTTTAAATAGGAAAATTTCCACAAGGTATTGAAGGTACTCACTCATCCATTGGAGTCAATCACTTGTGTGAATGAAACACCAAAGAAAACAGAATATGAATAATGGGGAAAAGATGTGTATAATAAATATTGCCTCAAAGGAAAGGACAGGATGTGACTATTATTTGCAAGCAGCAAGCTAATTAACTACTCTCCTTAATGTAGAACATTTTAACAACGGGGTTTGCTCCACATGAAATGGCTTATAATGAAGAAGTAATCAAAACAATCCAAGATTACATTTCCAGTCTGCCATGGGAGGGAAAACAAAACCTATTTGGACCATGCAAGAGTTTATTTGATTCTAGCACTTGCTGTTTAGAAATATGGCTCTTTTAGACATAACCTGGAAATCTGAGAAGCCACTCTCGTGAAACCATTAAACTAAATCTTGCCTCTGAACAGTTGGTTGTGGTGTCCCATAGCTATTTCTAGCTTGTACAATTCCCTTAAAGGCACTGAGATATCATCATCAGAAAATGTCATATGCCTAACACACTGATGAGGCATGGTTCTTTTATTTTAATGTATTATCTACAGAATTTTAAAAATTTACAAAAACAAAGGATAACTTCCTGAGTAAAAAAAGATTCAATGCATGCAATTTCCTAAAATTAGATTGTTATAGTAACTGTCTGGGTAAAAGACTTAAGACTCCTTTGTTTCTTTTCTGTTTTTTTAGTCAAATAACTTGATGTCACACTCTGGTCTCTGTTGTTTAATAGTGGCATTTTAAAATAAGAATAAAAATCAGAATAACTGGATTGCTTTTACTAAAAATGCAAATACCGATAGGTATCATCTTTTGGAGAGAGAGTGAGTTAACAGGCAGCTAGTATCTGAAGAGAAATTTTCTTTTTCCTCATGCATTTAAGGGTTCTTAGTACATCAGAGCTGATAAAGATGGTGCAGAATAGGACAGGGTTCAAATCTGTTTTTCATAGGGTCACTATGAGTTGTACTGTACTTGACAGTAGCTAACAAAAATATTAAGAAAATGAGCACAGTTTCTACTTAGTGGATTCTTTTTTCACAGATGGTTCCTTTCTCAATCCACGCACTCTCAACTACAAGCTCCTTTTTACTCAGACTGGAGGAAGAAACTGACTATCCTTTCCCTCAGAATAATGGATGGGATCTTTTAGTTACCAGAGCAATATAATACACATCTCTTCTATATGTACTCTGAATAAATAAAATGACTTCTACTGTATTCAGATATTCTAAAACTTTATTTTTTTTTCCACATTCGATTGTGTCAGAAAAGAGTACTATCACTTAAGTTTTCTTAGGGTTTTTTAAATTTTTATTTTAGTACATTTATAACTTTAATTATATTTGCACTTAACCTTAAAATATTTCCTATTCTTCAATTCAGAAAAAAGACAAATAATTTAAGTGAAAATTACATCAAATACTTCTAGGTTCAACAAAATATATACGAACTGTGTTATTTAGTATCATGGTGTTGCCAGACTAGATACTGAGAAGATATAATAAAACCAATAAATGCATGTGTTTAATTTTAATATTATATTTAGTAGTAAAAATGCTAAATACCTCTCTGAAAATAAAAATCTGACTGCCTAAAGGCTTTATTAAATACTAGCAGTTTTATTTATAAAAATCAAAGTATATAGCATAATATAGCAAGTGCCTATCCTGTGTATGTATTATTCAGGATTTGTTTATACCAAATATAACATCGTTTTATATATAATGTTGGAAATTATTCAGGTGAATGTCCTTTTTCAATACTATTTGAATATGGAAATTAAAGCTGTACTAAAAGGATTCGTAAAAAGCAATTTTTTTACAGCCCCTTTTACCTCTTTGTTCCGTAGACTGTAGATGATAGGATTCAACATGGGTGTTAATCCAGCATATACCAAAGCCATAAACTTATCTATTTCTTGTGAATCTACAGCTGAAGGCTTCAGATACATGGAGAGAGCTGTCCCATAGAACAAAACGACCACAGTCAAGTGGGCAGCACATGTTGAAAAAGCTTTGCTTCTGCCATGCACGGAACTGATTCTTAGGATGTTGGAGAGGATGAAGGCATAGGAGACACAAATGAGAAGCATCGGCATAGGAAGGAGAAGGATGCTGATGATGAGCATCATTAACTCCGCCACGGACGTGTCCACACAAACCAGTTTCAAGACAGCCAGAATTTCACAGGTGAAATGATTGATAATGCTGTTACCGCATAGAGACAACTGTAGTACAGACGTCGTCTCCGCGAGGGCCGTGAGGCAGCCAGTCACCCAGGAGCCCACTGCAATCTGCAAACAGACCTTCCTGTTCATGATGACAGGGTATCGGAGGGGGTTGCAAATGGCTACATACCGGTCATATGCCATCAAGGACAAAAGCACACACTCTGTGGACCCCATCGCAAGAGAGAAGTACATCTGTGCAGCACATCCCGAGAACGAGATGATGTTTTTCCCTATCACAAAATTTGCTAGCATTGGAGTGAGAGCAGAAGAGGTATACCAGATGTCCAGAAAGGAGAGGTTGCTGAGGAAGAAGTACATGGGGGTATGTAGGTGAGAATCCAAGATGGTGATGGAGATCAGAGTAATATTGCCCAGCAAGGTAACCAGGTACATCACCAGGCACAATACAAATATGATGATCTCAACTTTGGGGTAGAGGGAAAATCCCAGGAACAAAAAATCCGTTATAGTTGTCCAGTTTGTCTGGAACATTTTACTGTGCATTCACTCAGAGGGAGAATGAACATCATCTTTTATATACACACCAAACATTCTTTTCAGCATTTACTATTGTTCTTTATCTTATGATTTGTGGTCTGTGCTTGAATACGTCTCTGGCTTTGTGTGATTACTTGGGGTATACATTTGAATGATTTACCATTTCCAAGAAAAATTTCAAGAAGAATCCAGCAGATTAAAAGTATTCTCAAAATTATCTGTTTGCTCTGAGACATACTTTTGACAGTGCTGATGTAGAACCAGGGCCCATTAAGAAAGAGGACAGAAACAAACTCCTGCTTGCTTTCTTTTTTCCAAAAACCCTGCCCATAACTGACATAGGATTATGCCATCTATTTACCTCTGGGCCACTGGAATTCTTCCTTCCCTTGGTTTGATAAAGCTTCTCACTTACGAACTATCGTGCTTTCCAAGATCATAGCTTCTTTGATAGTGCTAGAGTTCTGTCCATAGTGATTGGGGAGATTCATTGAATAAATGAAGGTCTAGATTCCTACAGTCATAGACTACTAATACTAATACTAATACTAATACTAATACTAATACTAATACTAATACTAATACTAATACTAATACTAATACACAGATATTAATGGAGCTCCTGAGCATTTAAACAAAGCACTAAGTTCTCTTCTCAAGGCCAGGGTCACGGATGCAGATATTTTCAAGGTCAGGAACACCTGGGGTTTCTTTCATGTCACTAGAATTAACCCCTTGCTCTGGATATATTCTCCAAAGGACCAGTCACTGGCTTTACAAGGCAATTTAAATTCTTTGTTACAAGTGAAAACTTTGCAAATTCACACAACAAATTAAAGTTAGAACTCTATTTGTGCAGGATTACAAATACTGAAACTCCAGGGACAATGTCCCATAGATCCAATTATAGTTGGGGAGATGATCTATTCTAATTGTAATGCTATTCAAACAAAAATAAACATGTTCCTGTCAATGCTGTCTCTGAGAAGGGCTACTTTGCTCAAGATTGCAGTGTGGAAAGCAGTCGAGTGAATTAGCATAAAGTTTTGGGTAGTTTCTCCTTCAAGTTGAAAGGGGCTTATTTGTATGAGATCAAACTGTGTTTGATTTTGAACCCACCATAGAATGAGAGTCTAAAGATGCCTAATAGTAACCATAGGTAGCTCTGGTGGCCTAGTGGTAAGATGCTGCACTGCAATCCTGAAGGCATACTATTTGAATCCAATTGCTCCCCTGGAGAAGGTCAAACAATCTCCTCCTGTGTGATTGACTGTTTCTGAAAATTTGCTGGAAGGTTAGCTATGGTTTGGTTCCAACTAGATCCATACAGTAAGAACACACAACAGTAACAACAACAACACCACTAATCCTTACATGTTGCTAGAAGAGGCTATTCCTTGTAAAGGGACATTGTGGTAGGAAAGGTGGAGACAGACTTTCAACCAGAGGGACTGATGCACTGACTGCAGCAATGGGCTCAAGTGTGTCAAAGATAATGAGAATTAAACAGGGTTTAGATCTGTTGTTCATAGTATCACTATGGATCATACTTGACCCAAAGGCAGCTAACAACAACAATAACAATCATTAAATTTAAAAGGAAACTTAACACAATGTATATTATGAGGATGATCACCCGTTGAACTCACTCTTTCTGATGAGTTAGTGGAGAAAATGGTAAAATTCTGAGTAAACAACAACAACAACCAAAAAAAAAAACCCCAAAGCACAATTTATATGAATGAAACATAATGTAAATAAATTATTATATGAAATCCAATAAAAATATTTTAAAAAGGAAATGTAAAGAATAGATTTTTTAAAAAAAATTATTGGGTTTGCATATAATCTTCCATATATATTGTGTTTCATTCATGTACATTATGTTTTACACAATCATTCACATATATTGTTTCATTTATGCACACCGTGTTTCTTATACACATTGTGTTTCCTTTCATTACCATTGATCTATGCCTTCCCCCCTTTTCTAAGATATTGCAAATTTTTATTAAAATATTGGTAAACAGTTGAAAACATTTGTATATAAACATTCTCTGAATGAATGTAAATTAATGAAAATCTAGAATAAAATAATAAATAACATGAACTTTTTTCTCCCCAAAATGCATTCAAAGTAGAGTTTACACCTTGTGTAATTTTACATCACAGCACATGACTAGAAACCCTTTCTAGAATTATTCTTTTATGTGTTCTCAACAACTTTTCATAGACTATAAGAGACTGATTTAATTAAAAAATGGCAACTGGGAAAAGGAAGATAATTTTTCAAAGAGAAAAACGAACTCAGAATGGGGAGGCAGGGAGGAAAATGTGCAACAGAGAATGAATGGAAATCCAAATTCTGTATAAACTTTCAGTAAAATCTAAAAAAAAGGAAAAAATGGAAATATATGAGAATTCCTGGAACGGGACTAACATTCACCTTGTGTTTTACATAACGGAAACCCTTGCTAAGTGATGAAGATCAACCTTGATCTCCCACCCCACTGTAATTTGCCCAAATAATTTGGGTATGACTGAGCTCAGAGAGGTATTTCTGTTGGCTGTTGTAGGTATTTTCCAAGAATTGAGCCAAGCTGATTCCTAAAAGCAGTTTGCTTAATATATTTTGATTCTTAGATGCCTTCCTCAATATAAGATGAATCATGTCGGCTGAACTTTAACACTGAGGATTAGGAGAACACAAACTGGTAACCATACCCAGGTGTTGATTTGGTGGATGTATCAAAACCTGATGCCATCAAAGTGGCAAAGTCCACGTTTTTGGTGAACCATGAGGAAGAATACTGAATATTTCTCACTCTCTTTGAAAGTTGGATGCCTTCTGATCTATGCAGTTTATCTCCCCAAGCCTTCAAGTCCTCATCGTATCTTTCCTCTTTCTTCACACACACACACACACACACACACACACACACACACACTCACACACTCCATTGGACCACTAACCTCTGCTATGCTAGTGATTTTTCTCCTGCTCCCTCTTGTCCCTGCTCCCTTATTCCCTTCCCCTTTTGAACATACATACACACACACACACACACACACACACACATATATATATCACTCCATTCTCTTCCGACTTTCACAATATTTGTCTTATACAGTAGTTTCCAGTTTGTGACTGAGTTATTTCACTCAACATACTGCTCTGTAGGTTTTTCCATGTTTTATCTTATTTTACAAACTACTCAGTTCTCTAGATCTGCATAGTACTTTGTTGTGTGAGTATGCAACTTTCTCTATCCATTCATTTGTTGATGGGCATTTGGGCTCTTTCCACTTTCTTGACCTTGTGAATATTATTGTTATGAACATAAGAAGACATGTTTCTGTTCATATCTTAGCTCTAATTTCCTTGCCACAGTCCTAGAAGTGGAATACTCAGGTCATATGTGATTTCTTTTTTAAAAAAATTTTTATTTATTAATTTTTATTTTATTATAATTTGTGTGTGTGTGTGTGTACCATCAAATCGAATCTGACTGGTACAGGAGGAGATTGTCCCTTTTTCTTCAGCAGAGCATCTGGTGGATTTGAACCAAGTGCCTCTGGGATTGCAGTGCAGCTTCTTGCCACATATGTGATTTCTATGTGCACTTTTTTTAGGAAACATCAAACTTCCTTCCATAGTGGTTGTTCCACTTTACAAAACCATCAGTGTGAGGTTCATAAGTTTTATGGTAAGATTTTTTAAGCTTTATCATATAAAAGTATTTTTAGAATTCTATAATAAAATTTATTTATTTGAGGTATTCTTTGTGTTCTCTGTTTACAATATGTTTGCCAAATGAAAGTGAGATGAAGCTTTTCCCTTGTTGCCTCCAAGTAGCACTCTAGCTGTACTTTCTCCAAAACATACCTGTTCTTTTGGCAGTCCATAGGTTATTGTTACAGTTACAATGTCAATCCATTTCAACAATGTCAATCACATCTCACATTATGACTCTAATTGTTACAGTCAAGTATACCAGCAATTATGAGAATGGTGCAGGACAGGGCAGGGTACAAATCTGTTGCTCAGAGGGTCATTATTGGTTATAGTTGATTCAATAGCATCTAACAGCAGCAAAATGACAATCAATTATTATGGGCTTTTGTATTCAAAAGTTGGTTGTTATTATATTTTGGAGGAACATTCTTCTAAGTGGTACAACACTCTTCTGTCAATATGCTGTAATGAGGTAACCTGAGGTTGCTGTGATGCTAACCCTTGTACCATCGGAGTATCAAATGCCATAACAGTTAACCATGCTGTACAATGGCTGGTGGAGCTCCCAATTTAAGACAGGTTTGGAAGCAGCAGTGGAATCCATTTCCTAACAATATGACTCTGGAAACCCTATGAACTTTGATAAATATTATTAGTTATAGAAAGGCTTCAGACCTTTTGTTCGTAGGGTCGCTATGAGTCGTGCTCAATTAGATGGCAATCAACAACATACAAGATACTCAGTCTCTTCTCCAAAACCAGAGCTCAAACACATCAGATCTTTTGTGTCCAGCTCTCAGAGAGCAAGTGATTGAAAAGATCATAGCTTAAATCTGGTACATCTTAGTCCTCAAACTGACATTACTTCTCAGTAATTTGTCAAGGCACTTGACTGCAGACTTGCCCAGTGTGATGCATCTCCTGATCTCTTGCTTGTTGGTACCAAGCATATTGTTCACGTAAGGTGAAGTAGTTGACAGTTTCAATCTTTTCTCCATCTATCATGTTGTTGTCTGTTGGTGGTCTAGTGGTGAGAATTTTTGTTTTATTGATCTTGAGATATAATCCGTGCTGAAGGCTTTAATCTTTAATCTACATAACGTGCTTCAAGTCCTCCTCACTTTAAGCAAGCAAAGTTATGTCTTCTGCATGACGCAGGTTGTTGATGAGTCTTCCTCTTATCCTGTTGCTATATTCTTCTTCAGGAGGTACAGTTTCTCAAATTATTTATTCAGCATATAAACTGAATAGGTATAAAGAGAGAATACAGCCCTGATGTACAGCGTTCCTAATTTTAGACCATGTAGTATTTCCTTGCTCTATTCAGACAATAGCTTCTTGATCTTAGTATAAGTTTTGCTCAAGCACAATTAAGTTCTGGAATTCCCATTCTTCTCATTGTTAGCCATAATGGGTTATAATACACATGTACTATTGCTAAATTATACATACGCTGAACTGGAGTATGTTTTACTGCATATATTGCTAACAATGATTTTTTTAAAAATTAGAGAAAAATAATATGGCATGAAAAAAAACATAGAATGTACCAACTGAACAATGAAGTAGAAATTAAAAACTAGTATTTAAAGGGAACACTACATGATTTAAAATTGGGAAAGGTGTGCATCAGGTCTTTATCCTCTCTATATCCCTATTTAACCTATATGGTGAACAAATCATTCAAGAAACTGGGCTTTATGAAGAAGACTATGACATCAAGACTGGAGGAAAGCTCATCAACAACTTATGCAAATGATATAACCTTGCTTGCTAAAAGTGAAGAGGACCTAAAGTGCTTGCTGCAGAGGATCAAGGCCTGAAGACGTCAGTATGGATTAAATCTCAACATCAAGAAAATAAAAATCCTCACAACAGGGCCAATAGGTAACATTATGGTTGTTGTTGTTTGAGGCTGATGAGTTGTGCATGACTCAGCAACCCTATGAACAGTCATCCTGAACCCTGACCTATCCTGTATCATCTTCGTAATTTCTGACATATGAGAGCCCATTGCTCTTAAACAGTACTTTCCTTCATATCAGTGTGTCAGTTCATCTCACCGCCCCTCCATCTTTCCAAGCATGATGTTGCTTTCTAGGGAATAGCCTCTCCTGGCAACATGTCCAGGATTGAAAGGTGAAGCTTTGCCATCTTTGCCTCCCATGAGCACTCTGGATGCCGAGTCTCACCAGCACTCAGGAGAACGGGAGTTATATAGCACTGACAAAGCCTGCTGCCAGGTGCCTCTCCAAAATCCTGAATAACAATAATGCCAATTTAAAGACTAAGGTGCAGGAAATGCCAGCCACAGTCTTTGCAATCACCTGCTATGCTCTTCAGAATTGGACACGAATAAGGATGACAGGAGAATAATTGATGCATCTGAGCTGTGGTTTTGGAGAATTGTGCTGAATTTTCCTGGGACTGCCAAATGAACAAAGAGATACGTGTTGGAGAAAGTGCAACCAGAGTGGCCCTTAAAGGCAAATAAGGTGTAGCTTCATTTCTCATATTTCGAGCATGTTGTTAGGAGAAGCTCTTCTTTCAAAGAGGACAACATGCGTGGGAAGAGGGAGGCTCAGTGAAGGAGAGGAAGGGCCTCAATAAGATATATTGACAGAGTCTGTGGCAATGGGCTCAACTGTGTCGAGGATGATAAGGATGGTGCAAAATAGGTCTAGTTCAGATCCGTGTTTCATAGAGTCACTGTGAGTCATACTTGATGACATTTCACAGCAAGAAGCAATTTACATCTCATTGGGGATCTTCCTAAATAACCGAGATGTCATTGAAAAATGCACAAGAGACACTGAGATGTACTTTAACCAAATGACAATGGAAACATAATATCTCAAAACTTGTAGGATGCAGCTAAAGGAACATCTAGATTGAAAAAAAAATTAATAGTCTTAAGTGGTAATGAAGAAGAAATATTTTTAAATATTTTTAAAATTCTCACAAAAGAGAACACAGACCATAAGAGAAAAGAGAAATCCCTTGAAGTCAATAGAAGGAAAAAACCAGCAAAGAAGACAAATCAGTGAAACAAGAAATGAAAAGACAGTAGTTATTAATAAAGCCAAAATGTGAATATTTTATTAAACCTCTAGCTAACTGATTAAGAGGCGAAGTGAAAGCATAAACGAAAAATTTCAGGAATGAAGGAAAGAACATCACTTTAATGTCTGCATAGATTTAAAAGACAGTATAGAGAGTGTTATTAACAATTTTATTTCATTAAATTCAACAATTTAGATTACACAAATGAATTTCTTAAAAAGCACAAGTTATCAAGGAAAAAAAACCCAAAGAAACAAAATAATTCAACTGAACTTTAAACAGTTTGTTAACAACTTCTCCAGAAAGAAAACTTTGAGAGACAAAGTTTTTAAAATAAAAAAAAAGAAGAGTTTTAGTCCTGAGGTATTAAAGCAGACTGCTCTGTTAATTACTTGATGTTCACTTTACAATATAAACTTATTCAAAGAATTGGGTAGAAAATCATAGTTGAACCTAATCTGAAATGGTTGGAAATAGATATGAGCTCTCAGCCATGATAATAATGTGGCTTTGCAAGTGCTTAATTAATATCTTATGTTCACACATTTTAGGTGTTGCTCCTGGGAGCAACATCAAAGATCGATTCATAAAGAGTAGTGAGGGACTTGGTAGCCCATTTCCAACAGCTCAGCAGGATCCATATGAATAGTTACAAGTATCAGGAAAATGACCTGGTGAGTATGTCGAACTGAGAGAATTTCTTTGTGTCTTTATTAATCTCCTCTAAAGAAGATAGTCATTCAACGCTGAATCTGGCTGAAGAAAGCACTGGACCTCAGCGAGGAAGAGTCAAGATAAAAGATAACTTAATCTCTTACAGAACAAGGTGGCTACTCAGTTGGAGACTGCAAGAGCCACATTATTTGAGAGAATGAACACTTAACCAAGGTCAGAATGAAGCAGAATAAAGTCACTTGACACCTGTGTATATTATGCCTCTTAAATGCAGATAGTAAGACAAATATATTTGGTATAGAGATAGATTAGGGTCCTCTGATGTTGGTTGTTCAATAAAATTCGTAGTGATCTGTTCATCAAGTAGTGAGATTATTGGCTGAGTGTAGTCAATATTCTACTGCATCTTTTTTTTTTTTAATTTGAACACTTGAAAAGTCAAGTGATTTAGGCTGATATAGTGGCCACTGATGACAACTGGTAGCACAGAACTGTGATTTGCCCAGAATTTCCCAAAACAAAGTAGAGAAGACATTGCCTCACCCCAGCTGGACAGAGACTTGAAAGATCTGATGCGTCCTTTCTTTTGTTAGAGTTCTCTAAGGCTGCTGTAGAATGCAGTATTTTTATTTTTTAAAAAAAAGCTCTATCTAAAAAAATCTTCCAAGGAGAAGAAGTAAAGAACTGTGCTCAAAGAAAGAACAGAAATCACTGACCCTTCTTTATCAGGTATGTGCTTCTTCACATACAGGCTCCTGGCTGATAACATGTCCAAAGTATCTGAGATGGAATCTTGCCATCCTTACTTCTAAGGAGTATTTTGGTTGTACTTCCTCCAAGATGTATTTGTTTATTCTTCTGGATAGTAATTAAAATGTTACATAAGTATATGGAGCACTTCATATTCATTACCAACAATGTAATTCAAAAGTTATCAAGTTTTCCACCCTCTTTATTCACATCCAGCTTTTTCACGCACATGAAGTGAGTGAAAATACAATGGCTCGAGTCAGGTCCCCTTAGTCCTCAAAGTGCTTTCCTTGTTCAACACTGTCAAGAAGTCTTTTGCTGCATATTTTCCCAGTGCAATATGAAGTTTTGTTTCTTTTTTAAATTGTTCTTTTTTTAAAATTGAGATTTTAATGAAAGTTTATCAAGAACTTGGGTTTCCAATCGTTTATTGTTACACATTTTCTTCCCTGTCCCTCCTTCCCCCCAGATCGCCTTTTTCTTTGGAAAAAAGTTTTTCCTTGTTATACAGTACCCCCCCCCACACACACACACACACTTTACTATGCAGCTTTTATTCTGGACTCTTGTCATGCCAATAATTCCCAATCATATATTCCATTTATACAGTTCTCTCCCTCGTCTGTTTCAACGCCATGTAGATTAAGCTGCACTGCAATTCTGAAGCTACGTGGCTGAAATCCACCACTTGCTCCACTGGAGAAGGAGGGGCAATCTCCTCCTGTACTGGTCAGATCCGACTTCACAGTACACAACAAGAAAAAAAAAATATAAGTTTTATTTCTTGACCACTGCAATCCAAATAAATCTTTTATAGGGTTAATATTTTCATTTATTTTGATGCTGCTTATTTGTATAGTTATCATACCTTGTATTCTTAATATTGAAATACACTGTGCATTGAAAGTAATAGTTCTCGATCTACATTAGAAAATGCTTTAAGTTTTCCTCACTTTCAGTAAGCCTGCTTTTGTCATATACATATTATAAATAGTTAATGATTCTTCCTGTAATCCAGATGCCTTCTTTTTTCTTATATAATACATTGTTTTTCAAATCATTTGTTAAGAATACATGTTAAATAAATACAATAGTAAGAGTTAGCCAGATACACTCCTTTCCTGATTTTAAATCACACAGTATTTCATTCTGTACAAATGACTGCCTTTCGGTAAAATGATGCATTTGGGCATTTCCATTCCCCACAATACTATTCATAATGTACTATGATCCACTCTGGTGAGTGCCTTTTTAAAGTCATTAAAACACAAGTGAATATCTTTCTGATTCCCTATTTTTTATCAAGATGCATCTGATAACAATGATACTTCTTTTCCCTTGTCATCTGAATCCAGCTTAAATTTCTGAGAGTTTTCTAAAGATATACTACTAACTTTTCCAAATTAGCTGTAGTAAAATTTTACTTGTGATATTATTTTCAATAATTTACAAATTCTGCTATATCTTTGAAAGATTATGAAAAACTTGAATTTAGTCTCTGTATTGGTTGCTAATTAACCAGTGGTATTGTTAAAATTGAGGATCTCTGATGGCTCAGCCTGAAGGACCCCCAAACCGCTGGTCCTGTTCTGTCCCGAGTGGACGGCGAA
>NW_006399802.1:10661164-10674109 GCF_000299155.1 Elephantulus edwardii | reverse complement strand
GCTGAGAACTATAGAAACTTAAGTTTAATTCAGCTGAGAACTATAGTGACTATTTTAATTTCAATCTTTTCAAGCCCTCAGGAATTTGTGCTGGTCACTGAAAAGCCACACCTTTCTGGTGGTTTAAAGGCACCAGTGGTTCCTGGAGAGAAAGATGAGCAACGTCCTTCTGTGCTATTTACAATTTTGCAAACCTGCCTAGGGTCAGCTCTCAGTCTTTTTTGATTCAATGGCAATGACTTGACTTACATAAAGGCTGGAGGTTTGCAATCCATCTGATAGCCTTCCCAATGATCTTGCCACTGACTGTTTCTATAAAGACACGTTTAAGAAAACCTTATAGTGTAATTCCACTCTGCAACGCGGGAGGTCTACGTGGGTAAGAATGGTCTTCACGTTAAACGGAGTTTTTGTTTTAATGCTATAATGCTACTAACCCACTAGAGGGAGGCAAAGACTTTATCTTTCATTAAAGCCACATTCTGGAAAATCTTGGGAGGGGAGAGGAAATAGAAATCCACTCGTTTGTTGTTCTACGTATGGTTATTGATATTTTAAGACAGTAAAAAGAAAATATTTTCATTGAAAAGATTATCAAACAAAAATGGACTATCGAGAGTTCGAGTAATTTGATTTCAAAGATTATTTAATTCATTGGACAAATAAGCTGCAAAAGAATTCTTTGAAGTGTTTAAAAGTAAAAATGTCGTTTAGAAGACAGAAGTACACTTGTCTTCAGTCATGATATCTTGTATGTACAATGAGCAAGGCAGATGAAAGATGAACTTATGAGTTATGATGTTGAGAAAGAATATTGAATATACTGTAGATCGCCAGAAGAATGAAAAAAATCTGTCTTGGAAAAAGTGCAATCAAAATGCTTCTTGTAAGCAAGGATGGTGGATCTTCGTCTTAACGTATTTTCAACATCTTATCAAGAAGAACTAGTCCCTGGAGCAAGACATCAGCAGTTGTAAAACGTCAGCAAAAAAGAGAAATAGCTTCAGTGAGATGAGTTGGGTGCAATGATAAGCTCTAACAGCAGTAATTGAGAGTGATGCAGGAGATCTGGTAGTGTCGAACTCTTGGACAGAGGGTGGCTGTGAATCAGAACTGCGTTGATAGCACGGCCAATGATAATGAGGATTCTGTCTCAGCACTGAGGTGAATGCTGCCAGGCAAACACTTGGAAGCACTGCTCTTTCCGCAAGCCTCCCTGCCAAAGGCAATCGTCTTTGTTGGTCTGTAGGGAAAGAATCCCGTTGCTTTCTTGCTCGGCTGCCTCCTGATTCTGCTACCGCAGTTGCCGTTGTACTCTTCTGCTGTTTCTTTGTGTCCCTGCAGTATTACAGCTCTGTTTACTGAGTCTGAAAAGTGCTCTGCACAGGGTTCTTGGGTCCAAATATTGTGCTGGTTCTTTTTTCTTAATGGTAGAAATATCCATCGTTTCTAGCACTGGGATAACTAATTTTAAACCTAGGCTTATTGTAAAACTGACTAATCCTCATTTTAGGGTTCCATGTATCTTCTTTAGGGACCTCTGGTGGCCAAGTGCAAGACCAGAGGTTTGAATCCACGATCTGCTCCAATGGAGGAAAAGGACAGCAATCTTCTCCCCTGTGATTTATAGCCTCAGAAAAGCCACTGGAGGGTCAGCTGTGAGTCAGTTTTAACTCAGCAGCATTTAACAACATACGTTATTTGCATGGCACCACCACACAAAGATACCATTTGCTTTCTTGTGTTATTATTAAGCTATCATATTCCCCTGTTGGACTCCATACACTTTAGGTTTGCATAGTTCGGTACTTTTCTCCAACACCATAACAGACAGGCATCAAGTGGTGGTGTTGGAGAGGAGTACTGAACACCCACGGATTGTCAAAAAGAACAAACGCTATGTGTTGGAGAAAGTTCAGCCGGATTGTTCCTTAGAGACAAGGATAGTGAAGCTTCATATCGATAACATACTTTTGGCATTTTGCTGGGAGAAGCTATTGCTTGGAAAGCAAACAGCGTACTTCCTAGAGCTCTTAGAGGAAACGAAAATGAAACATCATCTTAAACACTTTGATCATGGTCATCAAAAGAGAGAATAACTCTCAAGTAGATGGGTTGACAAGTGACTGTAACAATGGACTCCAGCATGTCAGAGATTTTGAGGATGGCACAGGAAAAGATAACGGTCCAATCTGTTACTCATAGAGTGACTATGGGTTAAAGTAGACTTGATGGCACCTAACAACAACAATAACTACCACAGCATCTTTTATAAGTTCTGGTGATGGAGGGAACTCTGGTGGCATAGTGATTATCTTCTTGTTCTCCTAATGAAAAGGCCATGTGTATCAACTGTCCTTGGGAGGAAGATGGACATTCTCCTATCATTGGGGGTTACAGACTTAGAGGATTGCTATGAATCAGCCTCAACTCACTGACAGTGAGCTTTGGGTGAAAGTCATGTTGTTGCTGTGTGCCATTGAGTCGGAACTGACTCAGCTGACCCTCCAGAGGGTTTTCAGAGGCAGTAAATTGCATGAAAGGAGATTGCCCATCTTTCTCTCATGGAGCAACTGGTGGATTTGGAATTGCAACACAGTTTTTTTTTAGCACTTTCATCAACTAAATTGATTTTTAGTAATTATTTTTGCTAATAAATGAAAGCTGTAATAACTAAAACAGAATTATATATACCAACTATCCTTTTAACAGACATTCAGGGCTTGTCTGCTGACACTTTTTTAAAAAAATTATTTTTGTGTGTGTACCGTCAAATCAGATCTGACTGGTACAGGAGGAGATTGTTCCTCCTTCTCCAGCAGAGCATCTGGTGGATTTGAACTGTGTACCTCTGGGATTGCAGTACACCTTCTTGCCACTAGGCCACCAGAGCTCACCTGCTGACACTTTTAATATCCTTAGATACTCTCTCTTTCCCTGACACTTTAGGAAAACTCTAGCAGATAGAATTTTTCTGTTCTAAATTTTGATGAATTATGGTTTAGAATTTCCCCATCTCTTTGTCATTGATTATTTCCCCCCTATAAGCATCAAGTCAATATGGCTCTTCCTCTTTATGCTCTGAGTTGGAATTTTTCTTAATTATCACAGGAATTCTTTTACTTGCACATGACATAAAGATCAGTAGATCTCTCCCCTGGAAATTCTGATTTCATGTGGTCTTGCTCTCACCAGTGTCTTGCTCCAGTCTCAAATCTTGCCACCCAGTGTGAGAAGTGTGTTATCTCCCTTTGAGTATAACACATTTAGCAAGCATAGAGGAACATCTTAGTTTCTGGAAGGTTTGGGAATGTTTTAAAATAAAGTGGCACTGGCATTAGTGTGTTCATGATGTTTGGAAAATTACTGACCTATGGCCACCTTATAAATCTTCTTTATTGAAACAAGCTAGAAAATCAGAAATAGTCAGAAAATTTATTAGTCAGAAATCTGGCAACATAGTTGAGTTGCCATTTTCTGTGTGAGCGCAAAAACAAATAGGTGTTTATTTCTGCTGAGCTCACATGAACATAATTACAGGTGGTGCATGGGATCTTGGAATTAAGGTCACACTCCGAGAGATTAAATAATAAATTTTCCATAAGGATTTGAAGTTATTCATCCATGGAGGTCAATCACCTGTATGAGTGAAACTTTCTATTAAGCTGAATATGAATATTGAAAACTGTTTAAAATGGATATTCCCTCAAGCAGGACTGGGATGTGACTGTAATTCTTTAAGACACAATCTAATGAACTCTTTCCCCTCTTAAACTAGTCAGTTGTAACGATGGGGCCTACGCCACAAGGAACCCATAATAATGAAGAAGTAATTAAAACACAATTCATGATTGTTTTAAGCTGAAGTATCACTGAGAAATTACAAAATAAAGAGTGCTATAATCAGTGAGGAGAATACAGAACACTTGCTCCAGAAGGTCAAGGACTATAGTCTTCTGTATGAATTACGTCTCAACATGAAAAAAAAAACCCAAAACCCAAAGATTCTCACCACAGGACCAACAGCCAACATTATGAGAGATGGAGAACGAATTAAAGCTGCCAATGATTTCATCTTCCTTAGATCAACAATCAACAAGCACCCTTGGTACCAGCTGTCAAGGGTACCTCTTAGAAATGCTCAAAAGCAATGATGTCAGTTTGAAGACTTAGATGTGCCTGATTTAGGACATGGTCTTCCTAATCACCTGTTATGCATCAGAGAGCTGGAGTGATGAATAAGGATGACAGATGAAAATTGATTATTTTGAGTTATGATGCTGGAGAAGAGTACTGAATAGTCTATGGACTGACAAAAGAAGAAACATACATCATGGAGAAAATGCAGCCAGAGTGCTCCTTGGAGGCAAGGATGGTGAAGCTTTTTCTTTTGTACTTTGGACCTACAGCTAGGTGAAGCTATTCCTTGGAAAGAGACACCATGCTTAGAAAGATGAAAGATCAAAGAAAAGGAAGACGCTTAACAAGTTGGATTGACAATGTGACTTCAGCAATGGACTTGAGTAAGTTGAAGATGATGACTATGACAATGTGACTTCAGCAACGGACTTGAGTAAGTTGAAGATGATGACTATGGCACAGTATATGGCAAGATTCAGTTTGGCCATTCATAGGGTCGTTACGAGTATTTGACGGCATCTAACAACAACATAGGGCACACACACACAAACACACACTTCAGGATTATATTTCCAGTTTGACATGGGAAACAATAATAAAACTTAACAAAGGTTTATTTGATACCAGATTCAATTGCTTGGCAATATGACTCTGGAACAAATACTTGAAATTTTGGAAAATCCCTCCAAGTTTATGGTGAACCGACCAAGAAAAGGTCATTTTACTGCATCTGGCTTCTGGGAAATTTGTTGTTATATGTAACAGTCAATTTGTAGCTTATCCATTCCCTTTACATACTCTGACAGATAAACCCATTGAAGAAGATTCTGTGTGTCCACTGGACCTGATGAGACTTAATACCTCTCTTCTAGTATGTTATATACAAAGTTTTCCATCCATACAACACCTCTCAAGAGTACTGAGGAACAATAGTCTTTGCAATTACGTGCTATGCGTCGGATAGTTGGACAGCAAATAGGGATGATTGAAAGAATTGATGCCTTTGAGCTGTGGTGCTGGAGAAAAGTGTTGAATATACCATGGACTGCTAGGAGAGCAAACAGGTTTGTTCTAGAGAAGGTGAAGCCAGACTGCTCCTTGGAGTCAAGGATTCTGAAGCTTCATCTGACATACTTTGGGCATGTTGCAAGGAGGGACTGGTCCTTGGAGAAGGACATCATGTTTGGGAGAGTAGAGGGATGGCTCAGAAGAGGAAGACCCTCGATGAGATGGATTGATTCTGTGATTGGGGTGGTGGGAGTTGGTGTGTCAGAGATGGCATGGCTGGCACAGGATAGAGCAGCATTTAAGGCTCTGCCTCTTGTACGTAGTGTCACTATAAGTTATAAGTGACTCAGTGGCACATAACAACAACAACAAACAAATTGGGGAACTCCTTGACTATATGTAGGTTTAATCAATGGATGTGGTTGCATAGAATCAGTATTTGTTGTAATGTGTTATAACTATTGACTAGATAATGAAATTAACATTCCTTTGTCTTCTTCCTTAGCCTAATAATACAGTGCTGTCACTTTTGGCTGATAAGAATGAGAAATATTAGAATTATTAAAGTGAAACTTTCAGAATAATTGCATTTGTTTAACTTAAAATACAAATTTCCAGCTCCTACTTCTGGGGAGATGATGAAACAAAATTGACACATAGTAACTGAGGAGAAAAACATTTTTTATATCTATCTTAAGGGTTGTTAGATTAAAAACATCAACACAACTTTCTACAATTATCTCTTTCTTCAACCCATTCATTGTCAACTCTCTGCTCTTGAAAACTGTCTCTTGCTCAGACTAGGAGCTACAATGAAAGTTATTTATATTATCTCCTCTACCTAAAATGAAGTCTCAGACAAATTTGATCTATGGTAGCAAAAGGCATCTTCTATACAGGATAAATCCATTACTCACATAAATCCAGCCATGCTTGTTTGATAGAGGGTGTATACGTAGGCTTCATATTATTTCCCCAACCTAGAGAAACTACAAAAGACAAAGAGAAATTTATCAGTCTGCAAAATTTTAAAAATTTTAAATTGTGAAATATTTATGAATATTTCCCGACTGTGTGTCAACAGTAATATAATATTTCTCAGACATTATCTCTTCAGAATAGGTGATGACAAGTGCAACAATGAATGAATGGAAATTCAAAGTCTCTGTAAATTTTTACTGAAATGAATAATAAATTTAAATTTAAAAAAATACTAAGTATAGGGTCAAAAAATTTTTTTACAAAAGAATAGGCAATGACATATTTTTTCCCCGCATCCTTACTTTCGTTGGAATACATTGCAAGAAAAATACATCTGTGTAGCACATCTTCAGAATGAGACATTTTTCCCTATGCCAAAATTTTTCAGCATTAATGTGAGTGCAAAAAGAGATATACCCAATTTCCAGAAAGGAGAGATTACAGAGGAAAACAAAAATACAGGGGAGTATATAGATGAGAATCCAAAATGGTGATGGAGATCAGTGTAATATTGCCCAGCAAGGTTATTGATGCAAGGTTATAGATACAAAGGTACACCTAACCCAGGCCATGGTCTTCTCAATTACTTGTTATGCTTCAGAGAGTTGGACAATGACTAAGGATGATAAAAGAAGGACAGATAGATGCCTTCAGGTTGTGGTGCTGGAGAAGGGCCTTGAACATACCCTGAACTGCCAAGAAAACAAATAGGTATGTCTTAGAGAGGGTGAAACCCTAGTCTCTTTGGAGACTAGGGTTTTGAAGCTTTGGGCACGTGGCCAGGAGAGATCGGTGCTTGGAGATGGGCACCATGCTTGGAAGGGTGGACGGGCAGTGCAGGAGAGGAAGACCCCAGATGAGATGGATTGATACAGTGTTTTAGGCAATGGGGGTTGGTGTGTCTGAATTAGTGAGACTGGCTCAGGACAAGGAAGGGTTCAGAACTGCTCTATGTAGGGTCGCTATGCATCACAGGCGACTCAGTGGCTCATAACAACAATAACATACTATGACAGGTTTGGACACAGGAGTGGCATCCACTTCCAAAACAATATGCCTCTGGGACATCTACAAACTTTGATAACAATGTCAATAGTTGTAGGGGGGTTTCAGGCCTTTTGTTCATAGGGTCGCTATGCTAGATTCAAAGGCAATCAACAGTAATAACAACAAGGTGATTAGGCACAACAGATGGCACACCACAAATACAATCATCTCAGCATTGGGCAAGGGGTGGGAATGGGAAGAAAAAATTCCTACAGAAGTCCAGTGTGCCTGGGACATTTGTTTATGTCACGTTAATCTGTATCTATGGACAGGACGACTACCCTCATATGTTATTTGTAAAACAAATACTGCTCTCCACATTTGCAGATTCTTACCTTTACATATGAAGTTGTGGTTTGTATTTAAATGCATTCCTGGCTTGGTGGCAGTATTGGTAATATATGTTTGAAGGATTTATCATTAATAAGAAAAAATTTAAGCAGAAAGTCAACAGATTAAAAATTCTCCAAATACCTGATAGGGTCTATTTTAGAAAAAAAAATATAAAATCAATTTATGCTTTCTTTTCTTTCACCATATTTGTGACTGATCTCTGGCTATGTCATCTTGTTACCTCTTGGTAATTAGTATGATTTTCCCCCTGGTTTTATTAAGTCTTCTTAGGAAATGTTCTATATGCCTAGTTCATGACTTCTTTGATACTCCTAGAATTCTGTATAGATTAGCTTGAGAGATTCAAAGAGTAAATAAAATGTAGGTTTCTACAGTCATTGATTAATTTACTGATGAAGACTTTGAACATAAAGACATAGTCTGTAGTTCCCTACTGAAACTTAGGATAATAATGACAGATATTTTCATGATGTGAGACACATAGCTGAGTTTCTTTTATATCATTACTTGGTTAACCCTAATGTTTGTGTTCTGGAAATATCCTCCATAGTACAGTCATTAGCACTAGAGGACAATTCAAATTCTTTTTTACATATGAAAATGTCCACTTTATGCAACAAATTAAAATTAGAATTCTGTTTAAGCAGGACAAATTCTGAAACTTCAGGGATAATGTCCTACAGATCCAATTATAGTCAGGAGCTAGTATATTCCAATTGTAATGCTATTCAAGCAAGAGATAAAAACACACTCCTGTCCACATGGTATTTGTGAAGGGCTACTTTAGTCCAAGTTGCAATGTGGAAGCCTGTTAACATACTAGACTTGAATACATGTATGGAAAGTTTCTCTTTCAGGTTAAGGATGATTTTACAGTATACAGGAGGTCTTAAGATATACTCCATACCATCCTCCCTCTAAAGATGGAAAGATGGAGGCATGAGAGCTTAAAGAGTAGCATTGACCATTATATGCTTAAAGAGAAGCCTACTGAGAACAGATATTATTTTAAAACAAATGTCAGCATTGTATTTATACTTTGACTTTTTGGATAATTTTCTTTGTCTAGAGAGAGAGCTACTTTGGCCTAGTGGAAAGAAAGTTATTCTACCAAGCTAAAGGTGGATGATTTTAATCTGCGTCACTTAGGCAGGGTTCAAATTGTTTTGCTGTCAAACATTCTTCTAGGTAGTATAGCACTGGTCTGTGTGTTGCTGTACAGAGGTAACTTGTGGTTGCTGTGATGCTGAAGACTGTGACAGTGATGTGCCAATCGTGGTAATGGATACCCATCGTGGACAGTGTTGGCTGGAGCTTCCCGACTAAAACAAGCCTGGAAGCAGGAGCAGCATCCACTTCCAAAATGGCTTGCCTTCAGAAACTCTATGTACGAACAGTGCTCAGGCCATTCATTCATAGGGTTGCAATGAGTCATCTACGACTCGACGGCATCAAACAACAACAATAATAACTTACCCTAGATGTAGAATGATGTTGTTGTTAAGTGCCGTTGAGTCATAGACAACTCATAGCAACCCTATGAATGAAAGACCTGAACACTTGTGTAACTTTCATCGTTTCTCCACATAATAGACTTTCTGGAGGCAAGCTATTTTGGAAGTGGATGTCACTCCTGCTTTCAAGCTTATTTTGTTGTTGTTGGGTTTTTTGTTTGTTTGCTTTTTTCAAAAAAGAATTTTAATGAACATTTACAGAGATTTTGCGAACAGTGCTCAGGCCTATGAGTCGTCCACGACTCAGCGGCACCTAACAACAGCAGCAACAACAACAACAGTTTTCACATGCATGTGAGATGATGGAAATTTCAAGGCATGTTAGTCCTTAAAGTGGCTTCTCTGCTTTTAATATTTTCATTTTATTGTGATTGTACCAAAAATTTATAGAAAGGTTGGATTTTCATTCATTCATTCATTCATTCATTCATTCATTCATTGTTGCATGTTTTTTCCCTTCTCTTTCTCCCCTTCCCCAGCTCTCTTTGTAATATACCTCTTGCTCCGAGTTGTTACTGTCATATATATAATGCCCAATTGTACATTCTTTCAGGCAATCCTTCCCCTCATCTGCTCCAGTGCAATGTTCATTGCCTACCCACTCTTTTCATGTAGTCTCCCTATCTCACCATGTCAATCCTGTTTTATAACAGTGGTTACTTATGTTGTATTGTGTTTTATAAGGTCATTCTTTTTCAATGCTGCCTAATATTCCATTGCATGAATGTACTACAGTTTTCCTGTCCATTCGTTTGTTGATGGACAATTGGGCTGCTTCCGTCTTTTCACTAGTGTGAAAATGCAGCAGTAAAAACAGGTGTTCATACATTTGTTTGAGTCATAACTGGTTTTGTTAGGGTATATTCCCAATAGAGAATAGCTGAGTCAAATGGTTTTTCTATTTCCAACTTTTTTTGCGAAAGCACCAGACTGTCTTCCACAGTGGTTGTTTTAAAGCACTGTGGATTCCAACTCTTAATGCCTATATGCAAAACAGAAGGAAACATTTCTCAACCCTTCACCATTCTCAAAACTGATGCTATGCTTGAGCTCATTAGTCCAGGCACCATGTCAATCCACTTTTTTATAGTAACCTTTTTTTTTTGCTGACACTCTGTTTTACCAAGTCTGATGTATATTTCCCGAGATGCTTCTTTCTTTTCTCTTTTGTAGGGTTTTTTACTTGATTATTGAATCCTCTCTTTCTTTCATTTTCAAAGTTCTCATCCTTGTTTGACAAATGCTGATATTCTTGCTTTTATTTTCTCATTGAGATGAGATTTACTGGAACCACAGTGCAAATTATAAAATCAAAAGAAAGAAAAGAGACTTTCTGACAGTTGACTCCAGAGACTGATTTCCTTAAGAATTTCTTTATGTGGGACCTCCCTGACCACTCCTCACTGGCGGATGGGCCAGCCTGAACCAGCATCCACGTGCCCCTCGGGCTCTGCACCCTGGATGCTTCGTGGGTGCTGAGCCCTTCGTAGCCAGGCTTATGGTGAAATATTTCCTGGGCCAGAGCTTACTCTGGAGTTTCTAGCACGTGTGTTCACCACCTTCTGGCAGTGGAATCGGTGGAGGAGGAACACTGTGTTTACTGTGTGAACTGTGATAACAGTGGTTGGACCAAAATCCACCGAGAAGCCTGAGTCTTCTCCAGTTGTTTGGTGTCTCCAGAGCTGTCCAGGAATTTGGTCTGGCTCGATTTAAAAGCAACGTGGTCAAGACTATGAAGGGTTTTGAGTACACCTTGGCCAACTACAAGGCGAAGCCTCTTCTAAGACACTTGTTGAAACTGTCAAGGAAGTCTACAAAAAGGCAGAGGGGACAGCACTGACAGCTACAGAGAAGGTCAAGAACCTACCCAGCAAGGCAGCCACCAAGTACAACAGCAACAAATTTTGTAGCCATTGTGGGCCCTGCCCGGCCCTTCTACCACCACCACTACCACCCCCAACTCCCTATTCCCAGTGTGCTTTCTTGTTAAAAATCAACAGCCAGACCTATCTATTGTCTAAGAGGTAGGCTGGGGTGAGGGGCAAGGTTCTGGTTGGGCATCTGTTGTGAGGGGCAAGGTTCTGGTTGGGCATCTACAGAACAGCAAGCACGTTATCCGTGCTCAGTGCTGGATCTGCACATTGCTCCCATTTGGCGGCTGAAGCACAGAAGTATAGACTTGCCAGGGTCAGTGTGCAAGTGAAGTGGGAAATGCTAGACTATAAATTCTACGAGGGCAGGGATCTGTTTGTTCTCTGATGTGTCTCAAGTGTCAGGAATAGTATCCAGTACACAATATGCATTCAATAAATAAGTGTTTAATTAAGAAAAAAGAACTTCTTTATGCAGTATCTCTCCCACTGCGGCTGATGCAAGAGCATATTTCCATTTATTTGCTGTATATGATTAGGTCACTATGAGTTGATACTAATTAAGGAGGCCATATTGGAAGCAGGAGTGACATCCACTTCCTAAACTACATGCCTCCGGAAACAGTTTCCAAGTTTTAACGAGTGTTGATAGTTGTAGAGGAGCTGTCAAGGGGATGATTTCCAAAAGAGTTCCAGGGGCCTCTTTGAGTAAGAACTGGAAAGTTCTGACTCGGAAATACAAGACAGACGCCAACGTGAAGTAAGAGCAAGAGAAAAAAACTGAGGTTTATTAGACATTCATAAACAGACTATGAATGGGTAAAGACAGACATATCCTTTGTTTGGGGAGTGGTGTTTAAACAGCTGATGAGCGCATTCCTTCTAATGGACGTATGGTGACTTTTGGCCATCTCCTTTGTCTTTCAGTCTGTTGTTTTGCCACATTTTTTGAGAGTCTGCTTTTATTGCCATATAGCCCATATTCCTTGAGGGTTAATTTCTTTTGTTATATTGTCACACTCTTTGTTAAAACCAGTTGTTTGATCTCATTTGTCAACTTTTCCTTTGCCATTCCCTGTCAGGGCTTTGGACCTTTTGTTCATGGGTTAGCTATGAGTTCTGCTTGAATGGAAAGCAATCATCAACAACAACAACAACAACGTCATCAACAACCCATGGCAATAAGGCCTTGAGAACTATAAGAAATCTTGGTTCCCACCTTGGGAACTCACAGTTCTGATTACCCAAAGGGACTAGCAATTCCCACCTTTTAAAATCTGAAACCAGCATTCAGCTCTTTGTAATCCTATAAAAGGTGAAGACAAAAGCTGATTGGAGAGCTTGGTTCTTAAGACTGCCATAGTCATATCTCCATGAGCAATAAAAGCCTCTTCCTCTAATAAAAGAACTGGTGTTCAGATGATTATTTTGCCCTTTCAGGACTTCCTGCAACACTAACGTGATGGCAAACAATCATCATCACAACACTCTATGGACTGCTACATTTTTCTTCTGCAGAATGATTGGTAGGTTGAACCTCTTATGTTTTGATTATCAACAAAGATTTTAATTAATAAGTAGATAAAAATTTTGTTTTGATAAAGAAGATTTGAAAATTATCAATTGAGTTGCAGAGTATGCATGTTCTCAAATGCCTACATAGTATTCATTATACTAGGTCTTATCCTCATAAAACGTCTCTTCATACATTTTGATACTTGAAAGATTAGATTGGTACCTTAAAGGATTTTATGTTAATGGGAGAAGAACAATCACAAAAGGGAAGATGGAGATGATTGTACAATTCAAAGAATGTGATCAATGTTACTAAATTTTACGTATAGAAATTTTTGAATGAAATCATAATTTATTGTGCATATATTCAACAACAACAGCAAAATAAATGAAATTTAGAACTCTAAAACATGAAAATATAGTGGTATTCACTGGACTTCCTTGTAAGCGTATGGTATAAACCTATCACTCACGATGTTGTACTTCAAGATGGATCTAGAAATTACTTTTTTTCC
>NW_006399802.1:10657850-10658996 GCF_000299155.1 Elephantulus edwardii | reverse complement strand
TTGAATGTACCATGGACTGCCAAGAAAACAAACAGATTCATCCTGGAGAGGATTAAACCGCGCAACTCCTTGGAGGCAAGGATTCTGGGGCTTCGTCTGACATACTTTGGGCATGTTGCAAGGAGGGACAGATCCTTGGAGAGGGCCATCATGCTTGGGAGGGTGGAGGGACAGCGCAGGAGGGGATTGATTCAGTGACTGTGGTAATCGGGATGGGTGTGTCAGAGGCAGTGCAACTGGCACAGGATAGAGCAGGGTTTAGGGCTGCTGTATATAGGGTGGCTATGAGTCGCAAAGGACTGGGCACATAAGAACAACAACAAAACATGAAAAAATATGATAGAGGAATGCTGTGGTTGCCCATAGGCCTGAACACTCCTTAAAGAAACCTGATAATGTTTTCTCCTCATAAGGCCATGACCACACCCAAGGTAACTGACAGCATTCCCCCATCCCAAATTCTGATCAAATTACCATCTTTCTTAGTCTTCTCTAAAAGCCCCAATTAAAGGAAACCGTCTTTGTCTGCCTGTGAGCCATTTTGACTTTCTCTGCAAGCAAATCACTTGGTGTCCCTCTCAGATCATAAAAGTCTGTTTCTTGGGTTCAGCTTCTTTCTCTCTCTCAGCTTTCTTTTCTATCTAACAAGAACAAAATAAAATTAAACTAAGCACTATAGAAATAATGGACAATTCCAATGTAATTATAATGAAAAATATTGTTATTGTTGATTGACCTCGAGTCAAACATGACTCATAGCAACCCTATGAACTAAATGCCTGAAGCTTTTCTATAACAATCGTTGTTCATCAAAGTTCATAGAGTTTCCAGAGGCATGTTGTTTAGAAAGTGAATGCCACGTAAGACTCCTAAGTTATTTGTCTGTGAAATATGAAATCATAAGTGATGCTAAAGCTTGTTTTGAATGGAATGACAATGAGAACATATCAAAATTTATGAGATGTTACTTGTACATTGACTAGATAAAATAATAAAGTTTTATATATTAAAAAATAATTCAACTTCTTGCCTAAAATTTTCTCTCACAAACACTTAAAAGGTAATAACGGAAAAGCAAAATCATACAACTTGCTGCTGTTGTTAGGTGTTGTTGAGTTGTAGATGACTCATAGTGACCCTATGAAC
>NW_006399802.1:10638324-10640167 GCF_000299155.1 Elephantulus edwardii | reverse complement strand
TTGAGATTGTATATGTATATGTATATGTATATGTGTATATGTATGTATATGTATATGTATTCGTATATGTATATATATTCTAAGATGGATATACATATATCTATTTTCTGGTTGATTTCTGGTTAATTCTCACTGGTAGTGTGACCCTATAGAAAAAAAGTAGAACTGCCCTATATAGGTTTCTAAAGCTGTAAATCTTCATGTAAACTGGTTATAAATCTTTCAATACACCTAATATATATCTCTCTTGTAAACCAGCTATCAAGTTCAAACCATAGACCTTCTAGTTGGCAGCTGAACATTTTAACCACTGTGTCACTAACATTCACTTGGTGGGGAGTGGGGCAAATAAAGAGTGCAAAAGGGATTTTAATTTCCTAAAATGCCTACTATGGCCTATTTCTAGAAATATGTAAAATGTATTTTTATGGTATAAAATAATAAATAATTGCCTTATTTTTTTCTAATCCTGTTTCTTTTGTTCTCCTCCCCCCCCCCAGCAACATTTTATTTGACATGTTTTTGGTATATATACCAAATACAGAATGATAAAAATTTAGGAAATCCACAAAAGTAAAAGAAAATAGAAAGAAGAGTTTATAAATTATCAAATGTTAGCATCCACATGGTATATTCTATTAGAAACAAAATGTCAACAGTGAACCTCACTGAACCATTGAGTTATGAATGTTCATGTTTTCTATAACAAATATCCTAAAACTTCTTAGTAAATGAACCTGATTAACACCACACATACCCTTCACTACCTTGTGTTTTTTTTCCGTGATATAAGTTGAAGCTATGAGTCAGGTTTGACTTGATGTCAATAGGTTTGTTTCGGTTTTGTTGTTGCACCTAAATTAACTGCCCCTAAGAAGGACTCTCCAAAAACAAATGCTAGTGAGTGATGCTCTTTAGTGAGAGGAAAAGTCAACTATAGTAGATATAATATACTAATATATATATATGTATATATATACACACACACTATATATATATATATATACACACTATATATATACAATATATATATATACTGTATATATACTATATGTGTGAGTGTGTGTGTATGGAATGAAATGAAATATATCTTCTCAAACTGAAAGTCTAAAATCAGACACTTAGTCCATGTTTGAATAACTAACTAAACGACCTGATTGCGATTGAGTCAGAACCCTCCAGTGGGTTTCCAGATGATATAAACCACACACCATCTTTCTCTCTCAGAACAGCTGGTGGATTTGAACTACTGAACTTTCCATTAGCACACCTCACACTGCTAGTTCTGTTTACTGTATTAGTACAATAAAGTGAACGGTATGTTCTTTTGACAAATGATGTAATCCCATTTAGGTGTTCTGGACATATTGCTGTCACATTCTCATTTCTATGTGTCCTGTCTACATCTCCCCTGATAGTCTTTCAGCTGCTTGTGGACTTTGTAACCTTTAGTTCCTGATCCGACAATGTAAGAACGTACCTGTTTTGTAGTCCAGTGGAATGGCCATTTTCAATCTGTAACAATGGGTTTTCCAGGTTCAGAGGGTCTCTATCCCTCCATAAACATCCTTTGCTTTTATTTTAGCAGACTCTGTGATGTTACTCTACGGCAATATTTGCCTTATATATAGTGACAAAAATGTTTCGTTCCTTTGTATGGATAGCAAACTTTTTAAGAATTCTTTCTTTAAGAAGGCCCAGTTTTTAGAGAAGCTGTGGTATATTCACACAATGGAATACTATGCTGCATTGAAAAACAAGGAACTCATGCAATATTATTCAAAATGGGTGGACCTGAAGGACATTATGCTGAGTGAGGTATCTCAGTCACAAAGGGACAAAT
>NW_006399802.1:10630369-10637973 GCF_000299155.1 Elephantulus edwardii | reverse complement strand
TAAATGAAAAAAAAAAAGAAGGCCCAGTTTTTAGCACAGAGAATTATGAACTGGATGAAGCACTGTTTCTATCTTCAGAAGGAGAATCATCCCACAGAGGTGAACTCATTCAGGAAGCTTGTTACATATTTGTGCATTACAACAGCAAGAACAAGCTGACTGCCCACTGAGGTCAGTGCCAGAGAATAAGACAGATGTGCTTGTGACTGATGGGGATCCCATGCCAGTCTCTGGCCAATCCTTGTCCACATGTTATTGTCCCTTCTCTCAAACACCATTGACCATTCTGTGGGTCATAAGGGTAGAAGGGCCGAACAACTAGAGAAAGACTGCTGCATGTATGTTTGACCTTATTTGTTGAGTATTATTGTCACCATGATTAGTGTCCTCCTCCCTGATGAAGGACAACTTTGAGTGTCCTCTATTGCCCTTAGTGTGCTCATTAGTTCTCCAATTAATTCATCAGCATTCTCACACAGCATTATTCAAATAATTAACTCCTGTTTAACTGGCTTTGTTTTTACTTAGATCTCTAAATTACTTCTTCATTCAATGGCTTTCAACGTATGACACTCTGTATTCTGGATTATAAATTTATTCCTTTCACTGAGCCATGGTACTGCAGGAAATAAAATGTCTTCGTAATTTGTGTGCTAGCTGACTATATGTTTGCCAAAGATGCCATGTTTTCAGGTGCCTGTCAGTGCAATGAGTGTGAGATCCACTGTGACAGAAAATACAACCAAGGAGATGAACAGAGAACAGTCAGTCAAAAATTTACATTTTTAAAAAAGCAACAGGAGCTTTTACAATATCCATATTGTTGTTGTGTACTGTGGAGTCAGAATCGACCCATGGTTGACCCTTTGGTAAGTTTTCAGAGGCAGATAATTGCATGGGAGGAGATTGCCCATCATTTTCCTCATGGCCTCAAACTGCATGTCTTTGGGATTGCCGTGCAGCTTCCTGCCACTAGGCCACCAGAATTTACAATATCCATAGCTGGAAATACAGTTTCACACTGAAGTTGCATATCACACACTTTGGGCACTCCATCCTTGGAGTAGGACAACATACTTGGAAGGGTGGACAGCTTAGGAGAAGACGACCCTGGATGAGATGGATTGATACAGTAACTGGGGCGATGGGAGTTGATGATTAATGTAGGTAATTAAGAAGTGAGACTGGCTCAGGACAGAACATGCTTCAGAGCTATTGTCCATAGGGTTGCTATGAGTCACAGGCCACTTGATGGCACATAACAACAACAGCAACAACAACATGTGATACAGTCCAAGTCTTTCATGAGTCTGTTATTCTGAAGACAGCATTTCATCTGTTTTTACTCACCATTGTGTTCCCAACAGTCAGCACAAGTAAGAACAAATATTTGTTTACTGAGTGTGAATGGATTGACAATAGTTAACTCAGTAGTTTTGGAACTAGAGATCCTATCAAGAACACTTGCTTAAAGGATCAATAATTTATTTTAAAATAATGACTTACAGCCAGGTTATGGGAGACTACTAGCCTGGCTATTATTATAAACTTTTATAAGGAAGAAGAAGGAATTTTTTTAAAACAAGCAATACAATTAAGTCATAACCTTCCATACAAAATTGAATACAATATATAAATCTGTAAATAAATAAGTGAGAACATTCTTATATTGTGAAGGAAGATTTAAATTTTTTCCCCCCCTACCTAACTGTTAATCTCACTCTTAATTTAAATAGAGCTCCTGGCTAGCACATGGTGGTTAATTGTTCTTAGCCAGTGGTCAATTATCATTAATTAACTTGAAATGGAAAAAGAAATGTCTGCAAAGTAGTATAAAATAAAAACAACATATAATCAAAGCTTGATACCACGAAGAAAGGCTTATCATATCATATACCCAATATTGTTTTATTTAGATTTACAATGCAGTTCCCTTTTCTAAACTTTAATCATTATTTTTAAATAACATTTAAAAATCATGCAATAATATATACAATCATATAATAATACCACATATAAATTCTTTATTCTTGTGACAAGGAGTTTTTATTTGTTTCTGCTAATTTTTTAAAAAATACACTCTTAAAATGTCCAAATTTTTTCCACTTGGAGAAAGATTAAATAACTCTTGAGTTTAAAATTCTTAAAATCCATATAAATGTATGTCATGAATATTTCAATTAGGAAATATGTGCAGTAGTTAACTTGTTTTAGAGCTTGGTAAAAAGTCATTTCAAAGAGACTCAATTCATGGAAGGACATTAATTCTAGCAAGAGGTCTTTTGGTATTGACATCATGCTTGTACTAAGGTCATAGACTCTATTATAATCTAAATGTTTTGACATGTAGTGACATGTTTAACTTATTCAAACACATTTAAATATTTCTGTAATCATCTTTCAAGGGTGAAGAAAAGACTATTCATAACACAAAACACCCTTGAGAAATGACTGCAACATTTAATATAGCCATGTGACAAACAGTCAAAGTTGTCAGCCCTTTTGAAGTGAAAGAGGACGTTTTCTATGTCGTATTGGGACCAGGAGGGAGCTGTGGTGGTGTGGTCTACAGAGAGCTGTGCTGTGAACCGAATTGTTGTTTGGATCCACCAGTGACTCTGTGGAAGAAAGATGGGCTATGTCCTCTCTTGGAATTTAGACTCCAAAATCCCTCTGGAGGGTCAGCTATGTGTTGGTTCCAACTAGACAGCAACTAACCAAGTTGATTTGGACCAGGGAGTATAAGGATTGCCATTTCTATAGAAGCCTCAATAACATGGCTTCACTGCTTACAGATAAAACCATCCTCAGTGAGGAAATCTCAAAGGACTCACCATATGATGCTCAGGAGTTTTGCTCTAAGACACGATCACTATGCTGTTTACAGACTGGCACAAAGATAAATAAATGAGTTATGAGTAATGTTGAAGTCATACAAGAATGATCAGGCTGTAAGAAGAGAACACTATCATGTATTCTGTGTTAAGACTCCCGTTAACAAAAGAAGAGTCTTATCTGCTTGAATGTAGTAAAATGTAACAATATATTTTTCATATACTCAAGATATCAGATGCCATAAGATAAATTCTGTCAGGATATCATAGTAGAACTGTGCTTCATATGGTTTTCAATAATGGATTTTTTTCAGCAGTAGACTAGCAGGCCTTTCTTGGGAGGCAACTTTGACTAGGCTTTGATTTTTATCCAACAAAGGATCTGACCATCAGAAAAGTATAGAGTTGGGGGAACAAAGATAAAACATTGAATTTTCTATGCCTTTGTTGAAATATTTCTCAACAGTATTCTAGTTCTTTATTTACAATGATTCTCCGTTACTGAACGAACTTCTGAATGTGTATTCAAAGTACTTAAATAACTAGGGAAAGATTGTCTTTGATTTGTTGGAAGTGATTATTATTCCATGGGAAGATAATAAATCTGCTAATGTCTGCTTTACAACTGAATCTTTTAGAATTTGATTATTATGGGTCACACTCCAAGAGACTGACAGAAAATGAAGGCCAGAGTTGCGGGAGGCAACAGGCGGCTTTGAGGAGCCTTTGAAGGCCTGTTTGGCCCCTGCTTGCCTTCCGCTGATTTCTGTGCTCTTTTCAAAGCCAGTTTGCTCTAATCATAACCCTCCATTGATTCTATGTAGTTTTAAACACCCATGTTTTCTCAGAAACAGATTTTTCATCTTTAAAAGGCAACTACTACCAATTTTAAAAATGCATGGATCTAGTACTCTATCTTTGTAAGTGATTCTAGTTTACAAGATACATTTTGACACTGAGCATCCTGTCATGCCAATTAGCTAGTTCTTCTCTCAGGGATCTCTGTCTAAAACTAAACTTAGTCAGCTAGCATGTTCTATTTAGTGAGTCAGCTTTCCCATGTTTTAAATGCAAAGAACGTTTCCAGGGCAACTGTTGGACATAGCAACAGCAGAAATAACAAACGTGTAAGTTTTACTATGAGTTAGCTGATACCTTGGGTGCGTATATTTAGAAGTCCTTGTGGTTAATCATGAGGCTTCTAAATCAGAATGTCAGGTCAAACGTATCCTCCACTCACTGGGAGAGAGATGACACGTGGTCTGCTCCTGGGAGTACTTACAACCTTAGAAACGCTATGGGACCCTTCCACTCTGGCTTGGAGGGTCATTTGAGTTGGGATTGACTCAAAGCCAGTGAATTTTGCTTATTTGACATTTCTTTAATTACTGAATTATCTTCTCACTCAGTGAAATACTTTTCATTTGACAGGTAAAGCAATAAAATTCTTAGTATCAAAGTAATTTCTCAAGGTCCAGCAGTAGAATATTTACATACCTAGGCTGCTAGGAGAACAAGAGGTTTGTCCTGGAGAGGGTGAAGCCAGAATGCTCCTTGGAGTCAAGGATTCTGAAGCTTCTTCTGACATACTTTGGGCATGTTGCAAGGAGGGACTGGTCCTTGGAGAGGGACATCATATTTGGGAGAGTGGAGGGACGGCACAGGAGAGGAAGACCCTCAATGAGATGGATCGATTCTGTGAGTGGAGTGGTGGGAACGAGTGTGTTTGAGACGGCGAGGTTGGCACAGGATAGAACGGCGGTTAGGGCTCTTGTACATAGGATCATTATGAGTCTCGACTCGATGACACATAACAACAACAGGCTTTAAAGATCCTAACTTTCAGACTCTTTATGACATGTGCATCTGTCTTTTAAAAATAAGTTGTTTTTGTTGTCAGGGGCTATCATATCAAGTACTTCTCATAGTGATGTTATGAACAATAGGTCCACCTCATCTCTGACATACTTGAGCCCTTTGCTGCAGTCATTGTGTCAATTTATTACTTTGGGGGTCTTTCTCTTCTTCACTGACCCTTCACTTTTTCTACCATGATGTTTCTTTACCACCTAACAACATGCCCAAAGTATGTGAAATACAGCTTTGCTATCTTTGCCTCTATGGCCTCTGGTTGCGCTTTCTCAAGGCATTTTGGATCCATGGGATACTCAGGACTCTTGCCAATGTCACAACTCAAAGACATCAGTTTTTCTTCCGTCATCCTTATTGATTGTCCAGCTCTCAGATGCATAACAACTGACGGAAAAGACCATGGCCTGAATCAGGTGCTCTTTAGTCTTTAAACGGAGATCATTGAAGAGGTCCTTGACAACAGACTTTCCTAATGTAAGAAGTCATTCAATATCTTGACAAAGATGTTGATTGTGGATTCAAAGAAAATGAAATCATTGACAATTTCAATATTTTCTATCTTCCCTGACATTGCCTATTGGCCCAATTGTGAGGATATTTGTCATCTGGAGTTTGAGATGTAATCCATATTGAAAATTGTAGTCTTTTAACTTCTGCAGCAACTGTCTCAAATCCTCCTCACTTTCAACAAGCAATGTTGTCCCATCTGTATAATGCAAGTTATTGATGAGTCTTCCTCTAATCCTCATACCACATTCTTCTTCATAACATTCTGTTTCATGAATTATTTGCACAGCATACATATGGATTGCACAAGAATCAGATTGACTACATCTGTGGAAAGAGTCAATGGAGAAGCTCAATGTCAGCAATCAGAACCAGGCCAGGTGCTGACTGTAGAAAATGAATAGACCATTGAAAACTAATATGCAATTTCACATTTTCTGAAGAAAATGAAAGCAAATTCACAAGAACCAAAATATGACCTTGAATTTGTCCCACCAGAGTTTCAAAGCTATCTCAAGAGAAGGTCTGAGGCTTTGAACACAAATGATCAAAGACCAGATAATAAGTTGTGAGATGATATCATTCTTGAAGGGAGTAAAATGTCATTACAAAGACAGAAAAGAAAGACCAAAATGAATGTCTGAAGAGACTGAGAATTGCACTAGAGTAACAGGAGATCAAAACTAAAGGAAGAGATCCAGAAGTAAAAGAGATGAACAGAAGATAGAGCAATGCTCAGAGTTATTTTTGGAGAAAAGCAATGGAAGCTTGGCATTTCTTAAGCTGGAGAACTGAAAACCAAATCCAAACCTTGAGTTACAGTTCTTAGAGATGTTATGGGTGAAATCCTGTTTGATCGAGGAAGCATCAAAAGAAGATGGAGAAATATACAGAATCACTCTACCAAAACAAACAAAACCAAAGGTAATAATGGAAGAAGTTCAAGCTGCACTGAAGGCATTGGCAAAAAATACGACCCCAGGAATCAATTTGATACCAACTGATGTCTTATTTCAATTAACAGATGCAGCCCTGGATGGGCCCACCAGACTGTGCCAAGAAATGAGGAAAACAGCAAATTGGCCAACTGACTGGAAGAGATTCGCATTTATTCCAATTCCCAAGAAAAATAAGCTTTAGTAAGTACCATATCCTTTAGATATACAATGACTTTGTGGGAATGAAAACTTTCATATTGAAAACAACGAAAATGTTACAGTGGACTAGGTCTAACCAGTTAAGACAATGAAATATAGAATGTAGCATCTAGTAATTGAATTGATTTAGAGTTTCTTAGAAGACCTCTGTTAAGCTAAAAGATTTTGACTATTAATTAACTCAGCCATGGCTGGGCTGGGTTGACGCCTGAGGCTAAATTGGTCTAGGGCTCTCTCTTTGGCAGCCTTTTCACAAAAACATTTAACATTGTGTTTATTATCTGGCATTTGTGAAGAGTTTACCATTATTGTGTGGAAAGTGTGTGTGTGTGTGTGTGTGTGTGTGTGTGTGTGTGTGTGTATACTCTTTTAAAAACTTTCCCAAGGTGTATTGTGATCAATTTTTATTTATCTTTCTTAAAAGAGGGTGACAATGACTTATTCTTGGCTTTTGCCATGCGTCTTGCAATGCACTGTCTGTAATATATATATATATACAGAAAGAGAGAGTTATCTCATAGACGTTAGGATTGACCATTTTATTTGCTTTGGTCAGTGGATGCAATTTGTGTAATATGTTATGAACAAGCAAAAGCTCTGGAAAGCATTTTGTATTCTAAACAATTGTCTCTTTCTTTTATCTCGTCTACAAGTCACAGATAATTCTCTTTATCTATGTTCCTAAAATGAGCAAACATCTAGGCTAGATCTATAGCTGATTCAGAGCTACTTCAATGTAAAAAGAAGAAAGTAATTGGTGTTTGAAAACTATTGGGATTTGGGTTTTTTGTGAATTTTTAAAATATAATTTAGAAAAGTTTACTAATACAGTGATCCAGAGAATAAGATATATATTACACTTGATCATATTCGTGAATCAGTATGGAAATAATCAAGTGTAAAGATAGATCTTCAAGTTTCACTTTTGTTATATTTTATTTGGAAACAATTTCCTTAATTTGTTTACAATTATGTGAGTTTAATGTTAATTTTCCTTATTAGCTACATGCTCATTACCCAAAACATTAATTGTACTGTACTTTTTTAGCTTTACCAAACCTACTCTGTTACCAATCATTTTTGTGCATGCAGAATATAGCTCAGTAGTTGAGTTAAATAGGGCAACTCTGAAATACTAGAGCATTGCCACAATTATTTTGAATTGGATTGTTCAAATTAAAACTTACTTATAAAATATTATAATATTTTGAATGTTCATAAACACTATAGAACA
>NW_006399802.1:10620064-10627074 GCF_000299155.1 Elephantulus edwardii | reverse complement strand
TCTCTGTAAATTTTTACTGAAATTAATAATAAATTTTTAAAAAGACATTAAAGAACACTATGATATAGCCCTGAATTTTAATAGTTCAAAGTTTAATGAGAAAGATAATAAAATAATTATAATGAAACATGTTCCTGTAATCCTAAGAACAAATTGCTGTGGGAACCAATGCTAAAAGCAATGATTCATTGAGTGTGTGAGGAGAGACTATTGCCAGCTTGGAAATTAACTGGCTTAGGTCTTAATGAATGAGAGTTTGTTGTGTAAAGAATTGAAGAAGGAAGGTCTTTTCAAGTGGAGGAAATAGATTGAAGAAACACACAGATATGAGATTTCCTGCATACTGATATAATAAAGAGCCCTGGGGATATTATGTGTTACCCATTGGGTTGCTAACAGAAAGATTGGTAGTTTGAATCCACCAACTACTGCATGGGAGAATGATGAGTTTTCTCCAGTGACTATTGACAGCCTTAGAAACCCAATAGAGGGTCATCCTGAGTCAGCAGTAGCTCAACAACAAGTTTGTTTGTTGTGTCATTGCACGTTGACTAGAGGTTGAGGTGGTTTATAAATCTGACCTGGATTACAGTGCTTGGCGCACTAAAGTACTTAATTGTGTTGATTTCAGTCTTTCCCTCAGTGAGTAGACATCTGGCCTGTAGGAGGAGAGTAAGAGAGACAAATTTAGGTCCTCTATCACTAAGAAGCTCTAATTTTAGAGTCTAATTATCCCAGCTCCTTGAACTTTGATTTGCTTCTGTTTCAGGTCTTGTTCAGAGTAATTTGTTGGGAAAATGTACTATTTGTTGTTGATACTCAGAATTCATTAAATACAAGTTTGTCAATATGTAGTTATCAGAGAACTCAGAATATTCTAGAAAGCTTGATGGAAACAAAAGGCATATTTGGGGGCCCTGAAATTCTGATTTCATTGATCTGAGTGCACAATTCAGGGATCTGAATGTTTAATCAGGAATCCAAATGTTTAGCAAACAATCTACAACATTCTGTTATATACATTTATATGGGACCCTTCAAGATACATAAAATTTTAAAAGAAATAGTTACATGTATTAATTAGAATTTCCATGCCCTGCTCTTTTCTCTGTTGTTCTCATGCTCAAACATTTTCAAATACTGAACATACATACTATATTTTCATGCCTCTAGAATACCATTTCTCTACTTTAATATGTCCATGTCAAACTTATGTTCCCAATAATTTTAAAAGACCTGATAAGCGTCATTTTAACTGGGCAATTGCCTTTAGTTCTAAGAATAAGAAACTTCTATTGTGTACCCTCCGTGACTGTGAAAAACTCTCTTGTGGTTTCATCATACTGAACAATAATGGGCTATTTACTTCATTATTTTTTACTATTAGATTGTAAGCTCCTTCAGTATTTGGCATTTATAAAATATTTTCTTTACGAAATAACACAACATTGCTTTAAGAAAGTGAAGATTTATTAAAGATCTGAGGTTACAACTTTTGATACAGATGACTTCTCCATGACAAGAAAACAAACTCACAACTAATCCAATAGGCAACATCATGATAAGTGGCAAACTTGTTGAACTTGTCAAGTATTTTACTTGGATCCAAAATCAATACCCATGGTTACAGCAACCAAGACCACAAAACCCTTCTTCATTGGGTAAAACTACTTATCAAGGACCTTTTTAAAGTGCAAGGATGTCAGTCTAAAGATGAAAATCTATCTTATCCAAGCCGTGGCATTTTCAGTTGCTTCATTTGCGGGTGAAAGTTGAGCAATGAATAAGAAAGACCTAAGAAGAATACATGAATGACCATTTAATAAAAAAAATAAGTGAATTTGGGGAGAAGGGGGAGAGAAGGGGTAAAATGTTCAACAATGAATAAATGAACATCTAATTTCTCTATAAAACTTTCATTAAAATCACAATTACCTTTGAATTGTGATGTTGGCATGGTGTATTCAAACAGACTGCCAAGAGAATAAATATGTTCTGGAGGAATTACAACCAAGATGATTGTTAGAGGGAAGGATGGTGATACTTCAGCTCACATATTTTGGTGATGTTGTTCATGAGAGGTCAGTCCTTGGAAAAATATATCAATGCTAGAGAAAGAAGAGGTGTGGGGAAAGAGAATACTCTCTGCAAGATGAATTAATACAGTAATTGCAAAAATGGGTTTGAACATGACAGAGATTGTAAGTATGTTACAGGATGGAGAAAGGTTTTTATTTGTTTTTGTAGATTCACTATGAGTTGTAGTTGACTCAAAAAAAACCTGACAACAAGAAGATTTGATCTAGAAAGGCTCAGCTGGTCATCCAGTTGACCTGAGTATCCGAGATAAAGCTTTTCTTTTTCCTTTTTTTTTTTTTTAAGCTTTTCTTTTAGTAGCAGAAATTATTGCATTCTTTTGGAAGCATATATAACCATTTTAACTTTTCCCAGAAATATTACAGACATTTTTATCAAGCAAGTGGAATGTCTCTTTTTAAATTTTGCTATTATGGTTAAATTTCTGAAATGATTTTGAATACATCATGAGATATCTACAACTTACCTCATTAAATTTCTATCATAATGTATTATAACTATATCATAGCTGAATTCCATTTGTGAGAATTTCTCAGAAGAAAATCCTGCTCTATATTTAACTATAAGCTTGTCAAACATTAAGTCATAGTTAATTCTGAATTCTGTTTACTATCTTTATGGTAAATAGTTCATTGTTCTCTACATAATAATGCCAATTTCAGTGATTTCCTATCATTTTCAACATTGCATTTCCCAAATATGATCTGAAATTACCTTATTTTTTTTTCTTGATCATACTTTCTTATTTTTCCCTATCTTTATTCCTGGCCAAATGCCATGCTGATTTTAATTAATTCCTTCTATAATATTTGTATGCTGTGATCTTCTTTAATTTATTCTGTCTACACTCTTGCCTTATTTAATTCAAGGGAACATTTGGGGAATGGATGTGGTTTGCATAAAGGATGCTGCACAAATAAATTATGCTGCTTTCAACTGCCAGAGTGGGTAAGCAAAACCTTGCAAAGCCATTTCTACAAAGTCCATCCGCAAACAATGAGACCACTTCTGATTAATGTAGGTTAAAGCTACCCTGAAAGTCATTAATGCACTTCAATTATACTTGCACACTCCAAATTTCTTTTTAAAAAAGTAACACTGGGTTTAAATATTTGAAATTATCTGTTTAGCACCAGTTCCAAAAAGAATGTGTAAATCTAGTGTTTGGCTAATGGTTCTTGGACCAGATGGAATTGTACATGTGAATTTATAGAGCACTGAACTCCTGCAGGCCCAGCGATTGTACCATGATGCTCCACAGATCAAATTCTTGTCTTTTGTGAATTGTTGCCAATTCACAAAATACCAGTATGATATTTAATTTATTGAAAATAACTTTCATGCCATTAAAGTTAACTGAGTGAATTAAGTTAAAACATATATCTGAAGTGCTGTTAGGAGTCAGAGACAGTCCTTAGAAGCAGAGGCAGAGGTGGGATAATGGCAGAGAATGACACAGAAGGAAGAAACGGGTAAGAAAAATCCACTGCTGATGAGTCAATTCCTACACATAACAACTTTCTAGGACAAAATGGGATTGTTCCATAGGGATTCCCAGGTTGTAATCTTTACAGAAACAGACTGCTACATCTTCCTCCTGCGGTGTAGCTAGTAGACTTAAACTGCTGACCTTTTGGTTAGCTGCTGAACAGTTAACTACATGCTACCAGGGAAAGAGACAGTATGCAGTGACCTCAGTTAACCAGAAGGATGACTATTCATACCCTTAGACCTCTGTGGAAGAAAGGTGACAGAGTCTGCTTTGTAAAGATTTATAGCCTAAAAACCATATAATGCAGTTTTATTGTCCTTACAAGATTGATATGAATTAGATTCAACTGATGACAGTGTTTTTTTGTTGTTGTTATTTGGTATTGCTAATTATTCTTTACTAACTTTCTCAACTCAGTGTTATGTAGTAATCTGTTTATTTAATCACATATGATTTTTCTCCCTTACTAAAAAGTAAGCTTCAAGTTCCAAGAGTGTAGGGACTGTAATAGATTCACACACACACACACACACACACACACACACACACACTGATCAGAATGTCTGTTATATTGTTGGCATTCAGTAAATATTTATTGAGTAAAATAACAAAAAAAATTGAAAAGTTAGTGTGCTTCCAACTTCTAGACATATATAAGCCATAAAGTTCTGAGCAACCCAGGAAATAAAGGAATTATAAAAGCAACTCAAAGTTAATAAAAAAAAAGAGATACAACTATTTCAAGGTAAGACACAGAAGAGGAGGATATTCTGTTGCTTTTCCACAGTATAAGTATGACAATATCCTTTAAAAGATTAATTTGTAAATTATTAGAATTAGCAAAGGGCACTCTGTGCCTAGTGTGCAAGTAATTGCAAAGCCAACACAAAGGAAAACAGTTCAAATCAGTTGCTCAGTTGGAGAAAGATGGAAACTCTCCTCCTGTGCAATTAGAAGCCTCTCAAAGTCTGCTGGAGGGTCAGTTATGAGTTGGTTCTGACTTGACGGGACATGATATCATCATCCACAAAATAACAAAAACCTAACCAATATTAACACATGTGAAGATTTTGCACTGGGAGAGTAAAAAATTAGAGTGTTTTAATGGTGTGCTTCAGACATAGGCCTCACTATGTATTTCAGAAAATATGAAAACTTCTTCTTCGCTCAGAACCAACTTTGAAATTATTCCTTCTACCAAAAGGAATTCTAAACAACACACAACAAAACTCTGTTCAGAACATTATAGTGCCAACTTCATGGCTGTTGTTCACGATCTAAAGAATTAGGATGCATTCCACAGCGCTTAATGATAAAGAACTGAGGATTAACTTTATTGAATAAAGTTAAATATCACAAGACATGAGCAACAACAGATGTTCATTTACGTAAAGGCAGTTGACCATATGGCAGGAGATATGGCCTGTCCTTCTCCTGTAAAGCAGCTGGAGTATTTGAACCCCGTGCCTTTGGGATTAAAGAGCAGATTCTGACCATTAGGCCATATAACCTTCACTAGGGGTTATATCTCAATATCTAGAAAATGATAATTCTCCCAACTGGACTAGAAGCATCATCATGATAAATGGAGAAAAGATTAACAATGTCAAGAATTGCATTTTCTTTAGTCTACAGTAAATACCTATAAACAGTAAATAATTTAAAAAAATGCATCTAGAGGCAGCAATCAATAAATCAAATAACATATGACATTGACCAAATCTGCAGCAAAAGACCACTTGAAACCATTAAAAATAATGGTGTCACTTTGAGGTTTAAGGTGTGTCTGACACATGGTATTTCCAGTCTCTCCGTATGCATATGAAAGCTGGAATGTTTAAAGAAGACCAAGAAGAACGGATGCATTTGAATTAAAGTGTTGTGAAAAATCAAATATACTACCAACTCCCAGACAAAAAGAACAAGTCTACCTTGTAAGAAGTACAACCAGAGTCTTCCTTAGAAGTGAGGATGGGGAGATTTCACCTCTTCAGACACATTATTAGGAGAGACAAGTCCTGGAGAAGGACATCATACTTGGTTAGTATTGGGTCAGTGAAAACGAAGAAACCCTCAGATGAATTGCCACAGTAGCTGTTAAGGCCTTGCACACATCAAAGATTGCTGAGGATAGAGTAGGAAGGGTTAACTGTTCTGTTGTATGAGAAAGAGGTCACTATGAGTCAGAACCAACTTAATTAGCACTGAACAGCAACAACAACAACTAAGGAGCAGAATCACAGGGGTTATCCCAGAAATTGTTTGACCTTTAGCTAATTCCACCATAAAAAGAAAGGAAGCCCCTCAATGAGATGAAATGAAGCAGTGACTGTAGGAATGAGCTCAGTCATATCACAGAGGGTGAGGAGGACTCAGGCTGGGGCACGTTTCAGATCTGTTGTTGATGGAGGACAGTTGACTCGATGACACCTAAAACAACACAATATCATCACAGAGGTGGCTCAGACTAGTACATGACAGTAATTTTACAAAGATCTAAGTTGTGCATGTGTTTGGAAGCAGGAGAAGCATCCACTTCCTAAATAACATGCCTTGGGAAACTTGATGAACTTTGATAAATGTCGATGGCTGTAGAGGGGCCTTAGGCCTTTTGTTCATGGGGTCGCTATTAATCATACTCAACTCGAATCAACCAACAACAAGTTGTATGTACAGTTTAATCAAAATGAATGGAGGGAAGCATTAAGGAGAAAAACTTCCAAGAGCTCAAAATATGAAGTTGCTTTCTTTACAAAATCAAAGGAAATAAACAAGACGGTTTTTACCAAAGCACAGAAGAAAGGCCCAAGCACAAATAGAGAAGAATTTAATTTCTATTTGGTATTGTTGTTAACTATATAGTTTACTCCACTATAACAAAGATTCTCGCCACTGGGCCAATTGGCAGCATCCATATGGATAGTGAAGAGATTGAGATAGTTAACAGTTTTAGTTTGCTTGGCTCCACAGTCAATACTCTTGTTACCAGCAGCCAGAAAATCATGAGGTGAATTGCATTGGGAAAGTCAACTATCAGAGACCTCTCCAGAGTACTGAAGAGCAACAACATCAGGCTGGAGACTAAGGTGCGCTTGATCCAGGCTATAGTCTTCGCCATTACGTGCTATGCATCGGAGAGTTGGACAGTGACTAGAGATGATAGAAAGATAATTGATGCCTTTGAGCTGTGGTGTTGAAGAAAAGTGTTGAATGTACTATGTGGACTTCTAGAACAAACAGGCTTGTTCTGGAGAGGATGAAATCGGGCAGCTCCTGAGAGTCAAGGATTCTGAAGCTTCATCTGACATATTTTGGGCATGTTGCAAGGAGGGACCAGTCTTTGGAGAGGGACATCATGATTGAGAGAGTTGAAAGAGAGTGCAGGAGAGGAAGACCCTCGATGAGATGGATTGATTCAGTG
>NW_006399802.1:10617987-10618809 GCF_000299155.1 Elephantulus edwardii | reverse complement strand
CTCTTTTCCAACACAACAATTCAAAGTCCTTGATGATTCTTCAGGCTGCTTTATTCACTTCTTTATGGCTTATGAAATAATTGATAATACTATGACTTAAGTTAGGTGCTTCTTAGTCTAAACTATTTTTCCTATTTAAGATTTGTTAAAAATTCAAAACAAGTCCAGATTATTCAAAATACATTCTGTGTCTCTACTTGAGTGTCTATCAAGACCATACAGTGAAATGAATCTTCTAAATAATCCTAAATGTTTACATTTTGTTGAAAAAATTAGATAATTTTGATGTAAATGAAGTTCTAAGAATCACTGCTTCATAATTTTTGCCAACTCCATATCTCAGAAGATAAATAAAATGATCTGGAATCCAAGAAATTAAAACATAACTTTTATTTTCTCCTTAACACTGTGCACTCAGGGATAATGGAAATTTTATTATGAAATTTTAGTAGTGAAGCATTTAAAAATATTTGATGTTGGTTTTATGGATATACCTTCATCAAATGCTTTTTGATTGCTATGCTATCTTTAATCTATTGTTAATTTTTTTTTTTGCAAACAACATAAAGATGACTTGAACACAGTTTCTTATTTTCTGTCTTAATGAGTTGCTGAATGAGTTCTGTCTTGCAGGGACCTCATCCATATTAGTATACTCAGATTGTTTGTGGAGACACACAAGTAGCTGTGAAAATATAGTAGATTGTATTTAAGATAGAGACATGCACATGGTATTATCTGAGGATGGCTAAGAAAGTTGGGAGCTCTACCTCAAATTAATACAGTAAATAAATACAAATAAAAATTAAGAAAATAAAAATC
>NW_006399802.1:10606096-10617097 GCF_000299155.1 Elephantulus edwardii | reverse complement strand
AAAGAAATGATATAAAGAAAAATATTGTATAAGCCTTGTTAAGTGAAAAAAAAATTGAAATGGTTTCTATAAACAAAGTGGAATAATTGAAGAGTTTTAAGAACCAAAGTGACAAGATCAGATTTGCATATTTGAAACGCTCTTTTGTCATTCCGATCACATTTTGGAGAGTGAAGGAAAGGTGGAATAACCCAATTAAAGTCTGGGAAAATGTTATGGTAATCTAGACAAGCAATGAAGCCCTCAAGTAGCAATGAGAGTGATGGGAAGAGATATGAAAGATATTATGAAGACTCTAAGCAGAGCTTGAAGAAATAATTTAAGTTGTGCTGTGAGTAAATAAATGTGCACAGAAATCAACATTTGATCTGCAAAATCAGTGCAGCAGTAAATGTCTGAATACAGTGTTCGTTCCTGTAAGCAGATTTGGCGAAGACGCAAACGTAGAACTGAGCCTTCTGGAACCCAGCAGCTCCTATACCTGGGCATACAGGCGGCAAAACTGTGGAGCTGGGCTTATAGGGCTTCGATAGATAACAAATGACCTTTGAAATATTGTCCATATACTAACTATGGAAAGATAGGTAAATAAATGTATCCCTTAGTTGTTTCTAACACTCTGATATTAAGATAATTAACCTGAAGTCAATAGTATCTATTAAACATTCAACACCATTAATTGGGCAGCTGTTAGACTCCAGAATCTAAGGGGATGAGTACATGGAACACCAATGCCTCTACAGGGTCCATATGCTAATATCAGATTAGATTGTAACAAAGCACGGTCCATAATATTAGAGTCTTTTAGGAAGGTTATACGAAATTAAGGAAAGTGTACTAATCAGAAAGCTATTATGGAGCAGATGAACTTCAATTTACTTTTAAAAAGACAGCATCTATTTGCTTTCAACAATAACACAAAATAGCAGGTAGAAAAATATTTTATGAAATAAGGAAGAATGTTGTAGAATGAATATTCTACAACATTCTTCCTTACTTCAAAAAATCTTTATCTATCTGATATCTTTGACAAATGGCACTGGGAGAATCTGCTGTCAGTTATCTCTCCAGAGTATTGAGAAGCAACAATGTCAGTCTAGAGACTAAGGTGTGTCTGATCCAGGCCACAGTCTTTGCTATTACTTGCTATGCATCAGAGAACTGGAAAATGGCTTAAGGATGACAGAAGAAGAATTGATGCCTTTAAATTGTGGTGCTGGAAAAGAATCTTGGACATACCAAAGGCAACAAAAAAAAACACAAAACCCCAGATAAGTCTATTTTGGCAAGGGTGAAACCATGTTTCTCCTTGGAGGATAGGATTTTGAAGCTTTGTCTAACACACTTTGGATATGTGGCCAGGAGAAGGACATCAAGGTTAGAATGGTAGAGAGATAGCGCAGGAAAGGAAGACCCCAGATGATATGGATGGATACAGTAACAGGAATAATGAGTGTTGGTGTGTCAGTATTAATGAGACTGGCTCAGAAGAGAGCAGGCTTCAGGGCTGTTGTACATAGGGTTGCTGTTAGTCAAAGGTGACTTGACAGCACATGACAACAACAAGAGAGAAAGTGCATTTAAATTATTTAATAACATTTATTCTGACTAATGTTTAAAAAAGACAGGAAATAAAAGAAAGAGAAAATGATTTTTTTGTAAATCTATAAAACTTACCTTCTATGATTTCATCCTCAGACAATTCTTAACACTTTTCTGTTGAATATTCAAGTCTGTCTTAAAGTACATAGTATACTGTTTTTGCTTTAATTTTATATAGTTTTATTTCTAGGAATTAATCATAAGGTAATAATGAGACCAATAAACTATGAAATATGAATGAGGATATTAATCACAGTACTGTTTATACTTGCCTGGCATTTATATAGACTAGTTTTTTCTACTTAATAGTTTAGTATCTTAATGCTCATAATTTTAAAAGTATAAAAAATATACTGACCAAAACATAATTCTACCGTGATATGATAGTAACATTGTTATTTTTGTCTGTTTTTCATACACATACCTATACATGTCTTCAACAAATATTTAGGGTATATTGTACATACAGTTTAGCATTCTTCTTTCCCTTCTCAAGACATAAATTCTTCCTAAGCCCTTTAAATATTTATTATAAACATTGCTTAAAATTCTGTATGGTACTTTATCATGTAATAAGATACCTTTTTGAAATACTGGAAATTTTGGTTATGACTAAATATTTACATGCGCATGCATGATTATGCAACAGTAAAACCACCTTTTACCTTGCTGGTTTGTGGTCCAACTAAGAACTCATCTCTCCTTTGTCCCATCGTCATTTCTATGTCTCCCAAGTATACATCAGAGGATCATCGTTTTTCATTTTTCTATCTCCTGTCCCCAGTAATCACACTTCTGGTAAGACCCTTCTAGTTTGCCCTGCCTCACTCTCTGGTATCCACAGGTGAATTTCTTCTCTTTATCATACAAATACTGGGCACCAGCTCGTTTCTCTATCAGCAGTCTGTCCTCACCACAAGTTCACTTTCATATAGAAGGACACTATAATCACTGCCTTGCACTTTTTGTACAAGTCTCTACTGGGTACCTCTACTATAACGCTAAGGTCAAGGTGACAAAGCAGCTCTGAATTCTCTGGAGATAAGAGAAAGTGAGAAAAATAATTTCTTAAAATTACATTGAAGGGTCATAAAAGATGGCAACTTTGCCCTAATTTCTTATGAAGCTTTTAATAAATTAGCTTTCAGCTTTTTTGCTTTCTTAGAGTATTTAGGTATGTATACAATAGGGACTGGACTAGAAAATACATTTGGAATGGAAGTATGTTATATTTGGAATTACTCTGCCTTTCAGTCAGTGATGATGGTTTTGTTATTAAGTCAAGCCTGACTTTTTATAGTTTTATAATTACTTTTCTGGGAAAATATACTTGTAAGGAAGAATACTGCTTTGGTCTAAATTGGGATTTCTGTCAACCTTTCTGAAGTAAGTAATTTTAATTCTTTACAAAAAATTCTTATTATCTAAGAACTCATTCATTGTAGATAATGGAATGAATGGACTTATAAAAAAGGCTTTCTGCCTCTTCTCCTTGGGTGGGGAGCCAAAGTTAAGGGAAGCTATTTGCTATTACTGAATTGTGAACAAAATTCCTACCTAGATCTGTATAAATAACTCTTGGCACAAATCTTCTTAGGATTTTTCTTGAGAACATTAATATTTCTCCTTTTCTTTTCTATCCATAAATTTTATTTTAGATGTGGATGCATTTCTCTGGCAGGAAAAGTTTTCTTTTTTTGTGGAAGAGTCTCTCATACCTTGTGTGGGAACTGATGTGGAATCACTGGCTTAAAATCACTGGCTTTAAATCAATATTGGATTTGGCTGCCCAGTAGACTCTGTCCCTTCTTTAACAAACTTTCTCTAGATTTTGCTTCAGAATTTCTCATAATCGACTTGAGACATAAAAGAGCTAGCTCTGTGAACCATGGAATCCTTTACATGTTTCTGTGTAAATAGAGGTAATGTCTACTAATGGCTCCTTTAAGGTATGCAGTTCAAATCCACCGGGACTTCCTCAGGAGACAGATGAGCAATCTTCTCCTGGGCATTTAACCACCTATGAAAGCCCACTGAAGGGAAGGTGTGAGTCTGTTCCAACTGGGAAATCTTCTTTAAATAATCTGTCAGTTTAAAGACTAAAGGCAAGTCATGATTTGTTCCATTATTTTCTATGCATCTCTAGGCAAGACCAAAGAAGAACTGATGCCTTTGAATTGTAGTGTTGAAGAACAGTATTGACTATTTCATGTATTGCCAAAAGAACAAACATCTGTCTCGGAGGATGTGTGACCAGGGTGCTACTTAGAGGCAAGGAATTTAGGCATGTTGTTAGGCAGTCCTTGGACAAAGACATCGTAATAGAAAAGGTGGTAGGTCAGAGAAAGATAGGAAAACTCACAGTGAGACGGATTATCATCTTGATCCATGTGACTTCAACAATGGATTTAAAAATGATGGAGATTGTGACGATAAGGCAGGATAGAACAAGGTTCAGTTCTGGTTTTTTTTTGTCGGATTGCTATGACTTTTAGTGGCCTCAAGGGCAGCTTATAACCACAAAACATAGAATTTTATTCTTTACTTATGAAAATGAAAATATTTGATTACATATTGAGTTGGTGAGCACAGGATTAAGTAGAAGCATATGGTGATGCTAGGAGAATATAGGTGTGCTTTTAAAATATCAATTTAGTAATTCACATATAAATATAATATAATAATAATAATATATATATAATATAAATACATTTGATCCAACAATCAGCTTTCAAAAATATTCTTCAAATATACTCACAAAACTGTTCCCAGATATGTTTCTAAAGATACTTATTTAATATTAAGCTGTAAAAAATGTACCAACTCTAAAGAAAGACATAAAAGATTTAACTAAGACTTGTATCAACTGATGAATGAAAAACATACCATCATTAAAAAGCAAAAGTTACATACTGAAAAAGAAAACTCTCTAAGATGGAATAAATTTACAAAGGCAACATAAAGGGCACTATTTATATTATCATTCTGCCAGTATAAATAAAAAAGATTCTATATAGTAATAATATAACTTTTGGGGGGAACAAATAAAAGTAATAAAATAGTTTTCTTTGGGAAAATATATTGGTTAGTTATGGAAGGTTTTCACATTTCATTCTGAACCCTTCTGTGCCCTGCAATGCAGTTTTTATTTATTTTTAAATGTCAAAAGAAAATATGTGGACTATGATTTTGTAGCCCAAATTTTTACTTTTTATATACTGCACTATTTGAAAAAAAAAAACAAAACCACACACCAAAAAAAACCACCCGAACACATGGAAAATACATCTCTATATTTTTTTAAAAGACCATTTATAAAAAGTAATTGTACAGTCACATGTAAGTCTAATTGAGTATTATTCTTGTGATTACCCTAAATATTAACACTTTATACATGCACACACTCCAATCCTGTTGTCTATGAGTCAATTCTAACTCAGGGACTCCATGTGGCAACATGAGACTGCTCTGTAAGGACCTTTTATTTGTGTTATAGAGATATCTGTTTGGAAGTAGTTGATTACATAGATCTTCCTTCCATGGAGTTGCTAGGTAGTTTCAACCTGTCAATCTTCTGGTTAGCAGCCAAGAGTTTAACCTTTATACCACCGATTATCCTTCCATGTGTTATGAAACTCTAAAAAATACTTTTTTGAATGGGTAGGTAAATCTGTTAAACTGTATACTGTCTCAGACTGTTCACTATTATTGTTAAGTGCTGTCGAGTCGTAGATGACCCGACCTATAGTTACCCTATGAATGAAAGTCTTTCATCTTTTATCCATGTTCATAGAGTTTCCAAAGGCAAGCTTTTTTTTTTTTTTTTTTTGGAAGTGGATGCCACTCCTGCTTCCAAGCCTGTTTTATTCGGGAGATCCATTATTTTTTAAAAATAAAATAATATTTTATTATTATTATTATTTTTGTGTGTGTACCATCAAATTGGATCTGACTGGTACAGGAGGAAATTGCCCCTCCTCCAGCAAAGCATCTAGTAGTTTTGAACCATGTACCTCTGGGATTGTAGTGCAGTTTCTTGCCACTCTGCCACCAGAGCTCCTTCATAAAAACTTTTTTAAATATGAAGACAAATCCAATATGCCCACACCCTATTGTGAAGAAAAGCCACACCTTAATCTCAACTTCAAACCAGGAAACACACCTTAACAGAATCCTGCCACTCTGCTCAGCTTCCTAGCCTGGAAATATCCCCAGACTGTCAGGCGAAAGCCTTTTTAAATATAAGGCCAAATCCAATCTGCTCGCACCCTATTGTGAAAAAAAGCCACTTCCTAGTCTCAACCCCAAACCAGAAAGGACCTTAGCAGAATTCAGCCACTCCACTTATCTTCCCAGCCTGGAAATAGCTGTTCAACAGAGAAGCAAAATCAATGAAGCTTATAGACATATTACAGGCCTGTTGGTCAGACATCAAAAAGAAAACATCTGGAGAGCCAGATCTAGGTCATCAGCAGGAAGCATCTCAGACTGCTAGCTTGAAGGCTACTGGCTTCAGAAGCTGAAATGTCCAAGGGTTGTTTGTTGGGAAGCAGGGTGGCAGGGGGCTGGCTTTGGATACTAATGAGTTCAAAGTCAGCAGATATGGCAGGCCAATGGATTAAGTCTGGAGACCATGAACCATATAGCCAAATGTAGAATTGGAGAAGTTAAACTAATGGAAGGAATGAATAAGTTAGAGGACAGAACAGATTTTTAAAAGGAAATCCCAGAAGATGTAGCATAGTATTATAATGAGATATGCAAATGCTTAAAATTGGAAAACAAAAAGGAAAGAATACTTCTGATACTGACATTTCTCCTGCCAAAATTACTGAAAAAAGAAGTCAGGCCTTCATTTTGTTGCAATAGTGGAAAATTTAGGGGCAAAATAATGAATGAAACAAAAGCATTCATTTTGGTGTGATGGAAAAAATATAGAGTCACTGTACCAGAAAGAATTTGTTGATGCTCCGTCATATCAGAAGTTAATGTATGATCAAGAACCAATGATACTCAAGGACGAAGGCCAAGCTGATGACATTGGCTGAAAACCACGGCTCCAGGAATTGTCAGAATATCAACAAATGCATCCAGTGCTTGGTGTACTTATTTAGTCTATGCTTAGAATTTTGGAGGGCAGTTACCTACTCAATCAATAGGAAGAGATCTATATTTGTGTTAATTTAAAAGAAATTTGATACAACATATATGGGGATTATAGAATAATATCGTTGATGTCACATGCAAGAAAAATCTTGCTGGAGAGAATTAAGAAACAACTAGAGAAGTACACTGTCAGGGAATTTCCAGAAATTCAGGCTGAATTTGGAATAGGATGTAGAATAAGGGATTTAATTGCTGACAACAGATGGATCTTGGATGGAAGCCATTTATACTAGAATGATGTTTACCTGTGTTCCATTGACTGTGCAAAGATATTCAGCTGTGTGGATCATGACTTAGAGGCAATGCTGCCAATGACGAGAATTCCCAAACAATTGTGCTCGTGTGAAACCTGTTTAAAGACCAAGAGGCAGTTATTCAAACAGAATCAGAACGTACTGCATGGCTTAAAATCTAGAAAATCTTACATCAGGGTTGTAGTTTTTCATGATACTTATCTGACTTGTATGCTCAACAATAATGCAGGAAGAATTCATCAGGGCTGAATACATTAACAACCTGATATATGCAGATGACATAACCTTGTTTTCTGAAAAGTGAAAATGGAGAAAACTTAAGGCATTTATTGATGAGGCTCAAAAACTCTAGCATTCAGCATGAAGAATAAAAAAAAAATAGAAGTGAACCAATAAACAGTATAAAGATAAAAGAGAATTGGAGTTGTCAAGAGTTTTGTTTTGCTTGGGTTCACCATTAATGTCCATGGAAATGGCAGTAAAGAAATCAAATGTTGTATTGCATTGAACAAATATGTGGCAAAGGATCTTTTTAAAGTGTTTAAAAACAAGGATATCACTTTGAGGATAAAGGTACACCTGACCCAGGCCATAATATTTTCAGTCATCTTAAGTTGTACAATGAGTCGGGAAGACTGAAGAATATTTGACACCTTTGAATTATGGTATTGATAAAAAATATCTAACACGGATTGCCAAAAGAACAAACAAATTCACCTTTGAAGAAGCTTAGTTACGTGTTTTGGAAGTGAGGATGATGAGGCTTTGCTTTATATACACTTTGGGAATTATATCAGTAGCAACAATCTCTTGAGAAGAAAATAACTCTTGAGTTGACATGAATCAGCGTAAACTAGTTAGCATTAGGGTTTTTAACTACTAACATTTTATTATTCAAGTATGTTTTGTTCCATGTATGCATGTACTTTGTGTTTTATACAGTCTTTAATTTACACTCATTTTGTTCCATATAAAGAACTTTTTTTTACACATTGTGTCTTATAAAATTAATCACCATTGATCTACGTGCACTACTGTCTTTTCAGATCCCCACTGGATCTTTCCTAATTCCTTCAGCCCCTACTTCCGTTCACCAAACTCTGTCATCCCAATGGTTTCTCTCCTGCTCTCCCTCTACCCCTTCCCTCTCCCTCTTTGGACATTTATACACATATTACTAGTTATCCTTCTATTTTTACAATAATGCACTGATGCAGTAATTGTCCTTATGAGTCTGGCATCCACTTCCTAAATAACATGCTTCCAGAAAATCTATGAATTTTGATAAATGTCGATAGTTGTAGATGGGCTTCAGGCCTTTTGTTCATAGGGTCACTATGAGTCGAGCTTGATTTGAAGGCAATCAACAACAACAGCAACATGAGACTGAGTTAGTTAACTCGGTATAATTCTTTCTAAATTCTCCCATAATATGTAGTATTTTAGAAATCATTGATTCTGAAAGCTGCATAGTATTCCATCAAGTGAATGTACATAATTTCTCAATTTAGTTGATTGTGATTGGGCGGTTAGGCTGTTTCCATGCTCTTGCTAGTGTGAATAATACTGCTATAAACATCAGTGTACAAATCTATGAGCTTCAGTTCTATTTTCCTTGTGATATATTCCGAGCAGTGGAATAGCTGGGTTGTATGGAATTTCTATGTTCAGCTTTTTGAGGAAGTGCCAATCTGCCTTCCAGGTTGGCTGTACCATTTTACAATCCCATCAACAGTGTACGTAAGTTCCAATCTCTCCACATCCTCTCCATATTTATTGCTTGCTGTTAGGTTTTGGTTTAAGGCTACCTGATGGCACAGGGAGTTGTGCTGCTAATCCAAAGACTATCTATGCCTCTGTGATCATCTGAATTCACAAGAACTCTATGAAGAAAGATGGACAATCTCCTGTGTGATTGACCCCCTACTAAACCCCCTAGAGGCTTAGCTGTGAGTTGGTACCCACAGCATAGGAATGACTCTGAGTTGTTTGAAACCTCATGGAGGGTTGTGCATGAGTCATTTCAGACCTAGCTTTTGAGGGAAGATGGGGAGAAAAAAGAGATTGAGACCTGAGTGAATAGGATTGGAGAGGGACACCTACATAATGCCAAAGGAGGAAAAATAGACCTAGGCTACCTTTCATTTGAATCTAACGAAACTGGATTTTGGATTTGTTCTTATTGGTTGACAAACAGGCATGAGAAGACACACAATCTTGATTCTGAAAACATGAGAGCCTTTGGCATATCACCATCCTCTTGTGGCCAGGTACTTCCAGTGAAATCTCAGTAGCACTCATCTCATGGAACTCCTGAAATTGATGTTGGCCACTCAAACAAATTATCTCTACAGGCAGTAAAGCTATGTATGCAGTTATGCTTCTATGGATGTGTGGATTGGGACCATAGATGAGTTGCCCATTTTTCAATCTCACCTTCTTAATATGTTGGATATATTTTTGGATTCCCATCTCTTAAAAGCCAAGTATTACTACTCTTAACAGCTCAAAATATACACTTTAAAATGTAACTAAGTGTATATACTCACATGTTTAGTAGTGAAGACTTAAGAAAATTCAGCAATTATTATTGGGACAAAAACTGTGTCTCTACCTTTGAGATGAATTTTCAGTAGTGACACTGTTGACCCCCCCCCATTGTCCTTCTCTGTAACTAAAGCTATTAACTTCAGCCAGACTTACTTTATGTTGAATTCCACTTAACTGAAAATAGTATAATAGCATATATTTGTAGTGTAATTGCAGCAAAAAGAGTTGTGTAGGGCCCAGTAATGCACCTAGAATTTGTGAAACATATTTCATAGCTTGCAGAGATATATACAATTTTAGTTTCTTGCTGAAGCCAGTCGACAACCTTCATGCACCTCCAATATACCCACTTAAAATAATGTTAGCGGCAGCTCTCATTTAGTTCTTCTCAACTATATTTTCCTTATCTCTCTCTGAAGCCCTCTGTTACCCTCAGGTCGCTTCCCTATTTTTGCGTCTATTCCCAGTGTTTGGGCTTAGCATGATTTGATAAGGTCTTAGCATCTATTTTGGTTAATGTTCACTTCTGGGAGGATGCCTTTCTCCGGTTTGCTCCAGCTTGACTTCTTTTTAAAACTTTTTATTAGAGTTATTGCAAATTTACTGAGAATAAAATAAAATGAAATAGCATCTCATTTTATTTCCTAACATAACACCACAAAATATCTTCAACTCATCCCTCGGCACCTATGCTTTGGCCACTCAATATTCTCCCTTCCTAGTGAAGAGATTTTTAAAAATATATTATAATTACAGTCATGTCAAATGCATGTGTGTCAATATACAAACTAGTAAGTGGCAAAATATCAAGGCTAGTATTCTCATCACTATTGTTGTTAAGTGCCATCGAGTCGTAGACAACTCATAGCAACCCTATGAATGAAAGACCTGAGCATTTGTATAACTTTCGTCCTTTCTCCAGGTTCATAGGGTTTCCAGAGGCCAGCTATTTCAGAAGTGGATGCCACTCCTGCTTACAAGCTTGTTTTAACCAGAGGCCAAACACTGTCCACCATGGGTAACCATTATCACATTTGACACATCAGTGTCACAAAGTTTATCATCACGGCAACCACGAGTTACCTCTGTACAGCAAATGGACAGACCAGTGTTATATCACTTAGAAGAATGTTTGACTGAAAACAAAAGCAGGCCTGAGAGCCACAGATTAAAATCACCCACCTTTGACTTGTTAGCATAACTACCTAGAATATTATACATGCCTGTAAAGTGATCTAAAGATATAAAATTAACAGAAGGAGGCAATTTAGTCACATTTACAAAATTTGATCTACAAATAACATCATTAATCTTTGTTATTTTTAATAGCAGTATCAGGATGGATGGTGAAGAGATTGAGATTGTTCACAGCTTCAGTTTGCTCGGCTCCACGGTCAACACTCTTGGCACCAGTAGCCAGGAAATCAAA
>NW_006399802.1:10599029-10605666 GCF_000299155.1 Elephantulus edwardii | reverse complement strand
TGTGTCAGAGGCAGTGAGATTGGCACAGGATAGAGCAGGGTTTAGGGCTGTTGTACATAGGGTCGCTATGAGTTGCAAGTGACTCAACAGCACATAACAACAACAACAGCAGTTACAAGAGATGTGATAATCAAATATTAGCAAATTTTAGATCTAACATGAGCTTTCTTTCTATTTAATTCTCATTTTGTCTTTTCTTTTCTAGTCCAAATCCAGACATTTCATAAAAATATGGACAAATGTCAAGGCTAAACAGTCTGACCTGTAAATTTAAATGGGAGGAATTATAGAAAATACACCTTGGGATCTCTTCAATTACTGTGATGAAATTATGGGTAAAATTAAATGTACTCTTACTGGTGTTCTTATGTGCTGTGGAGATGAAACGGACTCATAACTAACTAACCCTCCAGCTTGTTTTCAGAGGCGATAAATTCACAGAAAGAGATTGTCCATCTTTCTCCTGCAGAGCAGCTGGTGGATTTGAACTGTGTACCTTGTATAATTCCTTACCACAAGGCCACCTGATCTCATCATTACTTAAAATGAATTAAACTTACTTAAATGTGAGTATTCACATTTTGTAACTACAGGAAAAAAAATACTGAGTTTGTATTTCAGTTTACATGTGAAGACATTTATATCGTAGGCTCACTTATGGTGGGCTTCTATTATCTTCAGATATATTGTGAGTTATTTTTTATAGTGTCCACAGTTCTTTATTTTTGTCTTTTACTTTTTTGTATGTGCACTTCATTGTGAAAGATTCTATTATCTTGAAGTCTATTGATTCTTTTTATGTCTATATTGAGTCAAGTTCCTACTGTATGGTTACAAAATATTCTAGCATTTCCTTCTGATTGCTTATTATTACATCTCTCTGATGGCATTACTCATTTTTACTTTCAGATATGAAAGTAAAATCTAATTATTTTTGTACAGTCTTCCACAGAATTTTCTGACCCTTCTCACTTCATACTAAATATAAGAGGAGAATTAAATTACAACAAGATCCATGTGGTTTTCAGGTGGAGATCTATAAGGATCACCGGGGAAATCGTGAAACTATAGATTTTGATTCAGTATATCTAGTATGAAAATGAAAATTCTCGGTGGATGACCCAGAATAAATTTATTCAAAGCCTTTTACTATAATGAAAAAAATTTTTACCTACTGAGTGAAATTCTTATCTTTCAATACAAACCTTATGTATCCTAGTCTGACTTCACTACTCTTCAAGAGAATTAAAATATCATTCCTATATTTGGCCAAAACTCATGTTTTTGTGACTTGGTGTTAAAGGGTTGACTAAAATTCATAGCAAGCTTATAAACCACAGAGCAGACCCACCTTGCCCTATCCTACAAAATTCTCACAATCTCTGTCATGCTCCAATCAATTGTTAGAGTCACTGTGTCATTCCATTTTTTGAAGACTGATCCTCTTTTACTGACCCTTTGCCTTTTCCAGCATGATGTCTTTTTCCAAGGACTTGTAGCTCGTGACAACATGCCCACATTATATGTGATGAAGTTTCCACCCTACTTTCCTCTAAGGCGCACTGCAGTTATACTTTTCTAGGACCAAATTGTTTGTGTTTTTGGCAGTTTATGAGATATTCAACACTCTTTGACCAAACCACATTTACGGTTAGGAGTAGGGTTAGAAGTAGTGCCCGAGTCTCCCAGTACTCTCACTTCCACAACACCTGGAATTTGTTAACATTCCATTTTTGCTGATCAATTAGGGACAATGTGATAGTGTTTATTCTTCAATCTTCACTAATTGATATATAATTTTGTGGTTGTTGTCAGTGCCGTTGTGTCGCTTGTGACTAATAGCGACCTATTGTACAAGAGCCCTAAACCCTACTCTGTCCTTTGCCAACCTCACTGTCTCTGACATGCCTACTCCGATTACCCCAATAACTGAATTGATCCATCTCATTGAGGGTCTTCCTCTCCTGCACTATCCCTCCACTCTCCCAAACATGTTGTCCCTTTCCAAAGACTGGTCCCTCCTTGCACCCTGCCCGAAGTATGTCAGCTGAAGCTTCAGAATACTTGCCTCCAAGGAGCAGTCTGATTTAATTTTCTCCAGGACAAACCAGTTTTCTCTCCATGGTGTATAGTCAACACTCTTTTTTTTCCCAGCACCACAGCTCAAGGGCATCAATTATCTTTCTTTCATCCCTAGTCACTATCCAGCTCTCCAATGCATAGCACATAATTGTGGAGCCTTTGGTCCAGATCAAACACACTTAGTTTCTAGCCTGATGTCACTGCTCTTCAGTATTCTGGAAAGGTTCCTGACAGCTGATTTTCCCAGTGCAACTTGTCTCATGATTTCCTGGCTTCTGTTACCAAGAGTGTTGACTGTGGAGCCAAGAAAACTAAAGCTGTGAACACTCTCAATCTCTTCACCATTCATAATGATGCTGCCAGTTGGCCCAGTTGTGAGAATCTTTGTTTTCTTTATGTTGAACTTCAATCCACATTGAAGGCTGCAGTCCTTTGACCTTCTGCAGCAAGCATTTTAGGTCCTCCTCAGTTTCAGCAAGCAGGGTTGAGTCATCTGCATAACGCAGGTTGTTGATGAATCTTCCACCAATTCCAATGCCACATTCCTTCTAATACAGTCCAGCATCCTGGATGACCTGTTCTGCATACAGGTTGAAAAGGTATGGAGACAAAATACATCCGTGGTGGACACCCTTCACAATTTTGAACCATATAGTGTCTCCTTGCTCTGTTCTGACAACTGCCTCTTGGCTCTATTATAGGTTTCACATAAGCATGATCAAGCGTTCTGGGATTCCTATTCTTCTCAGAGTCAACCACAGTTTGTTGCGCTCCACACAGTCAAAAGCCTTTGTGTAGTCAATGAAACAAAGATAGACTTCCTCTGGTATTCTCTGCTTTCTGCCAAGATCCATATAACATTATCTATTATATCCCTAGTACCACAGCCTCCTCAAAACCCAGCCTGCACATCTGGCATTTCTCTGTGGATGTGTTGCTCCAGTCATTTTTTGATAATTTTCAGCAGAAAATGCTTGAATGTGAAATTAATGATGTTGTTTGATAATTTCCACACTCTCAGGTCACCTTTCTTTGGAATGGGAATATCTGATATGTTGCTGAGTTTGATTTATTAAAAAATGTCAACCTTCCCATCCACCTTGAAACCATAGTAGTGGCAAATTTGTTCTTCAACTGAGGTTTGGGAATTTACTCATAATTTTTGTAATTAAAAAGAATTCTAGAGTCCAATGAATCAGTCTGTTCCTTTGCTTTTCTGTCTTTAGTGCTATGTGTGTTCAAAGACTTTCTCCTCTATTTGGTAAAGAAACGTTATGCTAAGATTCTAGTCAATTTAAACATAACAAAATTTTCAGCATGTTAAAAATGTGAGGAAACATGCACCGCACATAACACTCCCATCCCTCAACCCTGTTCTATTCCTTACTTCACCCACAGGGTATCAGAGTGACCAGAAGAAAGGGCAAGAATAAGAACTGAGCAAAGTTCAGTGATGAGGTAATGTCTGCTGTGCACATTCCTTCATCATAAAGTAACTGAGCCTTCACACCTCCACCTTGTTATTTCTCAAGAACGGCATTGTTAGCCATGTCAAAATAAACTGCCTTGCATTTTATATAGTTGGAAGTTACAATGCAAAATAAAAAAGTCAACAGTTATGACACATTACGAACTCAAGTAGCCTATACTCATCTATCCCTTACTTCTTATAGCCATAAATATTGATCAAAATGGTTATTTAGTTTTGCTATGTGGTTGAGAGCATTAGCAGTAATTTTGTGATATCAACATTTAATTTTCACCTGCATCATAACACTGGAGATTATTGCCTCCTTTATAATGTAGACTTTCTGTTTAGCCTACATGTATCTATCTGTAAATGCTTCTTCTTTGTTTATTTTAGTGTGCTGTTTTCCTTCTCAGCTATAATTTATAATAGTTTTCTCTTTTCCCTTACCGTCTAAGAACACTTTAGTCACATAAAACTACATTTTGGGAACTCTTATGCACAAACTATACTGGAATTTAACAGAGAGGCACAATCCCAAAGCTGGATTTATGAAACAAGTCAACATGCTGCCGAAGTCTGTGTATGAGTCAAAGAATTTAATGATCTGATGGAGAGAGAAAAGAATACTAAAACTTGTCTTGGCCTTGAGAGATTTCTTTTTTATTCCCATCACTTTAATAAAAGTAAACAATCTAAGTAGTCATGAGAGAAAAAGTTTACAATCGCATGTACTCATAATGCATTCTTGTAGAAAAAGAGCAGAATTTAAATGGAAAATTGTTGTTGTTGTTAAGTGCCGTTGAGACGCAGGCGACTCATAGCGACCCTATGAAGGAGAGTCCTCGACGCTTGGGTGCTTTTCTTTCATCCTCTCTCCAGGTTCATAGGGTTTCCGGAGGCAAGCTATTATGGAAGTGGATGCCACTCCTCCTTCCCAGTTCAAATTTAATCACTATCATTTTCAAGCTTTTTAAACACTCAAAACGTAAGATTATTATTTTGACCTGTTTCTCTTCATTCATATCTTGGGAATATAAGCTGAACTTAAGTTCAGCTTCAAAGGATAAATATTTTCTTAAAACTTATGTACTATATGCTCTTGAATATGTTATTTCTTCTATTATCATCCTCTTATTCAAACTTCCTTCAACATAATAAATCCTATCTCTTAACAAGCAATTTGGGCCCTGTAAAGAAATACTGAAGAAAAAATGCTTTGCTATCTCTATCATAACAAGTTTAGAGGAATGAGAGTCTCTGACTTAACTGTGTTCATGTGGAGCCTATCTTAGACCAGGAGGCTGCTGCACGAATAGAGTAGGTGAATATTGCTTTGTTTAAAATTGAGAAGAAAGTGTGTCAGGGTTGTATTCTTTCTCCATACCTATTCAATGTGCATGCTGAGAAAATTATCCAAGTAGCTGCATTCTCTGAAAAAGAAAGTGGCATCAAGATTATAGGGAGATTCATCAATAACTTGTTTTATGTGGACAATACCTTACATGCTGAAAGTGAGGAGGACGCAACATTTGTTGCAGAAGATAAAATGAATGCAGCCTTCACTATGGATTGCATCTCAATGTCAAGAAAACAAAGATTCTTACCACTGGACTGATAGGCAACATCATGACGGATGGAAAGGAGATTGAAACTGTCAATATCTTCATCTTGCTCGGATCCACAATTAACTCCCTTGGTACCAGCAGTTAGGAAATACAGAGATGCATTGCACTGGGGAAATCTGCAGTTAGGGACCTCTCCAAATTATTGAGGAGTAATGATGTAAGTGTGAGGACTAAGGTGCATCTGATTCTAGCCATAGTCTTTCTGTTCACTTGCTATACATCTGAGAGCTGAACAATGAATAAGGATGACAGAAAAAGAATTGACACCTTTGAGCTGTGGTGTTGGAGAAGAGCACTGACATACCATGGATGGCCAGGAAAATGGATATGTCTTGGAAGGTGTATAGCCTGAGTGTTCTCTGGAGGCAAGAATAATGAGGCTTTGCCTCACATAATTTGGGCAGGTTGCTAGGAGAGAAGCTATTCCTTAGAGAACGACACGATGCTGATAAGGGTGGAGGGTCGGTGAAGGAGAGGAAGACCTGCAACCAGGTACATTGACATGGTGATTGCTGCAGTGGCCTCTAGGGTGTCAGGAAGTGTGAGGATGGCACAAGATAGAACATGGTTCAGATCTTAGGGTCACTATGAGTCATACTCAATTTGATGTCACCTAACAACAACAATAACAACAACAGCATAGTATCATCAGGGGCTCAATAATATTTTTCTTTATGCACTGCAATCTTGAAGCCACATAGTTCCAGGCCACCAGCCATTCTGAGGGAGAAAAAGGGACAATCTCCTCTCATGTGATTAATTGTCTCTTGAAAACGACTGGAGGGTCAGCTATGGGTTGATGCCAACTCTATGGTACACAACAACAGTAACACTTTTGATAATTGCCAACTAGTATCAGGAAAGTTTCAGATCCATATGGGTAGTGCTGGTGACATGGCATACAGTATACTACTTACATAATTTTCACCTTCCTTTAAAAATGTCTAAATCAATGGGCAAAAGACATGGAAAGAATTTTCACAAAGGAAGATATTCAAATGGCCGACATGCATATTAAGAAATACTCTGAATCACTGGCAATAAGAGAGATGGAAATCAAAATCACAGTGAGATATCATCTCTCTCCAGTAGCAGTGGCAAAGTTTAACAGGACAGCAAGTACTGAAATGTTGGCGAGGATGTGAGATAGGAACTCTTTTACATTGTCGGTGGGATTGTACAATGGTGCAACCACTCTGGAGGACAGTCTGGTGCTTCCTCAAAAAGCTGAACATAGAAATTCCATATGACTCAGCTATTTCTTTCCTTGGAATATACCCTGAGAAAATTAGAACTGAGACTCAAATGGAAAGTTGTACACCAATGTTCATAGCAGCATTATTCACCATCACAAGAACATGAAAACAGCCCAGATGTCCAACCACAAACAAATGAATTGAGAAGGTATGATACATTCATACAATGGAATACTACATAGCATGTAGGAGCAATCATTTTG
>NW_006399802.1:10564274-10592609 GCF_000299155.1 Elephantulus edwardii | reverse complement strand
TACCTTCTTCTCCAAAGTACATGGAACGTTCTCTAGAATAGATCACATTCTAGGTCACAAGGCAAGCATCAGTAGATTAAAAAATGTAGAAATAATACAAACCATCTTGTCAGACCATAATGCCACAAAATTAGAAATTAATAATAGGATGATAAAGGAGAAAAAACCATACATTTGGAAGCTGAGCTTTAACTTTTTAAGATTATGATATTGATATTTTAAATTGGTTCCATTTCTGCAGCAAAGCATTAGTTTTGGTGAATGGCTAGGTATAGAATCAAGTAGGGCCCTTTAAGAATCAATAATGCACTTGCTCACCTTCAGTCTGGTGAGTATCTCATCAGTGGGGAAACTGTTATTCATTCAAGACTAAGTAAAGATGGAAGCAAATTGTATTACTAATTGGAACAGTCATCATTTAAGTTATCTGGAAGATTAACTTTTTATTCATTTTGTAGACATTTTTTGTGAGTCATCCTTGAATTTTTCTTTTCAGTCACATCATGAATTCAATAACTCAATGTATAAAGTTTTAGATATTGTCTCTTCTGAAATCTTTCTGTTTGCCCTCTCTCAGTCCTCACAGCGACAGCTTTAGTGAAGTTACCACCTGAACATATCCTTTCCTCAACTTTCAGAGACACCTTTTACTTGCTTTTCTAGCTGCCAGTTTCTCCTTGTTCAAATATATTTCTGCAGTACTGTTCAAATTACCATACTGAAAGTCGAAATTGGCTATGCGACTTCCTGATTAAAATTATCTTTTCTTCTACACTGTAGATTGGATGAAGTCCAAACCTCTTTGCATATCAGACAAGACTGTGCATTTCCTGACCTTTGTCTGACTCCAACCTAATCTTCCATCTACATGACATTCCCATTCTATATGCACAAGACTAGAGGTCCAGACCTATCAGGATGCCTACATTTTCCTGGGTGTCTCTATCATAATGACTTCTCTTCCACAGTGCACTGTCTGCCCTGAATATTCTCCCATGTCTGGAAATAATCCTCATTACTTTTCTTAAAGTGGCCTCAGACAGAGACTACTTCCTGCAGAAAAATTTTCTAGATATTTTCTGCTAAAACAACTAATATAAATAACTCTTCTCAGTTTATTTGCAAGAAACAAAGTTAGGGAATAGGAAAAGATTGTAATAAAATGATGACTCTAAACCTAAGCTTAAGGCATAGAGCTCGCCTATTTAAAATATGCTGCACAATGAAAGTTTAACATTTAAAGAATTAACAACCAGGAGAGAATAAAATAGATTAATGGGGCCTTCTAAGAATCAAATCCCTATGCACATCAAAAAAACTTCTCCAACAGACTAAGAAGGTAACCCACAGACTGGGGGAAAAATATTTGGCAATGAGATATCTGATAAGAGACATTCAAAATTTATAGAATACACCAGCATCTCAACAAGAAAAAGGTAAACAACCCAATCACAAAATGGGCACAAGTTATGAATAGACACTTCATCAAATAAGACAGATGTCATGGAGTCTGTTCTGACTTGTATCAACCACAAAGAACAGAGTAGGACTGTAGCCTTATGGGGATGTGATCTTCATGGGCCAGATTATTTTTAGGTATCAAAAAGTTCGCTATGATTCATTGAGACCCTATGAACATCATCTCTGGCACACTTGAGCCCATTGCTGAACTCATTGTGTTAATCCACCTCACTGAAGTTCTTTCTCTTTTTCACTAACACTCTACCTTGATGTCTCTTTTCAAGAAATAACCTTTCCTAGCAATATGCCCAAAGTATGTGAAATGAAGTTTCACCATGTTTGCCTTCAAGTAGTATTCTGACAACACTCCGTTTGAACAACAGCCTCTTGGTCTAGGTCTAGTTTTCATCTGAACATACTTAAGTGTTCTGGGATTCTCTTTCTTCTTAATGTTAGCCATAATTTGCTGGGATCCACATAGTCAAATAACTTTGCTTAGTCAATAAAGTAAAAAAAAATGCACAAATGGGCATTCTTTTGATATTCTCTGCTTTCAGCTATAATCCATCTGACTTCAGTAATGGTATCCCTGGTGCCATGACCTTTTTTAAACTAAGCTTGACCTTTAGACAGTTTTCTGAAAATGTCTATCTAGTATATTATTTCTAGTACATTTGGATGGTCTTCAGTAATATTCTGTGTGCATGTAATTTTATAATTGTAATCATATTGTTTGATAATTTTCACATTCTCCTGGGTCTCTTTTCTTGGGAATGGGAGCAAATATGGATCTTTTCCAGTCAGACTACCAGGAAGCTGTTCTCCAAATTTCCTGGCATATCCTGATGAGCATGTCCAGGGCTGCATCTATTAGTTGAAAGATGATAATTGGTGTTACATTGATTGCTGACACTGTATTTTTTGTCAATCCCTTTTATTTAGCTTGAACTTCTTCCTTCATTTCAACTGTCTCTTGATTATATGGTACTTCCTGGAATATTTCAGTGTTGGCCAACTCTTTAGTACAGTGATTCTGTGTATTCCCTCCATCATTTTTCTTAAATACTATATTTATTTGCATACAAAATAAGTGCTGATGCTTCCTGGACTATTCAAAACCTTGCCCATAGCATTTCGCAGTATTTTTTTTAAGATTTATTTATTTATTTTCTTGTTGTGTGTCATCAAATCTGATCCAACTGGCACAGGAGGAAGTTGCCCCTCCTTCTCCAGCAGAGCATCTGGTGGTTTTGAACTATGTGCCTTCAGTATTGCAGTGCAGCTTCTTGCCACTAGGCCACTAGAGCTCCCACATCCCTCAGTATTGCAACTGCACTTGGCCAGCCAGGTCTTTTCGCTAGCTAAGCTGCTGGTGAATTTGAACATTAACCATTGCATTACAAGTGCTTCTTCTGACATGTAAATATGTTTCATTTTTAATAATATTTTTGGTTCTTTATATTTATACACTCAATTCTTTTCATGCTGCCTAGAAAAGACATCCTTTGTTTCAAGAATTAAAAGAAATATAGTAGTTCTTGTTCTTTTCAGAAACATCATAAATGCTAATTCATTTAACAATTGTGATCTCTCTAGGAAAGGAGGCTCTCCTGTAATCTCCATTTTACAAAGAAGAAAATTAAAACTAATAATAATTGAGAAATTTGTTTTGTGGAACACAGACATAGCAATGATAGTGCTAAGATGCAAAGTTAGACAGCCTAAATCCAGCACATACAAATGGTTTACTGTTCTTCCACAAGGCTTTCTGACTCTACTCCAACATACTTAAGAGTCTTACAGTACTTATATCTTAATGGAGCTTGCAAACTAGTAGAGAAAATCAACAATAAGCTGACAGGTGTTGGTAAATAGAACTGGAATAATTATGAAAATATAATGAAGATTTAGGTGTCAGAACAAATGGAAGAGAGGCCCATGTAGGGTCACAAGGCCATAGGAAAGCCTTTACATTTTAATCATGACAGAAAATTCCTAGAGTGTTTGCTGTGTTGGGAGATGACTCTACTATCATCGTGTACCAACAGCTACAATTGTTTGTGCAGTGTTAGAGAAAGAATCATTAGCAACCTGTGATATGCAGATGCTACAACCTTGCTTGCCAGAAGAGAAGAGGACTCAAAGCACTTGCTAACAAAGATAATGGATTACACATCAACATGGATGATACATCAATATAAATAAAACAAAAATTTTCATAAATGGACCAATGCGCAATTTTGCTACAAATGAAGAAAATATTAAAATTATCAAGGATGTCATTTTATCTGAGTCCATAACCACAACTATGGAAGCAGCAGTTGAGAAACCAAATGAGAAATGGGCCGGGGAAAAAATCTCCTGCAAAGAATCTAAGTGCTAAAGAACAGGAACAGTGGCTTAAAGACTACATTGCACCTCCCCTATCACATGCGATTTTCTGCTGCCTCATATGCAAGCAAAAGCCGGGCAGTATATAAGAAATAAAGAAAAAGGGATCATTGTATTTGAATTATTTTATTGACAAAAATATTGAACACACCATAGACTTCAAGACAAGAAACAAATCTCTCATGGGAGAAGTGTAGCCAGAATTCTTCTTATCAAAAGAAGCCAAGATGGCAGGAATTCATCTCATATATTTTACATGTGTCATCAAGATAGACCAGTCCTTGGAGAAGGACATTATACTGAATTAAAGTAGAGGATGAGAAAAGAAAAAAGAAAAAGATCATTAATGTGATTAATTTACAGAAAGGCTGCAAATATAGCAAAGTTTGCAGGGAGGACAGAATGTTGAACAATGTTTTTTTCCATTGTACATGGGGTCATTGTGGGTGGAACTGGCTTGACAACATTCTAACAATGATAGACTCTTACAAAAATTCCTCAATTAATCAAACTAACATTAGAAAAGGCTCTAAGTTCTATGCATAAATATGGGGTGCATCAATTATTGATAAGTGTTTGGTGGCCTGATAGATAGGAAGTTGCACTGCCAGCTCAAAGGTGGACAGTTCAAATCCGTGAAATGCTTCCCGGAGAAAGAAGCATGATCTTCCCGGTGTGATTTACAGTCTCTAAAATACTGTTGGAGGATCAGTGGTGAGTTGGTCCCAACTCAACAACACTGTGTAATTCTCATGTTTTCGTTTATTAGTCACATCTCAAGCAAAGGACACACACTATGTAGACCTGAAGCTAGGGAGGAACAGGCCTCGAGAAGAACTCATGGGAGGAGTTCAAAGAGAAAGCAAAATTAGCACAAAACTTCTGAGGCTGGAAGGATCTTGAAGACTTGAAAACAATGAGGCTAGTTGGGAGAAGCAATCATCAAATTTTTGGAATGTATAAATTTAGAGTTTTTAAGTGAAAAAAAATGATTTGGTTTGTAATTCTCAATTCTTTCTAGTTGATGTGACCAAGGATCAATTATTATTACTGATTAAGAATATGGAATGATCATTTTGCTCAAGTGACCTAGGGAACATTTGCACTCTTTCTTCAACTTCCACATCAAGTCTTGTGAATGACACTTTTTACAGCCTCTTGAAACCCATTAGAGAGTCAACTGAATAGGTTCTGACTCAACAGCAAGAACAATAACAGTATCAATGTTATTCTAATATTTAGCATGACCACTAGTCCAGGTTTACTCAGAACTCACTCAGTTTACATATTTTTCCCCTAGGCTAATTATTAATTGCACCAGGAGAAAAGACCAAAATGTGGATGTCCGAAGAGACTCTGAATATTGCACTAAAGGGCTGAAAAGCAAAGGGAAGAAACCAAGAAATTAAGGAGCTGAATAGAAGATCTCAAAGATTTCAAAGGGCTGCTCAGGAAGACAAGACAAAGTATTATAAAGAAATGTTCAAGAAGCTGGAGTTGGAAAATCAAAAGGTCTGTATTGGCTCAGTACATCTTACGCTAATGGAACTAAAGAAGAAATTCAAGCCACAAGTTGCGTTGCAATTCTTAGGATGCTACGGGCAGAATAGTAATCTTTCAGGGAGCATTAAAAGAAAATGGAAGAAGTATTCAGAGTCATTGTACCAAAAAGAAGTGGCTGACTCAGAAGAATTTCAAGAAATAACATAAGATCAAGAGGCAATGGTGATAACGAAGGTCCAAACTGCTCTGAAGGGCTTGGCAATAAAATAAAGCCCCAGGAATTAATTGACACATTGGTATTGGAATACCAATTGACACATTTCAACAGATGTTGCCCTGGATGTGCCCCCAACTTGTGCTAAGAAGTCTGGAGTACAACTACCTGTGAGATGGATTGATATTGTAAATGGGGCAATAAGGGTTGGAGTGTTGGAATTAGTTAGACTGGCTCAGGACAGAGTTGGGAGCTGCTGTACATATATGGTCACTATGGGTTACAGGCAACTCTATGGCACATAACAACAACAACAATATTCTCAAAATGTACTAGTTAAAATGACTTATTAGAATTTTCTAGGTATAGTGACTCTAATACATTCAATTTTACATCCAAGCTTAAGCCAATCATATAAATTCCTCCGAAGTTTACCATTCCTCTGCCATTGATTACTTTCTCCATCCTACAACCCTGCATATTCCAGGACTTCTGAGATATTTTCAATATTGCTTAAATGTATCATGCTCTGCTGGTCATGTCTTCTCACTTACTTACCTTTCCACATTTTCCCACAGCTAACTTTTGTGTGCTATTCAAATTCAAAACAGCTTCTACATCTCTCAAGGGTTATTTTCACTTCTGTTCGGATTACGTGTTTTTCCTTGTGATAACACAGTCCTTTGTATTCTCAAAAGGTACCTCAAAACCAGGAAATGTTTGCTAAAGGAAGAAAGATAAATAGGCAGGCAGGAAGAAAATCAAAGAGATAAGTAAAGAAGGAAAGAAGGTAAAAGGATTTAATAATTAATCTCATCTATCAGACCTGTTCAATAAGTTATGACTATCACAGACGTACAGACTTCCTGTAACCTGATTACTATATTCACTATAAGACATTTATAAGTTCCTAGTTTTAAAAAAATGTATTTTGTGTGGCTGTTATTTTATCTTATCCATGGAATCCTGTAATTTAATTGCTGGGATTGGTTCTGTTCATTCTACAAATAAAGAAACTGATTCTAGTTGCTTTTACGTAGCCACTTTTCATTGTTACTACATCAAGACTAACGTGTAAGTTGGATGAAGCCATAAATTTATTTTTCCACATGTTGGTGGGTGATGACAAGCTTCAGTGTCTCAATTTGTGTTATCACTGACACTTCACTCAGGGGGATTTTAGTCAAATCTCATTTCCCAAGAAGAGTTGAATTTAATTCATAAGTTTATGCATTTCAAGTTAAAGTTTAGATGATATGGCAGAGAAGGGCTATCGACATATATTACATCAATATGTAATTGAAATGAAAACATGGTCATCGGAGGCTAAAGATTTTTAGGTCAAAGTATTGATTATTTTGCATTTCCCCTGTACATTCCTCAGATTCGTTCTCTCCCTGTAAAATTGATGCTTGCAATAACCATCTACCAGACGCTGTGACAAAAGTTTCCGGTTGCATTTAACATTTGAAGCACAGACAGGCAATTCAAGTCAGGAAGAGAGAAAGGAACATGGACATTTCTTCTTTGCTCTTTTTTAAAGTCTTTAGTTGTAGTTAGGAACTACTGGATCTATACATTCAGCTTGAAACCTCTCCATATTTCTAGTTCTCCATGGGGTGAGATAACTCAATTTCCCTTCCACTCTTTATTTTTATTTTAAGGGTGCTAGTTGGCATATTGCATGGAGGGACCAGTCCTTGTAGAGCAACATCATGCTTGGGAGGGTGGAAGGACAGTGCAAGGGAGGAAGATCCTTGACTGGGGTAATGGAGGTAAGTGTGTCAGAGAAAATATTGTTGGCTCAGGGTAGAGCACAGTTCAGAGTTGTTGTACATAGGGTTATTATGAGTCTCAAGTGACTTGATGACACACAATGACAACTACAAGAAGTTGTTTCTCTCTACTGCTAGTTTCAGGTGCCTCTTCATTTCTTCTTCCTGTAGTCTAACTATTATATAGTCTGTCTCTTTTATTAAAATCTCTTCATCTGAAACATTTAGGGTGATTCTATTTTCTCCAGGAATTTGAATTGAAATAAGCAATATCTTTATTTGCACTACCCATACAAATTTAGAGAGCTCTGGTGGTCTAGTGGGTAAAAAGTTGCACTGTCAACCCAGAAGCAGGAGGTTTGAATCCACCAGCTGCTCCACAGGAGAAAAACGGACAGTCTCCTTCAGTGAGATTTACAGCCTCAGAAAACTCACTGGAGGGCCAGGTATTAGTTGTTCCAAACTGGACGGCACATAAAAGCAACAATAAATATTTAATAACTGAGATTGCAAATGTTTGAGCACAAGCTATATTAGGTTGCAAATGTTTGAGCACAAACTATATTAGGTAGGATGCTTATTGTTTTTGTTTTATGCTGTCAAGTTGAAGCCAACTTATAGCACTCTCTCCAGTGAGTGTTTAGAGCCTGTAAATTTCATGGGGGGAGATTGTCCATTTTTTCTCCCACTGAGTAGTTGGTAGCTTAGAATGAATTCCTTTGGGTTGGTAGCATAACATGGCAGAAAAGAGTAAAACATTCTTCTCAAAAGACAAAAGTAAATGAGGTAATATAGCAAGAAGTCAGGATGTAAATGCTTATGGGAATTAATTTGTGATTCAACAACATAGATTTTTATTATATCTCCTTGACTTGATGTTTTGTTCAGGGTATCAGAACAGATTCTTTGCCTCCATATATCATATCCTCATTCAAAACAGGAATAAGAGGAAAGAGAAAAGGGCTTACTAGCTGTGTCTAGTCTTCCTAGTCAAGGTTTAGACTCTTTAAGGTTGATGCCAAAAGACTAATCTATAGCATTTCATTGAACATAATTATATTTCATGGACATCGCAACTCAAAAAAAGGTTGGAAAAATAATGAAATTTCTAGTGTTTTAAAAGGCGATAGGAAGAAAGAAGGAGATTCAGATTGAGAAGTCAGGCCACAAAGTTTGTCACAGAAAATGTTACTATAACTTTCTTTTAGCATAATTTAAATGTTTTCGTTTCAAAATCTCACAACAGATGTTAACTTTAAAAAGGTCTTTATTTTGTTGACATTTTCAATACTAAAGTGAAGTGGACCTTAAATGAAATGGGGGATGTATATTTGTGAAAGAGGTCAGAAACAGGGCTGATGATGTACTTGTTACTGAAATCATTCTGAAAAATGTATTGTGCTAATTTTTACCAGAATTTCTATAGGAAAAACATGTCAATAAGTTTTCAGTAGAAGCAGATGAGACCTTGACAGCACAAATGTCTGTAAGTATACAATAACAAAAGAAATAGTCATTGCTTCTGCAGTAAAACAAAAAATGAGAAGAATAAACTTGTTACGTATTTGACATTGAAGAGAAAAGGAAGAAATAAATCATGAGGAACTGGACAAATAGTTCACTAAGTTGAGAAAAGAGGCAAGCACCATGTGCACTAAGGTATACAGTGCCTGTGGTGTCCTGTAGTTTTTAGGTGCCAGCAAGCTGAATACAACTCCTAGTGATCCTATTAACCCTTCCCTATCCTTTGCCATCCTCAATCTCTCTGACACGTTGGAGCCCATTGCTGAAGTCACACTGTTAATCTACCTAGTTTGCAGTTACTTTCCTTTTTGATGATATATAGAACAAACATGTATAGCCTGGATTAAGTAAAATATAGCTTACAAATGAAGAAACAACAAAGTTTAGGGACTTGTTCAAGTCACACAAATGGCAGAGTTAGATTCTAGCATGTTAGTCTCACATCACATCCTAAGATCATTACCCTAGCCACTGTAATCTTTTATCATCTTATACATATATGATATACTTATACTTTCTTACTGTATCATTAATTTTCTAATCCCCTCCCCCGCTTTTAGGCTATTTTGCTTGATTTTCTTTTATGAGCTTGGTAATCAATGATAAATCACTTCAATGATAACTGCTTATTGAATGTTAGGTTTTGTACAAGAACCGAAAATGAACTACTAGAAAATGTAAATAATCACTTGGGATGGTTTAATGATGAAAGCTTATTCAATCAAAGGGTCACATCAGTCTGTGCATATATACATGACCTTATGTTTCATAAAAAAGTCTAAATTTATTCCTTCTGCAATTATACATTTAAAAACAAAACAGCTGCCACTTTGTTGAAGAAAAAGCTGTGAGTTGATCCATGAATCACATACTTAGAGTCTGTGTGTACAAAAGTTTTTTTCAGGTACATGAATTTCCTATCATTGTCGAGATTCTACATTAGCATCTATCTAAGGATTTTGATTTTTGGCTTATGAAAGCTTTAGTATCTAACTATAAAGAATTGGGATCTACATTTTGCTAACTAATCATCATGTCATACTTTGTTATACTAGTAACTAAAAGCTTCTTACTCCTTTTATTTTTATGGAATTTAGATGATTCTGTTGTAAATGTAACTAAATGGGCCAGAGTATGTTTGCAGGAGGAACCAAGAACAGAAATGACTTCTGAAATTTATGATCCATCATATCATTAGGATGCAAAAGTTACTGCACAACTTACTCTAGTCTACTTCAACAATAAAGAGGCCACTATATCATTTAACTTTCAAAAGTTGACAATCCTTAGGATTGACAACGTCAAATTTTAAATTTTCTGATATTATTTTGGGTTTGCCTTTTTCTCTACATGCCTACAACTTGGCTTGCAGAAAGTGAAGAGGATTTGAAATACTTGCTGCAGAAAATTAAATACTATAGTCTTCAATATGGATTACATCTTAACATCAAGAAGAAAAAAATCTTCATAATTGGACCAAGATAAATGAAGAAAAAAAATTGAAGTTTTCAACAACTTTATTTCACTTGGGCCCACAATCAACATCCATGCTAACAACAACCAAGAAAGCAAAAGACATACTTCATTGGGAAAATCTGCTGTAGAGCATTTCTCCAAACTTCTACAGAGCAGGGAAGTTAGTTTAAACTCTAAGATGTGCTTGGTCCATGTTACGATGTATTCAATTGCTTTTATGCATTTGAAAGTTAGATAGTGAATGATAAATACCTTTGAATTGTGTTGGTGGGGAAGAGAACTGAATATCCTGAGGACTGCCAAAAGAACCAACAAGTCTACCTCGGAGGAGGTGCAACCAACATGCTCCTTAAAGGCAAGGATTGTGAAACTTCATCTCGTGTACTTTGGGCATGTTGTCTGAAGAGAATAGTCCTTGAAAAAAAGACATCATTTCAGAAAATGTGGATACCAGAGTATGAGAAAGACCCTCAACAAGATGGATTGACTGTAACTTTAGCAGGTGGCCTCGAGCACATCATGAAGATAGTACAGGATGGGGAAAGGCTCAGGTCTGTTGTCCATAGAGTTGCAATGAGTCAAAGTTGACTTGATGACACCTGACAACAACAAACCCCGCCTCCATTTCAGTTTGATGACTTGGATATTATTAAGCACAATAGCTAAGCCAATTGCATGGGTAACTTGTCTTTGTGTACTTTATCTAAAGTGAAGAGGTGATAATTTTTGTTTGAGATACATTGAAAGACAGGGAAAAGTAGAAAAGATAGAATTTTGAATGCATTATGTGATTGTTTGGGAAGCTTGAAATAGGGAATATAATTTTCTGTTTTATATAAATGAACCTGGTAGATTAACAAGAGTTAAAAGGGTTAAAGACTGGAAGACAGGTACATGAGAAACACTCTTATGTACAGGACATCTGGTATGGTTGTTTTGGGGGGAAAAAGAGGTTTGCCACCCATTCAAGCAACTACAGCTCTTAGCATTTGAGATACTGCTATCACCCCAAAGGAGTTTAAACTATAGAAAAATGTACAAACATAGTAAGTAATATTGCAAGAAAATTGTGATGAAGATTTTAATGAATGAACACATTCTAGGTTTAGGTAAAGGTGCTATTCAGATTCTTGGCAGCTAGTATTTCCTGGACACTGGCCAGTCCAGAAAAACAGTGCTAGGAAATTGAATCAGTGTTTTTTCTGGTGAATAGTGTTGCCAGTCTTGGAATAGGGATGTAAATGGCAGATTCTATACCTATTGGAAAGAAACACTGAATCACTCTCAGTATGGACCATCATCTCAGTGTTCACAACCTGTTGGACTAACTCTGGAACTATTGGTCTGACTTTCATTTATCTACCATTTCATTGTCGACTATTGGTCGAGTTTCATTTGTCTGCACTATTATTAATCCCATTTGAAATGGATTTCATGGATAAGGTGGCAGTTTTCTGTCCTGTACTCTTAGTGTCCAACATCCATGTAACCACTTTCCAAAAGCTATTGCTCCAACTGATGTAACAGTGTTTGACCACTATTTCTTACACTGAGTCTGCATTCTTTCTTATTCTTGTTCAAGGAGGTCTCTTTCTCCACTCCGTTTCTGAGAGTGGGACTCTGGAGCTGGCCTGGGCCTTAAAAGATAAAAAGGTAAATTTACCTGCTACTGTCTGTTGGCCCAGGCTTTGGACTATTTCACATACATTCATCTGACCTTTTTCTATAGCTATCTTTGGTCATTCCACAGTGTATTTCATCCTAAGTCAGCTCTGAGAATAGATATCAAATCAAAGTGAATCCATGTTGCAGAAGTAGCCTGTTACAACAGCCAAGTGTCTGTAAACAATTGCTATAAGGAGGGGAAGGGGAAATACCAACAGAGTAGCAGAGAGAGAAAAAAATATATTGCAACCGCACTACTGATATACTATTATGTGGGCAATTTCAAAATATATGTGTGTGTTGAATACATATATATTTCAATTCAATTGCTTTTCTTACAATAACTCAAGCCAAGCCAACAAAGTTCAGTAATTTATTATGAAGGTAGTTTGTATATATAGTATATAAGGTAGTTTATATATAAGAGACACTATTTATAATCCTTTTTTTTTAAGTTAAGCTTCCACCTTTTACATATCTATCATGTAGGTGCCATATTGCCAGTACTCAAAACAAGAGAGCTCTGGACAGTGCTTTGTGATTGAAATCCTCTAGCTTTGCTTCCTGTCAGAACACTGTTTCTTACCTGGCTCCTCGTTCATTGAGCTCTTGCACTCTTGTCTTCTGTACAGTTAGGATCCTAGTGATTATTCTTTGGAAGTAATGATGATAGATATACATTGGCCTGACTCTTGAACCAAACAATCTATCACAGATATGTGTTTACTTTCTGGTCACTCTGACAAACTACCTCTCTTTACCTCAAAAAACTCCAACTCATAGCCATCAAATTAGAATTCCCTCCTAACTCACCCTTTAGTAGATTGCTAAAGGTGTAATTCACACAAGTTCAGATTGGCCATCTTTCTCTCGTGGTGTAGTTAGTAGATTGAAACACTGGAGAGGCATGCCTTTTGCTTTAGCAGTACAACTCTACGAGCTATGCCATCTGAGTGTCTCTTCTCCTTACCTGTAGCTATTGTGTACCACTGAGTTGACCAACTCATAGCTGACCCTCCAGTAGGTTTTCAGAAGCAGTAAACACACAGGAGGAGATTGACCATCTTTCTCCCATGAAGCAACTGGTGGATTTGAACCATATATCTTTGGGTTGGCAGCACAATTCCTTTCCACTAAGCCACTAGTGTCTCTTTACCTATCCTTCCCTAAAGGATCATTAGTATCAGAATGCATATATAAAATGAACTTATTCAAGCTTGCTATAAGATGTGTTCTTAAGTACCTTAACCATTCTGGCATTGTTGTGCTCTAAATGGATTTACACTGTCTGCTGGTCGGTATCAGTCATAGGAAGCAAAAGAGGGTGTGTTTTGAGATATGTATAATTAGTGAGGTTTTAATAAAACCAAACAAATTGTTACTCATTTCACCTGACTTATGGTGACCCCATGTATTTTGTGATGCAATTTTAATCTCTTACTCTATGAATTAAATATATGAACATCATCAAAAAAAGATTCACATAACCAGTGTAGATCTATGAAAGTCTAGAATAAAATAATTGTTTTAAAGTAGATATTAGAGGTCATAAAGACAAAGGTCAAAATCTGAGTCATGTATTATTAAATACTCATGTTCCAATTTTCCTTGCTGAAAAGTTGCAAAATATAAAATCAAAAGGAATGATTCAGCATATAGGATCACTTTCCTGGGAAAATAATGAGCAGAGAAAGGTGATTAGGACAGTTCAACGGGTCTGTGAAGAGGGCAGAGAAAAATAAGAAATATTTCTGTTTCTTTTCAAGGCAAAGGCGCCATCAACTTGCCAAATGGCTGGTTCATGGTTGTGCTGTTGATCACATTCATTTAAGTGTCAGAAAGAAATGGTGTGACAATGAGAAATAGGATAGTTTGGAACTCTGGTTAGCAAAACAAAGACAGGAAAATAAATGAAAAATTTTCTTAAAAGTTTCCAAGATAATGGAGAGTAAAAAACCCCATAAACATTTGCCATTCTTCGAAACTCTATCGGCTGTTGAATAGCAAAAGGAAAGGAGTTGGATTTATCTAAGAACTTGGCCAACACCTAAAGTCATTCATTTCAAAGAGAAAATTCTAGGAAGTCCATTAAAGATATATATCAAGTTCTTCCTACTTCTGGGAAGTTGAATATTTCCCAGAATTAAAACATATTTCTAGGCTATAGTTCTGGAGAGTTAAGAAACAAAGTAGAATAAGAGGGCTTGGTACAGTATAAGGTAAGATCTGAGATTAAAAAAACAAAAAACAAACAACAAAAAAAAACCACAAACTACTGCAAGGCACACATAAGCAGATGGGGCCCAGGCAGCCTTGTAGGAAAAATCTACCCCTTGTCCTTAGCATGAGATTGAAAGAGTAAAGAAAAAGCAAAGGGATTCTAATTGGAGCATTGAGTATCCAGGAGCTACATGAAGCCGAGGCATCAGAGAAGACTACCCAGCCTCTGGTGAGCACTGTTTGATGCTACACATTCTGTCAGTTTTTGACACAGACATATCTTCATAGGCAGTTATGATCTAGCTTAGAGATGACCAAGCAATGATTTCATCCTTGACTATACATAGTTGCATAGTCCTTGAGGCAACTTTGCTGGCCTACTGGTAAGAAGTTGTGCTGCCGATCCAGTTGTCATAAGTTCAAATCCACCAATTGCTCTCTTGGAGAAAGATGGGCAGTCTTTTTGATTTACAACCTCTGTCAACCTGCTAGAGGCTCAGCTATGAGTCAGCTCTGACTCAACAGCACATAACAACAAAAAGAATAGTTGGTTTTAAAATAAAGCACAGCTATAGGGAGACCCTAAACTATGACACTAAGCCCTTTATCTGCTTCCGATGTTGTGATCATTCGACCAGTTACTGATTTATTTGTACTTACATCTAAGTCAGGAGAGATCACATCATACATTAGAGGTGTGCTGTTATAGAAACCATTGTAGTTTCTAACAAGCACCTCTGCTTCTGGGGGGGGTCATAAGCTATTGCTTTGTCCTTTATTACTTTAAAAGGCTGTCTTGTATTCTTTTTCTGTTGAACTATTGCATAGTATTCTTTTAAAGGACTATGCCAGCATATGATTTGCATTTTTAATTTGATATTCTTTTTAACATCTATCTTACATCATCAAGAATCTTTCTATGGCCTCATTGTACAATTTTAAAAATCTTTTATGAAATATATGTCTTAAATTGAGTTTTTTATTCAGGGTGCATATGTATTTTTTAAGAAATATATTTGTACTTATTTATTGCTTAATTAAAATTTTTTAATAGGAATATCATGAATTAGAAAAATAATTAATAAAAATAACATGTAAGGAAAAATGTGAGCTCTGGTAGCCTAGTGGTAAGGAGCTGCATTGCCAGACCAGAGTTACAAGGTTCAAATCTACCATCTACTCCATAGGAGAAAGATGAGCAATCTCCTTCTGTGTGATTTACTTCCTCTGGAACCCCACTAGAGGGTCAGCTGTCAGGCGGTTCCAACTCCATGACACACTACAACAATAAGGGAAAATACATCACCCAGTTCTTTCTGCAGTTGTTTGAATTTACATGAGGCTCTGTGGGAAAGAGATGGTCCATTTCCTCCCAGTAAGACTGAAAGCCTCAGAACAGACTCTAGTGGTGAGTTGAGTGGCAGTGCTTGTACTTTGAGGAGATAGTTCTTCCTCAGTCACATTTTGAACACCTTCCAATCTGAAAGCCTCGTCTTCCAGCACTGTATCAGATAGTATTCTGCTGTTCTTCATAGGACTTTAAAGGGCTCATTATTTCAAAAGTATATGACCAGTCCTACGTCTCAGTCCATCTCAGCCTGAAAGCTCTGTTGAAATCCGTCCCCCATGAAATACTGGTTGGCATAGCTTCCAGTATCACAGAAACATGAAAGCCAACAGCAAACTGACAGATGACTGGCTGATATTTATATATGTTGTTGTTCTTGATTGTTGTTGAGTTGAGCATGACTCATAGTGATCCTATGAACAAAAGGCCTGAAGCCTTTCTATAACTATGATCATTTAGCAAAGAATTTTATATATATATACTCTAAGTCCATTGCTGGAGTCATTGTGCCAATCCATCTCATTTATTTTTTTAATATTTTTTAAAATCCATCTCGTTAAGGGTCTTCTACTCTTGCATCTACTCTCTAACTTACCAAGCATGGTGTCCCTTTTTGCCTCTCTTAACTGCATGCCAAAGTATGTGAGATGACGCTTTGCCATCTTTGCCTCAAGGAACACTCTGACTTTACTTTCCCAAGAAATATGTTTGGTTTTTTTGGAAGGTTAAGAGATATTCTTATCAAACTCCACAGCTTAAAGGCATCAATTCTTCTGCCATCCTTTTCATTGTGTAGCTAATCGTAGCAGCAAGTAATTGAAAAATCATGGTCTGAATCAGGCACACCTTAATCTTCAAACAAACATCATTGTTCCTCAAAAATTTAGAGAGAACCTAGACTGCAGACTTTCATAGTTCTATATGTCTCCCAGTCTTCTGACTGCTGGTATCAAGTGTTTTGATTATGAATTCAAGTTAGATGAATTTGATGACAGTTTCAATATTTTTTCCAACTAACATGATATTGCCTATTGGTTGAGTTGTGAGAATTTTTGTTTTCTTAACATTAAGATGCAATCCGTATTGAAGTTTCAATGTCTGATCTCCTGCAGCAAGTGCTTCGAGTCTTTCTTACTTTCAGCAAATAAGGTTGGGTCATCTGTATAGCCAGAGTTATTGACATGCCTTCCTCCAATCCTAATGCCACACTCTTTTACAAAGAGTCCAGGTTCTTGAATAATTGCTCAACATACAAATGAAATAGGTATGGAGAAAGAATACTGTCCTGATGCACAGCATTCTTTATTTTAAACCATATAGTGTTCCTTTGCTCTGTTCATACAACAGCCTCTCAGTCTATGTGTAGGTTTCACACCAGCAAAGTTATGGTTCTGGGGCCATTCATCTCAAAGTTAGCTATAATTGTTATGATCCACACAATCAAATGTCTTTACATAGTCAATAGGCACAAATAGACATTCTTTTGATATTCGTTGTTTCAGCCAGGATCCATCGAACATCAGCAATTATATCCCTGGTACTACCGTCTCTTCTAAACCCTGATTCTACTTCTGGAACTTCTCAATCAATGCTAAATTCTTTTTAGGGAGCAGTTGTGGTCTAGTGGATAAGGAATTGCACTGCCCCAAAGGCTAGCAGTTCAAATCCACTAGCAGCTCTGCAAGAGAATAAGGGGTGATATCCTCCCACATGATTTACAAACTCAGAAAACCTGCTGGAGGGCCAAGTATGAGTCAGTTCTGATTTGATGACAAACATGTGTGTTTATTATGTACCATTGAGTCAACTACAACTCATAGCAACTCTATGACCAATGAACCTGAACTCTGCCTTGTCTGTGCCATCTTTATCTTCTCTGCTATACGTGTTAACCCAGCTCTTGATGATCTTCCTCTGATTCATGACCCTCGACTTTTCAAAGATTGATGTCTATTTCCAAGCCTCTCCTAACAGCCTTCCCACGTATGTGAGATGAAGTTTCTCTATCATTGCTTCTAAGGAGCACCCTGAACACATTATTTTTAGTTTATACATACACATAGCTAATAAAAGAAATAGAAATAGTTGAGTGTTTACATTTGGCCTATGTCCTTGGTGTACTGTGAAGTTGGAACCCACTCATAGATGACCCTCCAGTGTGTTTTCAGAGGCAGTTAATTGCATAAGAGGAGATTGTCCATCCTTCTCTTGCAGAGCAGCTGGAATACAGAAAATATATCAACTATCCAACATGTACCCTTGAGCCTGTTCTTTCTGCACTATGAGTACAGACCACTTTTCAGCACAGTGTTCTCAAGAGCCATTACCAATCAATTTGCATTGTTGTGTGTAAAAGGAAGCATATTTGCCATTCCAGACCTACATAATTATTTCTTTAAATGTTATGTTGGTCTACATACAAATGTCACAGACATTGTGTTTCATTTATATACAGTGTATTTCATGAGTTACTCCATTTACACTGTGTTTCACATTATCAGTCCCATACATGTTGTTGTTGTTAGGTGCTGTCGAGTCACTTGCGACCCATAGTGACCCTATGTACAGCAGCTCTGAACCCTGCCTTGTCCTGAGCCAGTCTCACTAATTCTGACACACCAACCCCCATTGTCCCAGTAACTGTATCAATCTATCTCATCTGGGGTCTTCCTCTCCTGCTTTGTCCTTTCGCCATTCCAAGCATGATGTCTATCTCCAAGGACCAGTGTCTCCTGGGCACATGACCAAAGTATGTGAGACAGAGATTCCATATCCTAGCCTCCAAGGAGAAACTTGGTTTCACCCTCTCCAAGACAGACCTATTTGTTTTCTTGGCAATCCATGGTATGTTCAAGACTCTTCTCCAGCACCACAACTCCAAGGTATCAATTCTTCTTCTTTCATCCATAGTCAATGTCTGTCACTCTGAAGCATAACGAGTAATTGTGAAGACCATGGCCTTGATTAGGCACACCTTGGTCTCTAGACTGACATTACTTTTCAGCACTCTGGAGAGGTCCCTGACATCAGATTTTTCCAATGCAATTCATCTTTTGATTTCACAGCTACTGGTGTTAAGAGTGTTGTTTGTGGAGCCGAGAAAGCTGTATTCATTAACAACCTCAATCTCTTTTCCAACTATTATGGTGCTGTCAATTGGCCCAGTGGTAAGAATTTTTGTTTTTTTGATGTTGAGCTTCAATTCACATTGAAGACTACAGTCTTTGACCTTCTGCAAGAAGCACTTCAGGTCTTCAGTTTCAACAAACAAGGTTGTGCCATCTGCATAACGTAGGTTGCTGATGAATCTTCCTCCATTCCAAGCCACTGGAGAATCAGCTATGAGTCAGTCTCAACTTGACAGCACAGGACAACATAGAATATTCAGTGCTCCTCTCCAACACCACAATTCAAAGACATCAATTCTTCTGTCATCCATTCATTTTCTAGCTCTCAGATGTACAGCAAGTGATTAAAAAGACAATGGCTGGGTCAGGGCACTTTAGTCTTCAAACTTATATAATTGCTCTTCAGTATTTTGGTCCCTGACAGTGAACTTGTTCAAATGATGCATCTCCTGATCTCCTAGAACTTCTCGTATGAAGGATGTTGATTGTGAATCAAAGATGAAATCACTGACAGTTTCAACCCTTTCTTCATCTATTACTGTGCTGCCTATTGGTCCAGTGGTGAGGATTTTTGTTTTCTTGATCTTGAATCAATCCATATTGAAGGCTAAAGCCTTGATCTTCTTCAGCAAGTTTTTTAGCTCACTTCTTCAGCAAGTGTTTTAGCTCACTCTCATCAAACAAGATTGTGTTGTTTGCATAACACAGGTTGTTGATTAGTCTTCCTCTAATACTTTTGCCACATTCTTCTTTATAGTGTCCAGGTCCACAGATTATTTCCTCTGCATATGGATTGAATATGTGTGTAGAAAGGAGACAACCCTGAGTCACACTCTTCCTGATTTTAAACCATGCAGTATTCCCTTGTTCCATTTGTGCAACAGCTTCTTGGTTTAGGCACAAATTTCATATGAGCACAATTAAGTGTTCTCAGATTCCCATTCTTGTTAACATTAGTTTGTTGATCCCCACAGTCAAATGTCTTTATATAGTTAATAAAACATCGATAGACATTCTACTGGTATTCTCTACATATTCAATGGATAAGAATTGATACAATAATAGTGTCCTAGATTTTAACTTGTCCTCTTCTTCAGTCACATCCAGGAGGCCTATAGAAAATCATATCTCAGGTAGCTGGTTTTATAATCATTAACTATTATCCTGCACCATTTTCACATTCTCTTCAGTTCCAAAACCAGTGGTTGAGTCCATCTCATTGAAGGTCTTTGTCTCCTTGACAAAGGCCCTACTTTTTTAAGCATGAAGCCTTTGTCTCCAAGTTCTATCCTTTCCTGACAACATGCCCAAAGTATGTGAGATGAACATAAGAAATATAAGTTGCACACTTCAACTTATATGTTAAGCTTGAAAGAGTTTATTTGGTTTGTTATAATTGTAACTGTTGTTGTTGATGATTGCTTTCAAGTTGAACATGACTCATAATGACCCTATGAACAAAAGGCCTGAAGCTTTTCAATAACTATCAACATTTATGAAAGTTTATAGAGTTTCCGTAGGCATGATGTTTAGGAAGTGAATGCCACTTCTGCTTCCAAGTAATTATAATTAATGCTTAGTAAGTATTTTATTCTGAATAACAAAATAATTTTATAACTCAGTGTCTTCCCTTCAGATTCCTTCATATATTAAAAAAAAACCCAAGGCTTTCAGAAAATAAAGGATGAAATACTAATTGACTTATTTTATGAGTCCAGTGTAATATTACCCCAGAACCTAGATGAAAGCACCTGAAAGTAAATAATACAGCATGGAATGATTTCCCTAATGAACATAGAGGTAAAATGCTCATGAAACCATTAGTGTATCAAATCAATCTGTATAGGAAAAAAATAGACCATGATCAAGTAGAATTTAAGTTAGAAATAACAGGTCATTTAATCATTTCCAAATTGATCAATATGATTCAACATATTTATGGAAAAATGCAGAAAGACCACATAGTAAATTCAATTGGCAAAGAAAAAAAGCATTTGACAAAATTCAGTTAGTCATTTATAATAACACTCTCAGGAAACTATAAATAAAAAGGAATTTCCTCAGCATACTTAATGGGAAAAGATGAATGCTTTCTTCCCAAGATTGAAAACAAGGCAGAGTTTTTAATTCTTGCAACTTCTATTAAACATGGTACTGATATACTAGTCATTGCTGTTGTGCTCGTTGTTGTTATGTGCCGTCGAGTTACTTGCGACTCATAGCGACCTATGTACAACAGTCCTAAACTCTACTCTGTCCAGTGCCAATCACACTGTCTCTGACACACCTATCATTTTTTAAAAATAAATGACATGTACAAAATTATATGGAAACAAAAAAAAGCTTCCAAAATTTTTAGTGAGATTAAATATAGGTTATAAAGTCACTTTACAATTTTCTTGTGTTCTTCTTAGTGTTATCTATGGTTGCTAAGTATTTAGAGGTAGCTTGGAAGAAAACCCTGCCATCTACTTCCAAAAAAATCCAAATTAAGCATGGTATGAAGTACAATCAACCCTCGTGAAAACAGTAGTCAAAAAATAAGGAATAATGTTGTATTGCATTGGGAAGATCTGTTGTTAAGACTCTTTTAAAAGTGCTAAAGCTCAAGGATGACATTTTAAAGGTTAAAGTTCAACTGACCGGAGCCATAGTATTTTCAGTTGTTTCATGTGTACATGAACGTTCGGCAATGAATAAGGATGACTGAAGAAGAATTGATGCCTTTGAATTACGATACTTGCAAAGAATACAAAACATACTACAGGCTGTCAAAATGACAGATATATCTGGTGTGGACAAAATACAACCAGAACATTTCTTAGAGGTAAGAATGGTGAGATTTCATCTCACATATTTTGGGCACATCGTCAGGAAAGGATAGTACTTGGAGACAAAGGCTTCATGCTTAAAAAAGTAGGGCCTTAGTCAAGGAGAAGAAGATGCTCAATGAGGTGGACTGCACCAGGGGTTTTCGGAACAGTGGACATTTGAAGATGGTGCAGGATTTGGCAGAAGTTTGATGTGCTGCAAAGAAGGTCACTAAGAATAGAAGTTGATTTGACAGGACCTTATGACAACCACATGGAGATCACTTCTACTCTGGAATGCAAGGGTTTACTTGGAGTCAGTTTCCATTTCAAAGTAAGGTAACTGGTCCCAGTTTATTGAGGCAGCTTTCTTTGAGATGACCATTAACTGTCACGGTGGACTGGCCTGACTCTTGCTTGTACCCCTTTCACACTGTAAAGTCTCTGTGGTTCTCAGACTGGACTAGCAACACTATCTCCATCCATCACAGTCTTCTCTACTGGTTATTTAGGACCAGAAGTTTTCTCCGTGCAAACTAATATAATGCTGCCAGGTGCCATGTTGTAGAATTAGTTAAAAAATATTCATAGACATCTGTGTTTTGCTGAACAATAGCAGGAATTATAGATGTGCCAAGAACTTGGTTTTTCAGGGACTCAATGGCATCTTAAAGGTGGGAAAACCCAAAATATGCATTTTATTTGTTATCTGGAACAGGAAGCACTTTATTGTTGGTGCCTCCAGGTCTTTCATAAAATATTCTATATGCTTTCTTAGGGAGCTCTGGAGGCCGAGTGGCAAGAAGCTGTGCTGCAATCCTAAAGACATGCAGTTTGAGGCCACCAGCTGCTCCTGTGGAAGAATGATGACCTATCTTCTCTCGGGTGATTAACTGCCTCTAAAAACCTGCCAAAGGGTCCGGTATGGGTCAGTTTTGACTCTACAGTACACACAACACACACACCACCACCCACACACACACACACACACACACACACTCTTTCCTAAATCTTAAACTGGATAGATTGAGTTAGTAGTAGTTCTGGGTGGATTGTGTAAGTGATATTTTCATAAGTGGTTTTTCCTTAAAGTTCTTACGTGCTGCTGAGTGGGAATCAACTCGTTGCCGACCCTCCAGCCAGGCTTTCAGGGGCAGTAAATCACACAGGAGCAGACTGTCCATCTTTACTGTGGAGAAGTTGGTGAATTGAACCACCTGCCTTTCGGCAGGCAGCACAGTTCCTTATGACTAGGCTGACAGAGCACCCTTCTTCTTTAATAGTAATATGAATTACAGAGCATGTCAAGGACAAAAATCACCTAGATAGAAAACATAAAGATCTGCACTCAGCTGATGAGAAAACAAAATGCTTTTCAGAGTCATTCCTTTCTCTAATTGTATACCCTTCTACTAATGAAAATCTCTTTTGATCATAAAAAACAGATTTTAACCCCGATCTGCTTATGCAAAGAAATTGGATTTTTCAGAAAGGAATTTAGGATATATAAATAAATCTAAAGAAATTGAAATAGTCAACATGGAATATACTAAAATCAAGGAAGTTCAAATACCCTCAACTCAAGTAATTGTGATATCTTTACCCCCAGCCACGCTATCCATTCCAAATTCTTGGCAGAAAGCTACTGATAGGCTCAATATTTGTTTGTAATATGACCCCTCAGCCAGTCAGGGGCAGGATTATATGATATAAGCAGAGTTGAAGGCATGTTTTAAAAGCATTCTAGAGATAATCAACATAACAAGAAGACTAGGTTCATGTGGTGACTGTGACTCTTACCTCAATTGACCAAACATCATTTCAGAGGACAATGTCACAGTGAAGATCATTGCCAGGCTTAAAATATCCTTACAATGACATTTCTTAGTTACTGCTACCAAATAAAAAACGTAGCAGTTAAAATTGGCAACAAAATTTTCCATTTTTTAAAAAATAAATTTTATTTTAATTGTGATTTTAATGAATATTTACAGAGGAGTTAGAGTTTCATTCATTCATTGTTACACATTTTACCCCCTCGTCATTTTTCTCTGTGCAGTTTTCATTGTTTGAGACACAAGAATCTCTCAGGGCCTCAAAAGCTGACAATAGTTTTGAGTTGTCCTCTGAGCACACATTTATACCTCCTCTAAACACGCAAACACACAAGCAAGAAAATTTAAGAGTGAAAAAAAGCCCAAAACCAAAAAAGAATCAGTATTTTCTTAAGGAAGAATTTCAGGAATAGTCGAGTTGATTCCAAGATGTGACTTTTCTCTTATAAAGGAATACACAACACATAATTTAGATTAAAACAATAGGAATATGTAGCTCAAAAAAATAGCATCAGTAAATAATCTCATAGATAAGAAAACAGGCACAAGAGAAATGGTTGGTTTTTATTTCTTTTAATGTTTGTTTTTTACTTGTAATAGCTTGAAATGTTGTAAGGGAAGATCATTTCAATCTAGACTTCTTTATCCTATGTGTTAGCTATTTAAACTAGGTTCAAAGATGATGTTATAGTACTAATGTATGTACTAACTTTATTGATTATTGGAATATTTTGTTAAAATAAGTTGGAGCTCTTCTTTCGGAGAAAAAAAATCCAAAACAATTTGCAAACTCCAAACTCAAAACCAAAGCATCTTGCTGCTTCCTATAAAATAATGAGTTTTTCACTTAAGCACTTAAGCAACGTTATATTCTTAGAACAAATGTTTCCTGGAAAGATTAAATCTTCAGTAGTATAATTGTGATTCATTTCAGATGTGTATTTGAGGACATTTTATAAAGCATCATCACTTTGATTGCTCTGAGACTTAAGTTAATAATTAATTTTAATATTTTTCTGATGATCAAAATACCTAGTTGAATTTGGCCACATCCCTCTAATAATACCTTTATTAAATTTTCAGTTCGAAGAGTTATTAAGCACAAAAAAACCCCAAACTATTTTAGACCAAGGAGAGAGAAAGCTAAATAATGATTTCCACTTTTGAGCAGGTAATGCAAAGTAGTCAGTTTTTTGTGAAGAAGAATCAAGTATTGTGAAAACATGAAACTTTGCCAGAAGAATTACATGTGCATGAAATATTATGGTTCTTTTACCCAATAATTTCATGGTTTGGGGCCATTAGAGTTGCTCTCCACACATGATGGGATCTGAGTTTGTAAGTTGATTTTCAGGAAGGTCTGTATTAAAGAATATGAAATTTTGCTAGAATCTTGGCGGTATAAAATTATTTCCTGTTGCAAATATGGAAATAAGTGTCAGCAATAGAAGGTAGAAAGATGCAAAGTTTGTAAAAGTAGGGCAGACGGTTCTGTGAAAATAATACAGGTATTTTTTTTTCCAGTGGGAAGAGTAAACTTAACAGACAGGTTGGTTCTTTAGTATGATGAACATACTTGTGATATTATGAATTTATTGAGGAGAAAATATTAGGATATTTCCAAAATGTAAATAATGTCAATCAGTTTGGTATCTATTTTATAAATAAACATTGCAAATAACTCTTTCTGTATGGTCAGAAAAGTAGTAGAAAATAAGGTTTGAAAAAGTAACTTAAAAAAGAAAAGTAACTTGGAGCTAAACTGTATAGGTCATTAAAAGGCAAAGTAGTGATTTAGCAATTTATCCAATAACTAATTCAGAGCCATCAAAATGACCTGGTCTAGAGAGTTATGAGGTCAGGGTTATATTTCAGGAAAATTAATCTGCTCCTCCTGAGTGGTCTGGCTTAGAAGTAAGAAGCAGTAGAAGGTGTGGAGATCAATTAGAACACTATTTCAATAGAGAAGGTGTGATATATTAGAAAGACCTAGACTAAGGCAGAAAAGATTGATAGAAAAGGTTATACAAAATACCCAATTGTTTGCATATTAAATCTACACATTTCACATGTATTTTATTCATACAATTACTGAGGTTATATAGACGTGCATGCACATAAATATGACGCAAGAAACTCCATGATAAATACTAAATACATTAGAAAAAGAAAACATAAGAAAATGTTTTCATTTTAAATGGAAGTTACCTAGTAGGTCATGTACTTTAGAAAAATCACAATGTAAACATTTGTGTAGATCAATGTAATGGATTTGATTTTGCCTTATAGGTAAAAAAATGATGAAAATTAGGAATGGGAAAGCAAATCAAATTAGAAATAATAAAGTCATTTAAGGTTTTCCAAAGTATTCAAGGAAGAGCACTTTGTCAAAGAGGGATATGATCCAAATTGAAGTGAGATGTTAATAACTGAATAAATGGTTGGAAGTATCCTTATGGAAAAATATTTCCTTCTACTTTCTGCTTTTATTACCCTATAAATTTAAACTTTCTTATTCTCAATTGCAATAAGAATAAAATGGGAGTAATATTAAGTAAAATAAAATTTGTTTAGTTAGCTGTTGGTAAAAATTAAGTAGGAAAAGGGAATATTTGGGCACATAGTAATAAATACATAATATATACTCAATAAAAATACATAAATATTAAGTAATTGATGATTGGAACAAGAAGGATTTTATTGTTGTTAAGTACCACTGAGTTGCTTTTTACTCACTGTGTTGCACTATATACTACTACAGAAAATAAGGAATGGTAGCAGATGGTGCAAATTAAAATAAGGAAATGTGAAGAGGACATGCACCCAGCACAAAGCACAACCAGATTCCTGACATATAGAAAAAAGCCTATTCAATAGTATAATAAATGGAGTTAAAAATGAAAGTCTTCATGGCTGATTTTCATTTTATTCTTTGGGAATATAATTTTGGAACCTCAATGATACCAGCTAAATTCAACCACAGACATAATAACACCACAGATTTTCAAATTGGCAGTTGAGTCAATCTGTATTTATATCTATATTAAAGGGCTATAATTCAGTCCCACTGGGTGTCCTCGTTAATGAGATGTTTTGTCTTAGTGAATTCTCCCATAAAAAATGTTTTTAAATTTAAATTAAATGAGAAACTCAATTCCCCATGGCTCCCTGGGATTTTGTCCAGAGACAAATTCCTCTCAAACCCCTGGTTCTTTTAACGCCTTGCTTTAATGATGTTCTTTATTAGTGCATACTTAATATGTATGTTGTTGTTGTTGTTGTTATGTGCCGTCGAGTCGCTTGCAACTCATAATGACCCTATGTACAACAGCCCTAAACCCTGCTCTATCCTGTGCCAATCGCACTGTCTCCGACACCCATCCCAATTATCCCAGTCACTGAATCAATCCATCTCATAGAGGGCCTTACCCTCCAGCGCTGTCCCTCCACCCTCCCAAGCATGATTTCCTTCTCCAAGGACCGGTCTCTCCTTCCAACATGTCCAAAGTATGTTAGACGGAGCCTCAGAATCCTTGCCTCCAAGGAGCTGCCCGATTTAACCGTTCCCAGGGTGAATCTGTTTGTTTTCCTAGCAGTCCATGGTACCCTCAATACTCTTCTCCAGCACCAAAGCTCAAAGGCATCAATTCTCCTTCTATCCTCCTTGGTCACTGTCCAACTCTCTGATGCATAACAAGTGATAGCAAAGACCATGGCCTGTATCAGATGTACCTTAGTCTCCAGAGAGACACCGTTGCTCTTCAGTACTTTGGAGAGGTCCCTAACAGCCGACTTTTCCATTGCAACACGCCTTTTAATTTCCTGGCTACTGGTGTTGAGAGTGTTGACTGTGAAGCCAAGCAAACTAAAGCTGTGAATATTCTTAATCTCTTTACCATCCATCCTGATCCTGCCAATTGGTCCAGTGGTAAGAATCTTTTTCTTCTTGACATTGAGCCTCAATCCATATTGGAGGCTGTAGTCCTTGATCCTCTGCAGCAAACACTTCAGGTCCTTCTCAGTTTCAGCAAGCAGGGTTGTGTCATCTGCATAACGCAGATTGTTGATTAATCTTCCACCAATCCTGACACCACACTTCTCCTCATAGAGCCTCCTAGATAATCTGTTCTGCATACAGGTTGACAGAGCAAGAAAACACTGCATGGCCCAAAATTGGGAAGGGCATACGCCAGGGATGTGTCCTGTCTCCATATCTTTTTATTATGTATAATCGATTAAAAAATTAACTCTAGTATATAATTCCCAACCCCCTCCTTCCCCTACCATAACTTTTTGAACAATTTGGAGAAAATATTGTGGTCTGTGATGCACTCAGCAGAGACTTCGTTATCATCCTGCTGTTTCTGCACAAGTAACAGTTAAACTCTATTTAGGTTTCCAACAGAATTATAAAATAATTAAGTTTAGCTCAAGTATGAGTTCAGGACCTCTTCTTGGCTAAATGGTGTTTAGAGGGCAAAATCCTTAATTATAGACTATCATCATAAACACATGCAAGCATGCCCAATACAAAGTAGCTATTCCAAGTCCTTTGTTAGAGCATCTGTAAAAATGCTGCCAATTTTTTTTTATGAATTTAAGTGTACCTTAGAAACCAAAAGGTTTTCTGGTTACTAACAAGAAAAAATAAACTTCTGGAGAGAATGAGGTGCACATGTAACCTCTCATTAAAATCAGAACCTTAGAAAATAGCAGGAAATTCTCGACGTCTGCTGACTGCAAAACATACACAAAGCTCCCAGTTATGAAAAGAAGGAGTTTCTGGACATGGTCAAATGACTCCATTTCCATACTCAGGTATGCGTCTCTGACCTTGTACTTTGATGGGTAAAAAAAAAATAAAAAAGGAAGACCTTGTCCTCACATGACTTTTCTAAGAAAAAGGTAAAACATTATCTTCAGTTAGATGCATATATATGCACTTGGATTTACAAATATGTGCTTTTGTTGTTGTTGTTGTTGTT
>NW_006399802.1:10560434-10562257 GCF_000299155.1 Elephantulus edwardii | reverse complement strand
TTCTAACTGTGTCTTAAAGAATTTGTGAGCTAGTCAGAATAGGTCCATTGGTTCTTATACACATTTCTTTTTAAATTTTTTTTTCCATTTTATTTTTTGTGTGTGTACCATCAAATCGGATCTGAGTAGCACAGGAAGAGATTGCTCCTCCTTCTCCAGCAAAGCATCTGGTGGATTTGAACCACATATCTCTGGAATTGCAGTGAAGTGTCTTGCCACTAGGCCAGCAGAGCTCCCTTACACATTTCTTCAGTGCAATGAAAGGCTGATTTTTTTCCCATTATTTAAAAACTTCACATGTAGCAAGTAAAAGTATTTGGGATGAAGAACTTCTAGACAGTGTTGCTTCAATGGCTTCGAAGTGAGGGAAATTTACATAACATTCAAAAGGGCAAGTATGATTTGTGTATAAATTCAGCATTTGACCTTGCAGCTCTGAAATCCAGAAGGCACGTTATTCAAAACCACCAACTGCTCCACAGGAGAAAGATGGGCAATCTTCTCCTGTTCAGTTAATTGCCTCTGAGAACCTGCTGGAGGGTCAGCTATGGGTTGGTTCCAACTTGGTGGTGCACAACAATAACAACCTGAAGACTGCCTTTGCATAATTTCTGAAAGAATACACTACCACAATTACTGCCAAACAATTCTGACTCAGGGTGATCCCATGTATGACAGAGCTGTGACCCATAGGATTGCCACTAATGGACTTTTCCAAAGTAGACTGCCAGTCCTTTCTTAGGAGGCATCACTGTGGGAACACTCAGATGATTTTTTTTTTACAGCTGATTTTGTTAACTGACTTAAAAATATATAAGTATATCTAATATATAGGTAAGAATATACCTAAAATATAAAAGAATATATCTAAAAGAATGGCTGTCCTTGATCCCTGTTTTCTTGTTTAAGTGGATGAGTCAGCTATGCCTTATAGAAAAGTAAAATCCTAAGGTTTATCTCCCAACCTATTTTCATGTCTGTGAAATGAGATTGTGGGTGCTTATCTCCAAGGTATGCATATAAAACCCTTATCTGAGTTCTGAGGGCAAACAGGTACTCTGAACATCCGGAACCCATAAACTCTGCTTTGCAAGCCTTGGAAACCCAATGGAGGGTCAATTACATTTCATTTCCACCTCAACAGCAACAGAAAGAGAGAGAGGGAGATTTACTTTAATCTTAAGAAAGTTCTCTTTGTGTTCAGGAGAAAAAGTAAAGGATGCTACTACAGAAGAATTATCAAAAGTTGTGTTATTCCTGAGGTGTCATTTATACTTCATTTATGTCATTTGCTCACAAGTACACAGACATCTACCAAAAAGCCTTTCTCTTTCACTATGTAGTTTTCAATGTGTAGGTTTCATGTGTTGCCCTCACCCCAAGCTCTCTACTTGTAGATAAATATCTTTCAGGCTAAAGTGCTCAGATTTTATGAGTCTGAAAGGACAACTACTGTTTTTTTATTAATTTTTTTTTTTTAGTTTTTCTTTAGAGTGAATTTTCTTTTTTTATAAGTAGGACAATTTTTTTTTAATTTTAATGAAATGTACAGAGACTTTGGATTTCCATTTATTTGTTCTTGAACACTTTCCTCCCAGCCAACCCCTCACCCCCAGTTCACTTTTCTCTTTGAAAAGTAGGGGGGAAAATACCCCACAAACAAAAAAAAAATAAATCTTTCATTGTTATATAATCCCCCTTCCCCTGGTTCACTCCACTATGCAGCCTTCATTCTGGACTCTTATCATGACAATAATACCTGATCATATATTCTTCCTAAACAGTTCTCTTCCTCATCTATTTAAATACAGCATACATTATTT
>NW_006399802.1:10546505-10559699 GCF_000299155.1 Elephantulus edwardii | reverse complement strand
TTTTTACCCTGTTGGAGAAGTTTTTGGATGTGCATAGGGATTTGATTCTTACAAGGCCCCATTCATCTATTTTATCCTTTTCTGGTTGTAAGTTTTCCAAGATGCTTGGAAGACTGTTTATTATGTGGATTAGGGCTTCTAGAGTTCTTGCAATGTTTTCTTTAATGAAGTTTATAGTCCTTGATTTTAATCCTAGGTCCTTGATCCACTTAGAGTTGGGTTTTTTGTGTGGAGTGAGGTGAGGATCTTGCTTGAGTTTTCTACAGATAGTGTTGCATATTGTGCCTATATTTGGTTCTAGATGTTAAAAAATTCAGGCCAAATAGTTGACCTAGTAAGCCTATTTCATAAAACTGTGTCTTATGTACATAATCCAAAAAGCAGACAGAAAAAGAATATCTGGGGGGCGGGAAGCTGTAAAAGATTAATTGAGTGACATCTTATGTTCTATTACACAATAAAATAATATGCAGCTGTTAAGACTGGCTATTATAAAGCCAAGCTGGTGTAGTGTGTACCATACAGGCCTACTAAGCAAAAGTTTAACAATTCTAAAACACTAGTTGCTCCTTAGGAGAAAAATGAGCAATCTCTATGCCCTATAAAGATTTACAGCCTTGGAAACCTGAGAGAAGGTCTCCATGGGTCAGGTTTAAATAGATGCTAGTGAGAGTAGTTTGCTTTTTTTTTAATTTTTAATTTTTTTTTATTTTTTATGAATGTATCAGCTATACTATGGTTCAACCACTGTAAAAATAATATGTTTGAGAATCAAAGTCTGGAAAGAATCAATGACAATTTTAAAAAATATATTTACATGCTTGAATTATGGTCAACATCGTATAGTGTGAAGATAAAGATAGGGTAAAGAGAAAGAGTGGGACCAGTGAAGATTATGGTAAATAATGGCTTTGTGCAGTGTTGTTTGAGTGACTGAATGAAAACCGATTTTTATTAAAAAGTCACATTGCCAGATCCATCCTAAGAAATTTATGCTTATTAAGTGTGGGGGGGGGGACGAGAAGCATCAAAATGTCAACTTTTAAAAAGCATTTGCAAGTCACATGTGATCTTTTGGTGCACTGTGACAAGATCATGGATGATTTAAAAGATTCAAACCCTAGGCTACTAGTGTAATTCTGCTATTTGCCTTGTTGTTGTTTAGTGCCATCAAGTCATAGATGACTCAGAGTGATCCTATGAATGAAAGACCTGAACACTTGTATAACTTTCATCGTTTCTCCAAGTTCATAGAGTTTCCAGAGGCAAGTCATTTCGGAAGTGGATTCCACTCCTACTTCCCAGCTTGTTTTGACTGGAGAGCTCCACCAAACTCTGTCCACCATGAGTAACCGTTATCACATTTGACACATGTTACAGTAGTGTTACAGTATTTAGCATTACCGCAACCACAAGTCACCTCTGCACAGCAAGTGGACAGACCAGTGCTATACTACTTAGAAGAATGTTTGACCAAAAACAAATAAAACCAAGCCTAAGGGCTTCAGATTAAAATCAATCACCTTGACATGGTAGCATAACTTTCTATCCACTAGGCCAACTGAGTTCTATGTTTTTACTGTTGCTTTATAAATGGAAGAACCAAAAATGGGGAAAATAATGAATATAATGCATTTGATTAGACTTTTATTTATTAAGCATATGGTAAAAAAGTGACAAATGAATCTTACAGAGTTAATGTGAAATATCATGGCATTTGCATATTTCTGACCAATCTCAGTCTCTCTTTGTTTCTGTGTCTGTGAGCTTGTTTTCACCTGTTTTGAGGAGGTTATGAACCCTGGTAATACAACAGTTACAAATTAATTTGCCAACAACAGGTTATTGGTTTGAAGCTATCCAGGGCAAAAATGTGACAACTGAATCTTATAGAGTTAATGTGAAATATTATGGCATTTGCATATTTCTGACCAATCTCAGTCTCTTTTTTTCTGTGTCTGTGAGCCTTGATTTCACCTGTTTCAAGGATGTTATAAACCTTGTTAATACAACAGTTACAAATTAATTTGCCAACAAAAAGGTTGTTGGTTTGAAGCTATCCAGCAGTGTTGCAGGATAAATGACTTGACAATCTACTTCATAATGATTATAACGTAGAAAGCTTTATGGGCAATTCTACTTTGTAACGTTGGGTCACTGTGAGTCAAAATTAAAGTCAACAACATATAACAACACTTTGTGGAGAAGGAACTGCCTCCACTTATTTAGTTCTACTCATCATGATAAACATAGAAAAGACTGAAGTTGCCCAGAAGTTCACTTCATTTACTGTAATCACCAACTATGAAAGTAGCAGTCAAGAAATCATTAACATAATGCAATGGATATATCTACTGCTGAAGACCTTGTTAAAGAGATAAAGGGCAAGAACGTCACTTTATAAACCAAGGTGCACCTGACCTAAGCTGATTACCTCATATGTATGTGAAAGTCGGATTTTTTTATTAAGGAACAACAAAGAAAAATAGATTTGAATTGTAGAGCTGCTAAAGAATATTTAATATACCGTGTACTATCAAAAGAACAAATATGGCTTGGAAGAAGTGTAGCCAAAATATGTCTTAGAATCCATGATCATGAAACTTCATCTTTTATACCTTGGGCATGGTATCCAGATTATGATGATGATGATGATAAAGTGTTTTTCCATCTATTCTCACTTGTAACTCCATGTACAATAGACTAAAACAGTTCTCTGTGCTACACCATGCCCAAAACAGTTATGTTTAAGTCCTTTGTGCAGTCACTGTGTCAATCCATAATGAGAGTTCCTATATCTTTTCATTTTTAAGTCATTTCATAAAAGGGAGAACATACAATACTTGTATATTTGTGATTGACTTATTTTTCACAGCAAACGAGGACTACTCTCCATGAACCACCAGAAATAGATAAAATTGAATTTAGAAACATAATTATGACCTATGCATTGAAACCTTGGAGGAGGAGTTGGAGAAATGGAGCTGAATAGATCAGTTTCAGATAAAATTTTCTCCCTCCCAAACTTAGCTTGAAATTGTGAAGGAAATGTAACCTGAACAAAAATACTGTTTCTCTCTGTTGTTGTTGTTGTTATGAGCCATCGAGTGGCCTGCAACCCACAGTGACCCTATGTATGTTATTTTTGAATTCTGACCTATCCTGAGCAAATCTCATCATCTCTGGCAGACCTTATTCCATTTCTCCAGTCACTGAGTCAATCCATCTCATCCTACGTCTTCCTCTCCTGCACTGTCTCTCTACCCTTCCAAGCACAATATCCCTCTCCAAAGACTGATCCCTCCTGGCCATGTGCCCAAAGTAAGTGAAATGGAGCCTCAAAATCCTTGCCTTCAAGGAGCAACCTAGTTTCACCCCTTCCAGGACAAACCTGTTTCTTCTCCTGGCAGTCGATGGGATGTTCAACACTCTTTTCCAGCCCCACAACTCAAAGACATTGATCCTTCTTTGATAAACCTTATTTATTGTCCAGCTCTTGGATGCATAGTAAGTAATTGTGAAGACCATGGCCTGGATCTGGTGCACCTTAGTCTCCAGACTGATATCATTGCTTTTCAGTACACTAAAGAGGTCCCTGACAGACGATGCATTTTTTCCCTTTTGATTTCCTGACTGCTTATGCCAACAGTGTTGATTGCAGAACCAAAAAAGCTGAAGTTATCAACAGCCTCATTTTCCTTTTCTGTCCATTGCTATGCCCAGTGGTGAAAATCTTTGCAGCAAACGCCTCATGTCTTCTACAGTTTCAGCAAACAAGGTTGTGTCATCTACCTAACACTGGTTGTTGATGAGTCTTCCTCCAATCCTGATGCCACATTACTTCTCCTAAAGCCCAGCCTCCTGAATATTCTGTTTTGCATATAGATTGAAAAGGTAAGAAGATAGGATGCATCCATTCTTGACACACACCTTTTCTGATACTGACCCATATAGTGTTTCCCTGCTCTGTTCTGATTACTGCTTTCTGGTACAAGTATAGGTTTTGCATGAGCACAATTAAGTAAGTGTTCTGGGATCCCATTATTCACAAGGTTGGACACAATTTATTGTGATCCACACAGTCAAATGCCTTTGCACAAGACATTCCTCTCTGCTTTCAGCCAAGATCCATCTAAAGTTGGCCTCCCCTTCCCCCTCATAGGGCCATGGCCTCTTCTAAACCCAGTCTGCACATCTGACAGTTCTCGGTTAATGTACTGTTAAAGTAATTTCTGGATAAGCTTCAGCAGGATCATGTTTGTGTTTGGTATTAGTGATATTGTTCAATAATTTCCACACTCTGTTGGGTCACTTTTTTTTTATAGGAATAAATACAGATCTTTTCCAGTCAGTTGACCAGGTAGTTGTCCTCCAGATTTCTTGGCATAAACTGGTGAGGGTGTCCAGGGCAGCTTCGTCTGACATACTTTGGACATGTTGTAAGGAGAGACAGGTCTTTAGAGAGGGACATCATGCTTGGGAGGGTGGAGGGACAGCACAGGAGGGGAAGACCCTCTATGAGGTGGGTTGATTCGGTGACTGGGGTAATCGGGATGGGTGTGTCAGAGGCGGTGCGGTTGGCGCAGGATAGAGCAGGGTTTAGGGCTGTTGTACATAGGGTCGCTATGAGTCGCAAACGACTCGAAGGCACATAACAACAACAACATCAATTCCTGGGGCCTTGCTTTATGCCAATTCCTTCAGAGCAGCTTAAACTTCCTCCTTCATTGCCATAGGCTCTTGATCACATTCTGTTTCATGAAATCAGTGTCAGCCAATTCTTTTTGGTAGAGTGACTCTGTGTACTCTTTCCATCTTCTTGTACAGCTAGACCCAGAGCTGCCTTGCCATGCTCTTCTATTCCTCATTAGAAAATGACTGATACTTCTAGAAAGTGTGTTAGAAACTATTATCAATTCACCTTTATACATAAAAATCTGGATATATTTAGATATCAAAATACATCCTAACCCTGTTCACCAAAGCAAATTCAACCCACTGCCAGTGAACCAATTCTGACTCATTGTGCTCCTCTGTCAGGTTTTCAAGGCTTTAAACCTTTTTTCCTCAGAGGAGTTGATGTGTTCAAACTGCTGAATTTTTGGTTAGTTGTGTACTGCTTAACAGAGTTTGCCACCAGATCTTTGCATTGGACCTTCTATAAGTTAACTCTCTGGTTTCATGAGGTTTTCTATACCCCAGTTTCCTTCCAGTCACTATTTCATTTGTTTTCATTTATTGATGGGCTGGAGTTCCAGCAGTAGGTCTTGTGCCTGAACTCATGAAATCATATTGATGACAATTTTATTAGAAATTCTATATCATTTCTATTGTCAACAGAGACAGGATGAGCACATTAACAGTCACCTTCACAAAGCGTATTCTATAGACTAACTTTTTGTTAAAGAGAAGAAAAGGGAGCATCACTACGCCAGGTACTTGGAATACAAAATTGATTTTATCCTCACAATAATTTCATTTTATGTGAGGAAATTAAAGCTCAGACAGAACACAAGTTTAAATGAAAGATTCCAGCCCATATCTGACTCTTTTCCTTTTACTATACTTAAATATCATTTAACCTGTCTAGTTAACTAAGTTTAGTTTAAATGATAGGGAAAAGAATACACCCAGGAGATTTTTATTATGATGATGTCAAGAAGTAAAAAAAGGTGAATGGCATTCTTGCTTTATCTGTGTTTATTTTGCTTTTCTATAAACTTTTCTACAATGCTCAACTCTTTGACTTGGGTAGATTTATATTTTGACCAAGATCAAAAATAATGAGCGAGAAAAAAGAAATTATTTTTAGGCAGTTATAGTATAGACAAATTTTGGACATAAAATTAATGTGCAGGGCAAATGGGGAGCTGAGCAAAAATGATTAATTGCTCATTAAAATTTACCTTGGTATTCAAGTGTGTCAAGGGCAGATATTTCTGAGAGGCTATCGGACTAGACTAAGTGTGAGAAAAATAAGAACTAGCTATGAGGTCATTCTTTTGTTCTGTTCTGTGAACTTAACAGCATAGGAGCCATTGCATAATGACTGATGAGATGATAAAGATCAAACCGAACAGCACAGCAATGCAAATGAAAGGCTGACTCAGGACACGAATAATAAATAAGTGAGGGCAAGTCATGTGAGAATTGTCTTTCATTCAAGAGTTCAAATAAGAGTTTTAAGTATAAATTGTAATTTGTATTTTAAAGATATCAGTACCTTTCCCAATAAAATACTCAAGAAGACAGTTAAAGATAAAACCTCAAAACCATTCTGAGAATTAAGAATGTATATCACCTATTGGAAAAGGGCCCGGAGGACTTTCCATGAATGCCAGAAGCAGATAAAACTGAATTTAGAAACATAATTATGACCTATGCATGGAAACCTTGTGGGAGGAAGTAGAGGGATGGAGGTGAATAAGAAATCCGTTTTGGATATCATTTTATTCCTCCCAAACTTAACCTGGGAGCTCTGGTGGCTTAGTAGCAAGGAATTGGACTTCTGACTTCAAGTCATGCAGTATGAATCCAGTAACTACTCTGAGGCAGAAATATGGGTAATCTCCTCTCCTGTGATTTACTACCTCCAAAATTCAGCCATGAGGTGGTTCCAAGTCAACGGCATATAACAACAAAGTCAACTTGCAGTCTTGACAGGAAAGCAATCTGGACAACATATACTCTTTCTCTATTGGCATGCTTTCTGTACATGAAGACCTAGAGCCTTCTTGTCATCCTTATCTATCCCTTATTATCACATTTGAACAAACATTTGGAATGCAACATGACAGGTAGTAGTAGACTAATCCTGTATTGTGTTTATGGGGAGTTAGACAATAAATAAGGAAGATTCAAAAAGAATAAATGCTTTTGAATTGTGATGTTGGTAACAAAACATTAAACACTTCATAGACTATTCAGAGAACGTACAAATCTGTCTTGAAGGAAATCCAACTAGGGCGCTCTTTAGAGGCAGAGATAGAACTTTACCTCTAAACTTCATCTCATATATGAAACTTGGTCTCATACACTTTGGGAATGCTGTTACAATGGGCTTGACCATGGCAGAACTCGAGTGGTGTAGGACAGGCTACATCTTGATCTGTTCGTAGGGTCACTATGAGTGGTAGTCAACTCTTTGGCACCTAACAAGAACAGCATACAGAATAGATGCAGTGTCATGAATGTGCACAGAAAGCCAAGAATAATTTTGTGGTAAATAATGGGGAAGATTGTGAGATTTCATGTACTCTGTTTAATTAGAAAAGAGCACAATCAAATTTACCTCAAATTTATTTGTTGATATGCTGAAATTAAAATAATCTCACTTTTTACCAAGAGTGGTTTGATTTTCATCTGTTTCATATTGTTTTAGCTGTTATATTTAATGTTTTAGGCTCTCTGATATTTGCATATCTTTACCTTTTTGGCAGTTTCTTTGAATTTATTTTTTAATCCTATTTAAATTCACTTCCCCCCCTACTTTTTTATGTGTCTTTTTTCATGCCCGAACATCCCCCATTTTATGATTCATTTATTCACTCACACTCATTCACTGCTGTCAGATTTGTCATGTCAACTATGTCTCAGTAATCTTCCATCCATTCTCTGAGATTCAAAGTTTATATTTTTAATCAATAAATAAACTAGTTTTTTAGGTTGGTATATATGGGGTAGGACAAAGTTCTGATCTATTCATAGAGGCTTTAGGAGTCCCAGTAGACTGAATGGCATCTAACAACAATATGAACAAGTAGACTGAATGGCATCTAACAACAATATGAACAAGTCAGTGTTTAAAAAGCCTGTGGACAGGGATTGTAAAACAATGGGGGAACTTTTCTTTTACTTTTCAAAGAGAAGAGTGTATTGGGGGGAGGGGTGGGCAGGGAGAAAAGTGCAACAATGAATGAATGGAAATCCAAAGTCTCTGTAAATTTTCATTAAAATTAATAATAACAAAAATTATTTTTTTAAAAGCCTCCTAAAATCTCCTTAATAACTGTGAGAACAAAACCTTATACCACCCAAAGCCACACCTTAAACGTCACCTGAATAGGAAGAAAACAGAAACTGCAAAACAACTGCTAGAAAAAAGGAAGAATCAGCATATACCACTCACAGTGCTTCTAGCTTCTGCCTCAATAACTGACTAACGGAAATTGAAGACAAGTGAAGAAGGGTGTCAGGAAAGACAGAAGCAACCATTAGGGAAGGAGCTTGAGTGCTGGCTTGAGTGATCACTAGAAAGATTAAGAATCTGAAAATAGTAACTTAGCAAACTGGAGCACAATTGCAGGAAAGGGGTTTCACAATATGGGACAGTCTAGACCGCATAATGTTGAGCGAAACAACTCAATCCCGAAAGGATAAATACTTTTGTGATAATAGCTGTGTAATTGGTGGTGGTGAGATCGGGGGGTGGGGGGGCGGGGACAGAGAATAGAAATGTTGTGGGTAGACAAATAACGCTAAAAAAAAACCACACAAAAAGAGGACCAATTTAGGAGGAATTGAGATAAAGACTTAAAAAACCTGTTGTAATAGCAAATAGAAACAAGGTATATATAACTGTTCAAAAAGAAAAGGGGAGATGTGGTGTGGAAGAAGGAAGAGGCTATCACTACGACAGCAAAGATTAGTGGGATGTGGGGGTGAAGAAATAGGTGAAGTGCAATGGACATTTGAGCAGATGGAGAGATAAAATTAGTAGATTAATAGTAAATAATAATTATATAACAATGCATAGGAATGATTGTATAAAAATGTACATGGATCAAACAATACAGATGAATGAATGATGATATAGATAAATTTAAAAATATGCATATTAGAGAACTAAGGCATATACCAAGGTTAAAGGGACATGCCATGTAAAGCCACTGGTGCTTGATTTTACAAGGTAGAGTTCATCAAAGAGGGAGATCTCACGCAAAATGACAGGCACTTTTTTCCCCTTCAGGGGATAAATGTCCTTAAAGAAATAAAAACTCAACTCATTGCCATTGAGTTTCAGCTGACTAACAGCAGAAATTCCAGTGGGTTCTCAGAGTCTGTAAATCATATGGGGAGGACACTGTCCATCTTTCTCATTTGTTGCAGGCGATGCATTTAAACTCTTGCCTTTGAGTTAGTCGCATCTCTTTTGTCTGGTGGCCTAGTGGTGAGGAGCTATGCTGCCAAAGCAAAGGCAAGCAGTTCAAATCCACTAGTTGCTCCATGTGAGAAAGTCTCCTCCCATAAGATTTCCAGCCTCTGGAAATCCACTAGTGGATCGGCCACGAGTCTGTTTCAACTATACAGAACATAACAACAATCATAGGCTTCTAGAATTCACTGTAAAGAAATAAAGCAATCATAAAACACAAATGAAATGTATTTCTACAGCACAAAAAAAATTAAATACACTCAAATAAATATTTGAAAACACATTTTGAGCCAGAAATTTAAAATTGGAAAGCAGAGGAGAAACAAAACCAAAACAAACAAAAAATAAGAATTGTTTTTGAGGACAGAATGGAGGGGAGAAATAGAAATTCTCAGAAATGAGTAAATCACAATATATTAAACAAGAACTTTTAGCTTTTTCAGAAAAAGAAAAGTAGAAATTCAAGACAGTATATAGAATAAAAGGGAGCTCTGGTGGCTTAGCGACAAGAAGTTGTGCTACAATCCTGAAGGAACTGGGGTCTAGGCCACCAGCTGGCAATTTTCTCCCATGTAATTAACTGCCTCTGAAAGCCCGCTGGAGGGTCAGTTATGGGCCAGTTCCAACCCGATAGTACACAGCAGCAACAACAACAACAACATACAGAATAAAAGTAGAAAAATTAGCAAGATAATGAAACGGATGTAAAGAAGTAAAAAGACTCAAAAAGTAAATATTGGTGCTGAGAGACTAAGCTCTGAGGTTCCAATGAGTGGGTGTACAGAAACTTTTGTTCAAATCTGCCTCCACAGGGAACAGATCTTTTTCAGTCATTTACCATAGGATAATGCCTTCTTCATCTGAAAACAAACAAAGCTGATTAAATTGTTACGCGGAGTACATTATAAAGCTTAGATTATGAGATCATTTATTTAAATCATAACAAGAAATGAAATGAGATTGTGTAAGCTTCTTTGCCTTTTATTACATCATGAACATTTTTGCATGTCCCTTAATTTATAATAGCTCAGTAGGAAAAAAGATTCATCCAGCCTCCAGCCCTCAAAGGTGTCTTGTTGTTTTTGGATGGTCACAAAAAGAGGTCACTAGATGAGAAAAAAGTAATGTCAAAGCTCTGTTTATGTAGTTTAAGTCTTATTGGACCTTGTTAATCTATTTCTCACAAGATAGACTTGAGAAGACTTAGTCAGTGGACATATTCTCCTGATTCTGCTCTGAAACTTACTGTAGAAAACCTTTATAATCAGAAGAATCAGAAATCAGATATGTGATTACTGTTTAACATTGAGTGGGAAAAGAATGACTTGTTGAGAAACTTCTCTTACTGATGTCTTTTACCAATTTAAAAACATTTAACTCATTAAAAAATAATACTATGTAATTAGGCTTCTGAGAGAGAGAACATAGCATCTACTCATTATTTATCATAATTCCACTAAAATACCAGAAGATATTAGCATATATACCATTTTAAAATTAGGAATTTCTGTAGTCACATAATATAGTGTTTCTCAAACTCTAGGCTTTAGGGCACCAATTTAAAGTACCTTTAAGCATATATTCACCACAGTTTAAAATAGTTGCACTAAAACTTCACACAATATTTAAGATTTCCTAACTATAATTATTTTAGATCTCTGGGGAAAATTAGATTATTTGAAATATTTCCCTAATGTACCTATAGCTGGATTAATAATGAATGATTAAGTGTGGTTATCAGTGCAATGTTCAGTTGAAATTTTTATTTTTAAGGATCAAAATTTTCCCTTCTTCTATTAGGTTTGTACAAGAAAACTTGTAATTATAGTCAATTAGTTGTAGAAGAAGCATTCAGTACCTCTCTTGGATTTTTTTAGAGGTTCATGTTAAAAACAGTACCAAATTTAAAGCTGTATTTTTATAGGTAACTACAGATACGTCTTCAAAAAGGTGGAACCAGAGTGCTTCTTGGCAGTAATGACGGTGAAGCTTTGTGTCTCCTACTTTGGACATGTTGCTAGGAGAGGGATGTCATTCTTGGAAAGGTGGTGGATCACTGAAAGAGAGAAAGACCTCCAATGAATGATTGAAACAGTGACTGCAGCAATGGACTCAAATGTATCAGAGGTGATAAGGATGGAACAGGATAGGACATGATAGGTATGTTGTTCCTAGTGTTGCTGTGAGTGGTACTTGACTAGATGATAACTAACAACAGCAACAATCTGACACTAAGGAAAGTCTGGTGGCATCAAGGGTAAGGAGTTCAAATTAACCAGCTTCTCTGCAAGAGAAAGATGATTAATCTCCTCCATGCTACTTACAGCCTTTGAAACAGCCCTGGAGGGTCAACTAAGAGTTGGTTCTGGCTTGATGACCTATAGCAGCAACAACAACTTGATAATATTTCAAAAGTTGAAACAAAGATAATGGTGAATGTATCATTTATTTCCTTCTTGCTTGATTCATCACTGGCAAGCATTTCTTCTGCTTTTAACTAAATATATACCATACATTTTATCCTTTACTGGTGAAAAAAAAAATTAAGAGCAAAACTCCAAGCAATCAAGTCATACGACAAATCTGACAGGAAAATGGTCATGCATTAGCATTGGTATCATTTGGTTGTTATGCACCTTGGAGTCAAAATTGACTCATAGCTGACCCTCCAGTGGATTTTCAGATGTAATAATTCTCAGGGAAAAGATTGTCTGTATTTCTCCAATGGAGCAGCTGGTGGATTCAAATCATGGGTTGTTGTTTTGTGTGGGGTTTTTTTTTGGGGGGGGGGTGTTTTGACAGTGAAGTTCCTTACCACTAGGCCACCAGAGCTCCCTATTGGAGTCATAATTTCACCCTATTTAAGATCTTGCCTGTATTAGTGGGGGGTGGGGAACTAAGTAGGTCATTTAATTTCATGGAAATTACCTGGGCATTATTTAAATGTTTGATCTGATGTCTACTTTCAAACACTTATTTGAATGCCTTTACCCAGAGTAGTCAGCGTTCTTAGGTGCATAAAAGGTTTCTTTGCATAGCAACACAGTGAGACAGAAGGCATGATTTGGCCCAGGGACACGATTTTCCTCTTTGCTTTGGTCTTGCAGTGCTCTGCCAAGGATACACAGACTGTCTTTGGAAAGTCACTGCTTCACTTCAGATGGTGCTCTGCGTGGGATAGTCTTTTGAGGCTCGCAAGTGTCTCATCTCTTGTCCCCAGACTCTGGAAGATCGGGTCACTCCCAATACAGCCCTCTCATCTCTTTTGATCACTGCCAATGGAATTGTGAAACTAAACTCTTCTGATTCTGGAGTTCCCTTACTAGGTATTTTTTGATTCTTCATAAATTGTGCTTTCCAATGTTGCTTCATCAGTAATGTAGGTGATCTTTGGTTTTCATCTTTATTATTTGCTTTTCTTCATAGCGTGTTCAGAATTTAAGTTGCAAAAAGGAATGCTGAGTGGTCTGCTTACTACCACTCCAAAACCACTGCCTTAAAGGAAAAGTATAGGGTGAAATGGGAGAGGCCTAAGACCCTGTCTCTAACTTCAGATTTACAGTCTAGTTAGGGAATGGGTAAATAAATCATCGTTACAATACTGATAGCACTATGGCTGCTATTTGTGGACTAAAATAAATGTGTCAGGCTTTACCTATGTTTTCCATTTAATCCTAATAGCAACTCTGACTTGGGGACTCTTATTATCTCCATTTTTTCTAAATGGAAGATAAGGGTATTTGAGTAACAGGCTCCAAGTTAGTGGGTGAGTGATGCAAAGCACTTCATTGTTACCCTTGAAGGTCTCACTTAGACTTTCAGAAGGTTAAAACTGAAAGGGACCAAGACATGGTAATCTTTAATTTCAGGAAAGCTTAGTAAGAAAGACTAGTTTTCTTAAGTGTTTTGATGTGCATGTGGAAAGATGAGATAGAGAGATAGAGATAGAGAGAGAGAGAGCAGAGAGAGATAGAGATGATATAGATATAGATGATATAGATGGTATAGATTATATAGATGATATAGATATAGATGATAGA
>NW_006399802.1:10490025-10546171 GCF_000299155.1 Elephantulus edwardii | reverse complement strand
TTTATTCTCTCTATATTTACTATATATATTCTATCTATCTATCTATTCTATCTTTACCATTCTTCATGTAGTGGTATCATTTCATAGCAAAGACAAAAGTGTTCTTAGTACAAATGCATGAAAGTCAAGTATCCAGTAAGACCAGATACTTTCTGCTGCTGAGTACTGATGACTGCCACATGCTGGTAAAATTCTAATGTGTTCTCAATCACTCTAAAATACAACTCTTCAAGCTCTCTTCAGCATCAGAACATATCATGAATCTAATGATTTCTGATTTTTACAGGGTTATATTTTTACGGTATGTTATTACATTTTTAATAGATCTTCTTTAAATTTACAAAATGATCACATTAATATCAGCTCCATTCACTTGATACTTAAAGCAATGCCATGGGAGTTGTGTTGTTATCAACATTACAACTATTATTTTAAGGAACCTGAGACTTAGTGTTATAAAGTGCCAACAAAAGTCACAGAGGTAGCAGCCGGCTGGGCTCTCTTCTGATTGTAAATTCAGGCTCTTTCTTTTCCACTTCAGTGCTTCTGTTACTGCCAGCAATCACTTGGCTTTTCCATAGCGACTTCCTCGAGAGTGATGGATATCATCAAAAAAGTTGCCAACGTGACTGCAAAAACTGATTATTGGCTGAGTAGAAAGAAAAACATACATCAAGCTCTGTGGCAAAAACACAAGTGCATTTATAAAGGCATTTTTTAATCATGAAAAGCTTGAATAACAGGTGATTTTTTAAAAATATCAAATTGTGTTTTGTTTTTCCAGCTACAAGAAAAAAATTAAAGAAAGAATAAAGAATATCTGGGGCTTGTAGTTTGTAATTTTTTAAAACTCCAAATTTAGGTAAAGGACTTTGCATCCTTTTCCTCTGGCTATATATATATATTTTATTTAATTGATATTTACTAACTAAAATAAATTTATTACACCACAGCAGAATTGAAAGAAGAAATAATTTGAGGGAAGTCACCTTTTATTACTATCATGGAATAAAAAAAGGTCATGGGGGACATCACGAGAAGGAAAGATGAGAAATAAATATCTTCCAGAATGAAGAGAAGTATATAAAAGCAGTGAAGAATTCTTGTCACTCCACAAGACATATAAGGGGATTATGGTCACCTAATTGGTGGAATAGTCAAGAAGTAAAGCCAGCTTCAGTGCCACACCCAAGGGAATGACCTTTGAAGGTCCTTCAAAAGGAAATAAGTTCATAATAAACCTCAGGGGTCTAGATTCTAGACACCAAGGCTAAATAGCATCTTCAAAAATTTCCGTGCTTTGGGTTGGCTCAGACAGAGCCACAGGATTTCTAGGCTCCATGCAAAGAAGAGGATGAATTTATTGACCTCTCCAGAAAGTTTTAAAAATAGAAGGGGCTTTCTGAGAAGACACAGATTACCAGAAGTCCCCATCATCATCTTTGTACATAAATGGATTCTCAGGAAGATTGAGTTTTTTTGGACCATAACAAGTGAAGAATTTGAATTAAATTAAATTTAATTTTATTTAAAAACAGTCATGAGTGAGTTGTGTGCACATATGCACATAAGGGCATGGAGTTGGGTAGATAAAAGAAACTTGACAAAATGCAAATAATTTTGACAGCGGGTATGTGGGACATAATATTTCTTTCTTTTGTTTACTGTGCTACGTGGATTATTTAGCATGGTTTCTAGTCGTGAGTGAACTCTCATCAGATGATGGGTAGAACTAAGCAAATGCTAGGTGTTTGTGGCCCAATAAGATGATTTGATTGTTGGCCAACACACTATGATGTTGTTATCTGCTGCTGAGTAAAAACCAACTTGTAGCTGACTCTCCAGTGGGTTTTCAGGAAGCTGCAAAATGTACTGGAGGAGCTTGCCCATCCTTCTCCTATGGGACAGCTGAGAAATTTTTTTTTTAAAAAATTTATTTAATTTAGTTTATTTTTCATTTCAATGAACATCTACAGAGATTTTAGAATTCCATTCATTCATTGTTGCAACTCTTCTCCTCGCACAAACCCCTCCCTCCTCCCCCCCCTTTGCTCCTCTCCTTGAAAAGCAAAAGAAAAACTCCCTCATTGGTGCACAATCCCCATCACACATCCCCAAACCCCACCCCCAACCCCCAAATATAATCCACTCTGCAACCCTCATTGCATAATCCTACGATAAAAGTAATGCCCTAAAATATAATACTTTTAGACTATTCTCTCCCCCATAGACTTCAGTGCCGTAAACATATTTCATCCAGTTTTTCTCAGTCCCCACAGTTGAGAAATTTTAACCACCTTCCTTTGGTTTGGCACCACAACTTACCCACTGGGATACTAGCATTCCCTATGTTAATAGGATGTTATTTGTTGTTGTTTGCTGTTGAGTTGAAATTGACCCATAGCTGGCTTTCCAGTGGTGGTAAATCCTATAGGAAGGTAATATGCCAATAAAGTATGTTGTTGTTGTTGTTGATGTTGTTGTATGGAGTTGGAACTGACCCACAGCTGACCCTCCAGGACATTTTCAGAGGTAGTTAATTGCATGGGAGGAGATTGCTCATCTTTCTCCCATAGAGCAGCTGGTGGCTTCAAACTACGTGCCTTCAGGTTTGCAGTGCAACTTCTTGCCTGTAGGCCATCATGCATTTCTGTTGTTTCTAGTACTGTGTTGGCTGTACCTTCTCTGTCTTGGGATGATTTTCTAAATTCTTATGCCTCTTAATTCCACTCTTTGTACCTCTTTATTTCAAATCGTTCTTCCATCTTTCGTAACTTCTTTATATCACTTCATGAAACTCATATAACCAGCAACCACAGAAAAAGCAGCACAGCAAAATGGCAATAATAAAACCTAATTGATCACTAATCATACGTCATATGAGTGGCTTAAACACAATGATTAAGAGAAAAAGAATAGCATAATTGATAAAAATCAAAGCCTATCAATATGTTGCCTACAAGAAGAGACAATCTAAGAAGCAATGAGAAAGATATACTAAAAATCAAAAGGTGGGGGAAAAATATACCAGACATATGGCAGCTATAGTGGTGACACTGATCTTTGATAAAATAGATTTCAGGATGAAAACCACTGTAAAAGATAAGGGTACTATATAGTGATTAAAGGCACAATAGACTAAGATGGCATAATCTCAGTTAATTCCTTTGTGACAAATGATAGACCTGCAATTCAACACATCACTTTCAACAAAGAGCAAGTCAACTCAAAAGAAACTCAACAAAGATGCAGAATAATTAAATTATCCAATTAGCCAACTTGACCTTACAGACGTATTCAGGATACTTCATCCAACTAAAAGTCAACTTACCTTCTTTTCAAGTGCACCTGGCACATTCTCCAAAACTGATCATTTATTAGGACACAAAGCAAACTGCAACAAATTAAAAACGTCGAAATAATAGAATCGTCTCAGACCTCAATAGTTGAAATCTTGCACTGGGAAAGTCTTCAGTCAGTAAACTCTCCGAATTACTTTTTTGTTTGTTTTTAAAATTTTATGTAAAAGAGAAAGTAAAATCTTTACCATGTTGGTCAGGAAGTAGTTTACAAACATTTTTGATAGTTTACCTTATCAGTAAAATATCTGAGTCCTAATCTCCAGTATATGTGTACACATTTATCATGTCTTATATTCTTGAATATGAATCCATTCGGTGGAAGCAGAAGAAATAATCTTGAATTTCTCAAGTGACCTCCCCAAATTATCGAGGTACAATGATGTCAGTTTAAGAACTAAGTTGTGTCTAATTCAGGCCATGGTCTTTCTGATCACTTGTTATGCATCTGAGAGCTGGATGATGAATAAGGATGACAGAAGAAGAATTGATGCTTTTGAGCTGTGGTGTTGGAGAAGAATATTGAACATGGACTGCCATGGGCTGCCAAAACAAACCAACAAAATGTCTTGAAGAAAGTGCAGTCCGAGTGCTCCCTGGGGGCAAAGATGATTAAGCTTCATCTCACATACTTCAGGCATGTTGGTAGGACAGGCTATTCCTTGGAGAGTGACATTATGCTTGGAAAGGCAGAAGGTCAGTGAAGGAGAGGAAGACACTCAAGCAGATGAATGGACACAGTGGTTACTGTTACAGAAAGTGTGAGAATGGCACACATAGGACAAGGTTCAGCTCTGTTGTTCGTAGTGTACACAGAAATTCCTGAAGACTCAACAAAAAAACTGTTAGACCTACTAGAGCAATTTAGTAGAGTGGTGGGACACAATCAAAATACAAAAATAAGTGATATTTTCTATAGCAACAAAGAAAACATGGAAAAGGAAACTAAGAAAGAAGAATCATTTAAGATAGTTAACTCAAGATTAAATACTTTGGAATAAACCTAATAAAGAGACAAAAGACTTTTATAAGAAAAACTACTACTAAAGGAAACAGTAAGAGATCTAACTGATTATAAAAACAATCCATATAAAAAGGAAGACTGAGTATTGTTAAAATTACAGTTCTACCAGAAGCAATCTACATGTTCAATGCAATCCCAATTCACATACCAAACTTATTCCTCAAAGAGATAGAAAAGGCAATTTGCAACTTTATTTGTATAGGAAGGGAACTTTGAATAAGCAAAAATTCTTCTAAAAAAATTAAGTAGGGAGCATCACATTCTCTGATATGAAAAACTACTACACAGCCATAGTAACCAAAACAGCATGGTACTGGTATAAGAACAGACATGCAGACCAATGGAATAGAATCTAGAACCCAGAAATCAACTTGTCTCCCTATGGTCAATTGTTATTTCATATGGAAGAACAATCTGTCAAATAGGGAAGTGACATCTTCAAATGGAACTGGCAAATGAAACTGGCAAAACTGGATATATACCTGCAGAATACTGAAACAGGATCCACATTTCATACCATATACAGAAATCAAACCAAGTGGGTCAGCGACCTAGAGATAAGAGACAAAATGGGATTAAACTTAGAAGCGTTAGCCTATGTAGACTTGCAAATGAAAACAGAAATGTCCAACCAGGCGAGGACAGAATTAATGAATGGAACCTTCTAAAATTCAAGTTTGGTTTGTTAAATTTTTTTATTAAATTTTTTAAAATTTTAATCAACATTTATAGAGATCTTGGATTTCCCTTCATTCATTGTTGCACTTTTCTTCCTGCCCACCACTCTCCCCCAGTTCACTCCTCTCCTTGAAAAGTGAAAGAAAAAGTCCTTCATTGGTACACAGTCTCCCCCTCACCCACCTGGGTACACTCCACTATGCACCCTTCATTCTGTACTCTTGTCATAACCATAATACCCAATCATATATCACTTCTAAACTGTTCTCTCTCTCACCTGTTTCAATGCAGTATGCATAATTTGTCCAATTTTTCTAAGGCTCCGTTTTTTATGTGCATCGAAGACTTTTTCCTATAAATAGGAAGCCATAAATAAAGGCTACAGACTGGGGGAAAACATTTGGCAATGACATTTCAGAAAAGGGTCAGGGAACAAAAATTTACAGAATACTACAAGCTCTCCACAAGAAAAAGATTGATAAGCTAAAAACAAAATGGGCAAAAGACTCTTCAAAAAGGAAACCATTCAGATGGCCAACAGACACTTGAAGAAATGGTCTGTCAAAATCACTGTCAATCATAAAGATTCAAATCAAAATAACAATAAAATTTCATCTCGCTCTGGTAGTAGCAGCAAAGTTTAACAGGACAGCAAGTTGGAGAGGATGAGGAGAGATTGATACTCTCATGAACTGCTGATGGGATTGAAAATGGTAAAACCACCCTGGAAGGCAGTTTAATGGTTCCTCCAAAAGCTCATAGAACTCTCATATGACCCATCTATTCCACTGCTAGGGATATACCCCAAAGAAATCAGTAGTGAGATATGAACAGAGACATATATACTTATGTTCATAGCAGCAATATTAATAATAGCAAGAAAATGGAAACAGCTCAAATGCCCATCAACAAACAAATGGGTTGAGAAATTGTCATACATTTACACAATTGAATACTATGTAGCATTAAGGAACAATGATTTAATAAAATATTATATACAATGAAAGAGTCTAGAGAGCTTTATGCTAAGTGAAATAAATCAGTCTCATCAGGACAAATACTGCATAAGACCATTATTGTAAAAATAGAAGGACAACTGAGAAAAATGTGTATAAATATTCAAAAGGGGAATGGGAGAGAGAGAAGGAAGTGGGAAAGAGAGAAGGGCAAAAATCACTAGGGTAGCAGAGATTATTAGGCAGATGATGCTGAAGGAATAGGAAAGATTCTATGGGGACTTGAAAAGACAGGAATAGACATAGAGTGATAATCAATTATATAAAATAAAAAGTACATGGATGTCTAAACACAATGTATATGGATGAAACACAATGTATATGGATGATTGTATGTTGTTGTTGTTGTGTACTGTAGAGTGGAAACCAACCCATAGCTTTCTCTCCGGCAGGTTTTCAGAGGCAGTTAATCACACGGGAGGAGATTGACCATCCTTCTGCCATGAAGCAGCTGGTGGCCTTGAACCTCATGCCTTTGGGATTGCAGCGCAGCTTCTTGCCATTAGACATAGAGGAATAATAAGTACTTATATAAAATAAAAAGTATATGAATGTGTAAAACACAATGTAGATGAATGAAACATAATGTATATGGATGATTATGTACAAACCAATAAAACTATGAATGAAAAAGAGTGCTAGTTAAAAAAAGAAAGAAGCAGGCAGTGCAGTGCATCCTCTGAGCTAAAGATTCCTGCCCTGATCGAGTGTGAGATACAGAGCGAGACACAGAAGTACAGATGGCAGCAGCAGTGCTGGCAACGACTCCAGCGTTAAAGGGATCAGAGAAGCAGAGACTGGTGTGTAACAGAGCTGAACTAGATCTGCCGCCTCAGGGAGTTAGAACTGAGGGCCTTGGCCTAGGCTTCCTGGCGGGGTACCGGTAACTGAGAGCTTTGTAACACTTGCCCAAGCACAGAGTAGGGCCAGAGCCAAGGCTCACTGGTAGGAATCCTTAGATGCCTGGGAAGAGCTGTCCTGATTGAAGAATTACACACTGTTTCCAATTTGAATTATAACCTGCTCTTTTCTTGATAAATACCCACATCACATGTATTGTCTGAGTTCTTCAGTAGTACAGTGAGCTGCTGGAGAGACACTTGATATTGGAATTAATTGAAAAAGGTGTGTGTGTGTGTGTGAGAGAGAGAGAGAGAGAGAGAGAGAGAGAGAGAGAGAGAGAGAGAGAGAGAGAGTGTGTGTGTGTGTGTGTGTGTGTGTGTGTGTGTGTGTCTCATGCTTGACCTCATAGGGTTTGGCTGTGTGCTCTGAAGTTATTAGTGGAGATTCTTCTCCCACATGAAGTTAGTGGTGGTCAGACCCTGCCACCCTCACAGAAATCTTGCTGTTTTTCACATGTGTACATACACAAAACATTACAATTCTTAGACCCTTATTTTGTAGAAACAGGATTATCCTGACCATGTAGAAATAGCCTAACAGGTGACGGCAGTAGCTAATAGCCACACCTACCATGGACTGAGAAGGGAAAATGAGAATATTTCCAGCATGTGTTTTCTAGCATGGCTCAGAATTCTGCAACTTCTGTGGTTGAAACAGTCATCAAGACAAAAAGATTCTAATTTCATTTTCTTCACATAGAAACAGAAGAATACATCATGTTTTTATGAGAGTAGATTTAACAATTTTAAGCAATAGCCACATCTTTTATAGAAATCGTTATTGTCCAACTCTGTAACCCTTTTGATAAAAAGTTGAATGAAACATTTCTGCTTGTTTAGTTTCAGGAAAGTCTCTATTGGAACAAAGATAGGATTTAACTAATGTCTCTGATTCACTAAAGCTGCTGGATACAGATAATCCTGCTGGCTTTGGTCTACCAGAATAGAATACGATGAAGTAAAATCTGGACTGGATTCTCACTAGATTTTGAAGAAGGAAACACCAAGCCCAAACTCAGAAGTCTTAGCGTTCAACTTCTGTCCTTGCTAGCAGTTCTGAGACTCTCAACCTTTTCTCCATCCCTAATGACTAGATAATAGAAGGAGAATTGATGCCTTTGAGCTGTGATGCTGGCGAAGAGTACTGAATATACCATAGAATGCTAAGAGTACAAACAGGCTCATCCTGGAGAGGGAGAAACCAGCCTGTTCCTTGGAGGCAAGAATTCAGAATCTTTGTCTGACATAACTTGGACATGTTGCAAGGAGGGACCCGTCTTTGGAGAGGAACATCATGTTGGGAGGGTGGAGAGACAGCTCAAGAGAGGAAGACCCTCAATGAAAGGGCTCGATTCAGTGACTGGCATTAATTGGGGTAGGTGTGACAGAGAGAGTAAGGTTGGTTCAGGATAGAGCAGAGTTCAGAGCTGTTATACACAGGATCACTATGAGTTGTAGGTGACTTGGTGGCACATAACAACCACAACAACAAACATTAGTTCTCTGAAATAGTGCAGTCATCCACCCAAAGTAAGCTTCTTGATTTTCCTATATTTCTAAATCATCGGACTCAGTGAACCGTTTCTTTATAAGCCTCTTCGTAACTCCGTCTATGAAGATGAAAAATTTAGCTGAGAGAAGTCGGAGAACCACCCCAGAGAGGGACCTGGAGCAAACTTTAAGATTCATCTTTGCACTAACTGGAGGCTGTTTAGGAGAGGAGCAAGTCCTTTCAAACAATTGTGAACAAGACCTTCCAGTATCTCAAGAATGTCTGAAAATATTCGAAGAACCTTGTTAACTGTCTGCAGACACACCTAGGTTTTTAGAGGGTGCTCAAATATACTCCAGTGTTCAAATAACCCAAGTGCTACTTCTCCAGAAATAACTTCTACTTCAGAGCAGCTCGCCAAACTTGAGAGCTTCTTGTCCTCAAGCACTGAGGGTGGACCAACAAAACCTGAAAGATGAAGCGTGGCAATAAAATATCAAAGTTTCTATTTCACTAATTACATTAATTTGTCTAAAAGGCTGAAAATCAATCACTGCCTAGATATCCATACTATTGCCTGTGGAATCCTCCCTTGGTCATGCATCACTTACATCAGGCAAAAGAACCCTTGCCATCAGCTGACTAACTGAAGGCACCTATGCCTCCCTCCCAGGATGCTCAGTGGTTCGTTTTCTATGCAATTATATCATCAGGCCTTTCTCTTCAGGTGCATCTATCTGGGTTGAATGGAATAATTGGCAGCAACCAACCTTTGCACTACTGAGGAACTTTTGCCACCTTAGCTAGAAGCTGTAGCCTGTGAATATAAGTTCCACCACCGGAAAGATTGACAGCTGTGCATTGGCTGACGGTGCTGTTTTTTGTGCACTTGTTGACAGATGGAGTCAAGTTGACTAGAACTCTAGCAACTTTATGAACAACAGATTGAAACATTGAGCTATCCTGCAGCATCCTCAAGGTCTCCTACCACGTTCAAGCCCATTGTTGTGGTCTCTACGTCACTCCATGCAGTGAAAGTTTTCCTCTCTTTCCCTGACCTATTTTTCCCTGCAAGATGTCTTTTATTAAGGTCAGGCCCCCTCCTGACAACATGCTCAAAGTAAGTGAGAAAAAGTTTCACCATTTTTGCCTCTAAGGAGCAGCCTGATGGCACTTCCTCCAAAACAGATTTGTTTGCTCCTTTGAAAGTTCATACAATGTTCAATATTCTTTGACAACACAATTCAAAGGCATCTGTTCTTCTTTGATCTTCCTTATTTACTGTGCAACATTCACATGTGTGTGAAGCAATTGACAACAGCTATGTGGATTTATGATTTTGTTTCATAAAAGAAGTTTCAAGTCCCTCAATTTATAATGACATAAGAAATGACCACAAACATCTATTTTATGTACAATTTTTTTTTCTTTGTTTTGTGTAACAAACAAAACTTTTGTGTTCTTTCTGCTTTGTGCCAGAAGCTCTCTTGTTATCTTTGACAAAGAATCTACAAAAGTAACAGTTTTCTTTTACTAAATGACAAGTGTTCCAAATTTGCTGACCTTAACTGTGATGACAAATAGCTGTCAATAGAATGCCACCTTACAGAGATCTTTAAAAAAGATACAGACACTTATTGTCTCCTTTCATGATAAAGGTGACATTTTTAACAACGAGAGAGAAAGTAACTTGGTTTTGCTCCTCTTTGTTTAGAATGCTGCTTTGGGAAAAATGAGGCTGAAAAAGAATCTTTAACAATATTTGCATCATTAGTGTCCAAAATGATTTGTCTCTCACACAAAATTCTAGCTGTATAGTTAAGAAATGGAGACATTTTCTCACATTTTAAGACCTTTCAAGTAAGAGTTTCAGTGGAATTTGAAACCATTTGATTAAAATATTCAAATAAAATCCTGTCTGACACTCACACAAAACCCCCACATTTTGACATCAGAAAATGAAGGAATTTGTTAACTTGTAACTGTGAAAGTGAAGAAGAAATGTTATTACTGGGACTGAAAAATTAATACCATGATTTAGTAGGTGTAAAAAAAAATTATGCCCCTCTTCCACCGGGTACCAGTTCTTCAGAGAAATCATATATATATGTAGTGCCACCAGAGTTGTTTTTAGAATGTTGAATCTTTTTGTTTTGCCACTATGTAATGTATAGTCTTATAAGTGGTTTGTACTGTTTATAATACCCAGTGTTACATTTCATATGTATGTATTTACTCATAAAAACTTTACCTATAATAGGATAGGGGAGACTTAATGTCAGCTGAATCCAGACTCTGGCTCCTTGAGGCATGGCAGGTTTGAGGGCTCAGGGCAATTTTGGTGTTCTTTGGGCCCCATGTGGGGGTTAGCAGAGCAGACATGCCAGATGAAGTGGGGGTCTGGTGCAAGGACTTTGCCAGCATTTGGGAGTACAGGTTTGCTAAAACCCTGAAAGGTCGTGTCCCGCCAAGGGTCTTGGGAGACTTAATGTCAGCTGAATCCGGATTCTGGGTGACTTTTAATCCATGGCCCTCAGGCCTGTCTTTCATTGTTTTTGTTCAGACATTCCTCTAGGTCGTATAGCCCTGGTGTACATACAAGTTGTCATGCCCTAGTCACTTTTGGTTGCTGTGAGGCTGAACACTATGACACTGTTATGTCAAATGAGTTAATGGCTGGTTACCCAATGAAGACAGAGAGTGGGGTGGAGCTCCCCTATTAAAACAAGCCTGGAAGCAGGAGTGGCATCCACTTCCATAATAGCTTGCCTCCGGAAACCCTATGAACCTGGAAAGAGGATGAAAGGCACCCAAGCGTTGAGGACTCTCCTTCATAGGTCGCTATGAGTGGCCTGCGACTCGATGGCACTTAACAACATAATAGAATGAAACGTTGTTCAGTTCTACAATATCTTCGTAATTTCTGTTTTGTTTAAGCTCATTGTTATGACAATTGTGTCAATCAATCTCACTGATAAAATTTCTTGTTTTCTCTGAACCTTGATAGTTACTAGTTTGAAGGTTTTTGGCATATGTGTAATCACTCACTCATCACCATTGCGTAGGAACTGACTCGCCATTGAATTTCTGAGGCTACAGGACACACAGAAGGAGATTGCCCATCTTTCTCCCTTAGGGCTTCTGGTGGATTTGAACTTCCAGAGAAGCATTTGCCTTTGGTGAAAAGCACAACTCGCTACAGGCTAGGCCAGAGTGAGAGATGTGTGAAGGGCACAACCAGTCAGAGACTGAGTTTGTGTGAAAAAGAAATCAAGTAAATAAGTCAAGGATTCCCTAGGCTCCCTCACATCATTCCCAGAGTAACTGACTATATAACCTCATATCTATTTCTTTAGTCAGTAACTCTAAAGATGGTTCATCTCTACATTCTGAATATCTAGCACAAGACCTGGTTATGCCAAATAAAATGTTCTCATATGAGAAAACATATCTATTTTTTAAATTTTTTATCCAATAATATATACACATTACATTAAAATGAAATAGCGAATTATATCTCTAAAAAAAAGAAATGTACTGCTCGTGTGAAGTGTTGTGAACTGTTAACTGATGTGTCTGTTGTGACCGCTAGATGGCAATAGCTCTACATTAATCTTATGTTCTCTATTCACAGGGATTCCTACCTAGTAGTCATGGAGGTGGCACGTAGGATGATCATTAATCTGCAGATACTTGCCAGGAAAAGGCATATCTGCGTTAGGAACTCTGAGGCTGTTATAATTGCTGCAAATACATTTCTATGCTGCTTTCTTGTTGCATATGCCTATGACTGGTGCAATTGGTATTGGCCAATGTGATTATATTGGAGTTGTAAATGATTATAACAAAATCAATAAAGAATTTCTTTTAAGCCACAGGAGTCTATAAAGGTCTGCAAATGGAAAATTGAAGATAATTTCCATGATTTTATATGGAATGTCAATGGTTTCCTCTTTTCTCCAACTAATCTTTATGGCTTAGCAACAATAGAATCAAGACTTGAGCACAGTAACAAATAGAGAAAAAGACTGGGCTAGTGAAAGACTCGTTTCTGTCTCTGTCTATCCTTGTCTGTTTCTGTGTGAATACGAACAAACCACCTAACTCTGAAGGAGAGCTGTTTGTTCCTCTCTAATCTACAAGAGCACCTGAAAAATACATGAGATTTTGGACATAAGATGACAGATGTGGGGACAGGATAATGACTGGGTAACATAAAATTCCCCACAGCTTGGAAATGGCACTGTACAATTTTCTTGTGAAATAGGAAAAAAGTATGAATTAGTGTTTTTATCTGTCATTTTAAAATTTGCTCCTGCAACCACAGCAGGATAATGGGAGAGAAGCATTTATGAGCTCCAGTACCAGTTAAATCCAATTCATAGCTACCTGTGCATGCTGGAGGAGATCTGGGCTCCACAGGGCTTTCGAAGGCTGACCTGAATTGCGAGGAGTGGAAATCTTTTGTTCTGCTCAAAAAAACCCAATCACTAGCTGGTTGGTTCTAAACTCTCACAGATCAGACCTGGAAGATCTTTTTCTCTTTCCCTCTGATGATCTATATTTTTAAATTTTTATATATATACTGGTTTATTCACAAAGTTCTAATATATTGTTTTTCACAACAAACCTTTCCAATTGCTTTCATCTCACTCACCCATCAAATGTATGACCCCATGATTAACCCTCCCAGTTCTCACCCCTCTGCTTCCACCTGCCCCCCCATTCTCATCCTCATACTCATTCTACAGTAATGGTTTTATGCAGTATTTGTGTTTAAAGGACTGACTTATTTCACTCAGCCTAATACTTTCCAGTTCCTCTCAAGTTAGGTAGTAATTTATAAAATCATTTTTCCTGTGTGCTATGTAGTAATCCATTGTGTGAATGTACCATAGTTTCTCAATCTATTTGATCGTTGTTGGACATCAAGACTTTAAACCTAAATTTCAAGAAAAGTAGTGAAGAAAGTCAAATAAGATGCCATGCAATTGATGCATGCTGTTCCCAGGGCCTCTGTTTTTGAAGTTGCCCTTTCAGGTAAAGCAATTTGTACTCACAATGACAACTTACAAGGACAGAAAATGTCTGTGTGAGGTGTTTCCTATCTTGCATGTAGCGGAAGCAATTCATGAATTATCTGAATCCAGGAAGCTTCAAAAGAAGATGGAGGGAATACAGAGTCATTGTACCAAAACATATTGACTGTCACTGAAAAATGGAAATTCAGCCAGAGCCAATGGTAATGAAGGACAAAGTTGAAGCTCAACTGAAGACATTGACCAAAAATAAGGCCCTAGGATTTGAAGGGACACCACACCAATTGACTTCTTTGAATTAACAGATGCAGCCATGGAGGCACTCACTAGTCTGTGTCAGGAAAGCTGGAGGACAGCTTTATGCTCAAGGGATTGGAAGAGGTCCATATTTGTTCGTGTTCTTGAGGGACTCCATTTTGTAACCAATATGTCATTTTAAAATATATATATGTGCCTCTAGAGCAGTAAACTGAAAGCTGTGGGGAAAGGGAGAAAAGAGCCCCCACCCAAACATCAGCCAATCCTGTATCACCCTGTTTTCGCTCCCTTCCTGTGAACCAGCCAATCCTGTATCACCCTGTTTTCGCGCCCTTCCTGTGAACCAGCCAATCCTGTATGGCCCTGTTCTCGCGGGCTTTCCCCTTTAAATAGGCAGGACAGCCCAGAATCGGGGCGTGGCCATCTTCCCTGCTGTATGGGCACGGTTTGGATCGCGGCCCGGATTCGAATCTGAAATAAATCCCCTCTTGCCCTTGCATCGGTGTCGGCTCCTTGGTGACTTGGGGGGAACTGGATTTGGGGCATAACATTCTCAAGAAAGGTGATCCAACAGAATGTGGAATCCATCAAACAGTATAATTAATATCCCGCCATGCTTGGAAACGCGGAGGATCAGCGAAGGAGAAGATGCCTATTCTCCTCAATCTTAGCTCTAACTTATTAGGAGCCGTATGGTCAAATGCCTTTGCATAGTTAGTTAATCCAAGTGGATTGATAAACTAACTGCAGCCATGGGCTCTAGTGTGTCAGGAATTGTGAGGATAGTGCAGCATAGGACACGGTTCAACTCTATTGTTCATAGGGTCTCTATGGACCACACTTGACAACAACTAGTAACAGCAACTAACAACACAGGCCGGTGATCTTACTATTTTCAAATATGCCAATAGTCAATCAAGAATCACTACAAAGCTGGAAGAGCTTTTAAAATTCCTCTTTCTCTTTGATTAGTTCTAAATAATAATAATAAAAAACTTATAAAATTTCATCTTTATCAATAATTGTAAATAACTAAAAAAAAATAGGGAATCAAGTTAATAATTACAACCACTTTTAACCTTTGAATTTATATCATTATTATTGAAAACTTTGGAAAATATAGTTCTTTTTTTAAAAAAAAACCCTCAAATTCACTGCCTGGGAGCCACTTCTGATCCCCAGTAACCTTCCATTGGGCTTCTGAGGGTGTAAATTGTAACAGGAGGAGGATACCCATTTCTTCCAAGAAGCAGTAGGTGTCTTTGAACTGCTGGAGACACAGTCTTTTGATTAGGAGTGCAACACCCTATGGACTACATCTCCAGAGCTCCCGAAGTCTGATAGACTCAGAAATGGAATTTTATTTTTAGCATCTCCCTATGCCCTGAAAGTGAGAGTTGTGATGTTTCGAGGTAGAATGATCTCCTTTCTTGTGGGAACTCTAGTCAGATTCTCAACCAATTCAGCCCTGAGGCCAGTCACTCTGGCAGTGGAAATGATGCATTGCTATAATGTTGAACACATGATAGGCCCAGGTTCAGGTCTATAGTTCATGGTGTCTCTAAGAGTCGCAGATGACTCAACACTACATAACAACAACAACTAGGCTGATGAACAGTTTTGGGAAGAGCTTCCAGATGAGAAAAGACTAAGAGGAAAGACCTGGAAATGCACTTCTTCAAAGAGCCAATGAAAGTTCTATGGATCACAACAATGTGATCTGCAATCAGTCACAGGAATGGGGCAGGGACCGGGCATTACTTTTACTGGAGGTTGCTATGATGGGAACTTAGCTACTGTAACGGCTTGCAAACTGTACTCTACGTCTGCCAATTTTCATTCTGAGAAAAATGTTTGAGAGATATAGAGGGAGAAAACTAAAGTGTAGGCACTCTGAGAATGTCTTTTTAATGTTAGAAACATATTACTGCCATCAAGCCTATTCCAATTCACTGTGTCCTTCTATTGGTTCTAAATCCTGTCATTCTTAGTGGGAATAGACTGCTTCATGTTTCTACCTGTGAGAGGCAGGAAGGCTGGAAAGTCTAAACTTTTGGTTAACAGTTCAAAAAGTAACCCGTTAGGCCATCAGGGCCTCTTCCAGAAAGAAGTCAGGGATGAATAAATCAAAGCCCATGGATCCTTATGGTTTCTTTTAGGCTACGTGTGTCTGTTTCTACTGTCACTTTTTCTTTGTTTGTTTGCTTTGCTTTATGTAAACTAACCCAAGAGACTAATATCCTTCATGTGTTCTGTATTTATTGAACTTAATTTGCATCTCACCCTAGTTCTAATTGGTTTCTTTCAGAAGGAGTTAAAGAAAAAAATGCCAATAATCCATTGCCCTCCCTGGAGCCTTGAGGACCCTATAGGAGAGTGGAACAGCACCATGGTTTCCAAAGCTGTGAATATGTATGGACAAATTGCCACAGCTTTCTTCTGCAGAGTGACCGGTAGGTTTAAATCACTGACCTTTCTGTTTTGCAGCCAGGTGCTTTAACATCTGTGTCACTAGAAAAATGTTAACTTTGTCCTTGAATTTTCTTTTGACTAGCTAAAGTGAACTGTTGCAAATTAATTTCTTTTGAAAATGGATCTAATTGACTAGAATCAGTGTGGCACCACAGACAGAACTTTTAAATGAAAGCTCCAAACTCCTATAGCCATGGTATTCTCACATAACAAGACCCAGTTCTAGATGGAATGAAAGATCAGCAAGGTCTTCTTATGAATCTCTCCTCCTTCCCCCTACCCTCAGCTACAATAATGTCTCCAGGAATCTTTAAGCTCCCTTCTCACCTATCAAACTGGGTAGAAGTCCTATGAAGAATCCATAAATGTTCCATGGTTTTTTAGACAAATCAAGAAACTTTCCTAGTTCTTAGTATCTTTTCCCCTGAAGAAATCTGGATTTCTATTGGTCAAGAAGAATTAGGAGAGTTGAAATGAGGACAGGGAGAGGCAGTTGAGTCACTAAACATTATAGAATTAGGGAAAGAGAAAAGTTTGCTATGGCAGCATAGAATTCCATAGGCTGTTAACAGTAAAAGATGCAACTAGATGGTAAACAGGATCAACACTGAAGAAATAAAAAAAACCCCAACAACAAACTTACTGCAGTTGAGTTGGAAACCTGTATAGGATTTCAGAGCCTGTAAATTTTTATTGGAGCAGACAGCCTCATCTTTCTCTTATGAAACATTGATCTTTGGGTTAGCTTCCCAACACTTCAATCCACAGTGATGCCAGGGCTCTTTACTACTAAAGAAGGACTCCTTAAATTAGTACACTCTTACAGGCCATGGTGATTCTGTAATCTTGGATAAATTCAATTCTCGTGACTAACCAAAGAAGAGTAGGTAATGTATGACAAAGGAGAGATATCCAGGTGTTTCGTTAGAAGACGTGATACTTGAAGCCATACATGCAAAAAAGCCAGTTTTCAAGGGAGAGAACAAATTATGTATAATGAATTAAAAAAAAAACAAAAATAACAAACCATAACTAAGTCTGTCTGACACAATGCACAAAGTAGGGGAGGTGTCTGTACCACTGGTAAGGGCATGCATTGGTTTCTCATTGTAGCACTTGGTCATTGTGTGTGACATTTTCCCAGTACTGTATAGACAGCAACTGCTAATGGAAAACAGTAAGAGCACCTGTACTTGTGTCTGGAGGCAGGAAGGTTTCTGTGGCATATGATGCTCAAGTTAAGGTCTCAGTAACACTTAGCACTAGATGACAAAAAAGCTGATGAACTGTAGTGAGAGACAGTACATGTACAGCACAGGTGAAACATTTTTTGGACAGAGATATTGTGTCCAAAGAAGTACTACCAGATTGAGGACCAGTGTTTATACAGCTCTGGTTCAGCCATATTTTGAATCTGCAAAATGGAAAGTTCACTCTTATCAGTAATGCAGGAGGGATCAATGTATCAAAACTAAATTGTGAGGGAATATTGATTGTCTGTAGTCCTGGATGGCTGATGACTGTGGCTCACTAGAAGGGAAATCTAGTCCCCTGGCCTGTCTAGGATGAGAATGGCATCTCGCCAACACCAACATAAGAAATCACAGCCTAAAGAACTGGATGGAAAAGTAGTCTGACTCGGCAGTAGTAGATCTGGAGTTTAGTGTCTGTCTCTTTGATTTTGCTTTGAGATTTAAAGAATATCACTGAGCAAGAATTGTCTTTCCTGCATCACTGAGAAGGTATGGTTTTCAGAAGCCCTGAGTTTTGAAAGATCTCAGATATCTGCCATACTTACCACAAGAGTGAGAAATGTATCTGTAGTGTTTTTTGAGTTAGGGATCCATGTGGTTGTGTAGATGCCTGGGGACATGACAGCCAACTCTGGAGCTCTGCTTGGTAAGCCATCTATGTACTTACAGAAAGGACTATAGGTTGGTGTAGTAGGTTGGCTAAGAAGGAGATATTAGCGGTACAGCAAAATACTGATTATTCCATAGAATACCAAAGAACAAACAGATAGGTCTTGGAGAAGGTGCAGCCAGAGTATTTCTTAGAGGCAAAGATACCAAAGCGTCTTTTCACATCCTTTGGGCATATTGCTAGGAGAGGCTATTCCTTGGAGAGGCAAATCATGGTTGGAAAGTGTGAGGACTGATGGAAGAGAGGAAGACCCTCAATCAGATGGACTGACCCAGTGACTGTAGCCATAGGCTCAAGTATGCCTGCAATAGTGAGAATGGAGCAAGATAGAACAGGGCTCAGATCTGCTGTTCGAAGGGTCATTAGGAGTAGTACAGGACTTGATGGCACCTAACAACAACCACATATACACACAAGGGAATATTATACATCACAAAAAAGTCATCAAGAACTTGTGAAATCCTGTACAATATGGGTGAAATTAGGACATATTATGCTAAGGTATATAACTCGGTCACAAAAGGACAATTATGGCATAAGATCACTAATACAAAAAGCCAAGTATAAGTCTATACACAGAGTCAATCTTGGAGGGTTAACAGTGGCGAGAAGTGAGGCAAAGGCGAGCAGAAAAATATTCATCTTCAAATGATAATGAACATGACATTTTTATTTTATTTTATTATTTTTGTGTGCTTGTACCGTCAAATCAGATTTGACTGGTACAGGAGGAGATTGTCTCTCCTTCCCCGGCAGAGCATCTGATGGATTCAAACCATGCACCTCTGGGATCGTAGTTGCAGCTTCTTGCCACTAGGCCACCAGAGCTCCCCTATGAACATGACATTTAAAGAATGTAAAACTCAATCATGTATTTTAAAAAGAAGAATTATTTAGTCATTTTTCTTTTAAATAATTAGAAAACTCAGAGCAATGTCAAGCTAATTCTAAGTCCCATTGCTGATTATTAGGTCTGGTCATTTTTTCCAAGTCTCTTTCTCCCTGTTGTATGAAGAATAAGGGGACACTATATGCTTTAAAAATCAGGAAAAAATATGCATTAGGGCTGCATCCTTTCTCCATACTTATCCAAGCTGTATATTGAGAAAATCATTTAAGAAGTTGGATTACATGAAGAAGAATGTGACATCAAGACTGGAGGAAGTCTTATCAGCATTATGCCTTATGCAGTTACACAATCTTGCTTTCAGAATGGGAAGAGCACCAGAAGCACTTACTGCAGAAGATCAATGACTATGGATTACAGCCCAATATCAAGAAAACGAAAATCTTAACCACTAGGCCAGTAGGCAACAAATGTGATAGATGTAGAAAAAAAGTGAAGTTGTCAAATATTTCATATTACTTGGATTCACAATCAACACCCAGTATAGCAGCAGTCAAGAAATCAGAAGCCGTGCTATGCTTCCAATGTTAAAGGGCAGTGCCATTAGTCTAAAGACTAAGGTGTGCCTCATACAACCCACGGCATTTTAAATCACTTCCTTTGTATCTGAAAGTTGGACAATAAATATGGATGCCAGAAGATGAATCAATACCTTGGAATTGTGGTGTTGCTGAAGATTATTGAGTAGCCCCCCCTCCCCCAATGGACAGCCGAACCAAAAAACAAGCCTCTTAGAGAAAGTGAACCAATTTAATCCTTAGAGTCAGAGATGGTGAAACTTCATCTTACATACATTGGGCATATTATCAGGTGGGTTTAGTCTTTGGAAAAGGCATCATGCTGAGAAAGGTCAGAAAAGGAGAGAAAGATCCTTGACAAGATGAACTGACACAGTGACTGTAATAATGGGCTCAAGCATGTCAGAAATCACGAAGATGGCACAATATAGAACAAAGTGCAGATGTATTGTTCATAGGGTCACTAGGTGTCACAGTTGATATGATGCTACATAACAAAAACAAAGACTTTCCTCACTGCTTTGTTTACCTATCTATGAACTTGGAGGAATGTTAGCTAAAGTCTCATTCATATGTAGCATTCTGGATACTGGATATGTTGTTTTCATTCACATAAAGTCAAGCAAACTTTCAATGTTCATTTATCAAGGCTTTATTGACAAATTGCATTCTTGTAAGTTTTTGTCCTGGTTGTTAAGAATAGATGTATGAAGAAGTAATACGTTAAGGAATCACCCACTATATTTGCAGTGTTCAAGGACAGTTTTACAGGAGAAAACATTTGAACTTGGTCTTGAGAAAAGATATAATATTTTCAGTGAATAGAAAAACATATCCATCATTTTCTTTTCAATGAGTAATTTATGATCCTCAAAATACATTGCAAAGTTTCTTTTCATGCTACTAGGATCTTCTGGTGATTTGAGAACCAGAGAAAGAAAACAAGTTATTTCATCTAAGAAATCACCCCACTGAGCCAAAGCATATAAAATAAAGTTTGTGATGTTAAAAGGAATATGAGAGTGCAGGAAAACTGGGAATCAAGCAGAAACGGAAAAGTTTGAAAAAATCAATGGAGTTAAAAGAACATCAGTCAAGAAATGAAAGCTCTGTGGCTGTAGCTCTGAAAGTTACCTATTGATAACTCAATCCATGATTCTCCACACGGACCCCTACAGACAGAGCAAGGGAGAGTGAGAAAGGTTAGCGGGATAGGATACTTAAACTCTAATAAAGGACAGTTTTATTTTGTCGTAAAAGAATGTAGTTGCTATTTCAATTAAAACTTACAAAGATGTGTTATTCAATAAAAACTATAAGCATCCAGGGTTTTAGCTAATGCTAACTAGGGGAAAAAAATCTTTCAAGCATGGGCTTTAAACCAGATATATGTGGACTTGCTTCCAAACTCAGTGACTTAATAACAGATCATTTATTTTTCTGGAAGTCAACATTCTTATTTGTAAAATCTGGCTAAGAATAATATTCTACAGCAAGGATTTGCTGTGAAGATTAAATAATCTGGGTGAAATACTTAGAATGGAACAAAGTATATGGTTAGTAAATATTAATTCCCTCCTCTCTTTGAGTGGTACAAATAGTTAAAGTGATGGTTTGCAATACAAAAGGTTGGGGAGCACATCCAGAGACTCCTTGGGAGAAATGCTGGGTCATTTGCTTCTACGAAAACATCTTAGGTAAACCTTATATAGGTGCACAAGGATACATGTGAGGTTGCCATGAATGAAAATCATCACAAGGGCAAGTGGTTGCTGATTTTCTTCTCCCTAGAGTATAGGGAGAGAGCTCTGGTAGCCTAGTGGTAAGAAACTGTACTGTAATGCCAAAGGCAGATGGTTCAAACCCACTAGCTGCTCCATGGAGAAAAAAAATAAGCAATTTCCTCTTGTGCAATTACTGCCTCTGAAAACTCATTGGAGGATTCACTATAGGTCAGCTCTGACTTAACAGTATTCAACAAGAAATAGTAGCAGGAGCTCTGGTGACCTAGAGGTAAGAATCTGCGCTGCGATCTCAAAGGCACATAGTTCAAATCCATTAGCTGCTCCACGGGAGCAGAATGGGCGAGCTCCTTCTCTGTGATTTACTGCCTCTGAAAGGCTGCTGGAAGGTCAGCTATGGGTCAGTTCCGACTCGAAGGCTCATAACGACGACGACAACTACAACTACAACAACAGTATACAGGAACAGCAGGTATTCCTGTTATCTTAGAATTTAATCCTGGGGCTAAAATAGAGTGTTTAAGAAAGATCCCCTGTACCCCACTTCCATAGCTGAGATCCAGACCTTACTGATGTTAGTGTTCTCTGTCTCAGGGGACAGCGGAGGAATCCTTGGGGTGTCACAGTCACACATGTTGCTGGAAATTGTCCAAGGAATTATTCCACAGAAGAACTACTAAGAGGTTATGCTAGATAAAGCTGCTGGTCTATGGGGGCCACAGCACGGTAAACTGCAAGTGTTGGGCCAATCAAAAAGGCTACAAGAGCTCAGACTGGGAAGGTTCCTATGCTGACGGGATCAAGTATTGGATCCAGGCACTTCAGTCCAGTGTAGGGCATCAGAACTAGAAGGAAGACCTCCCTTCCTCCTGCATGTATTGTCTACTACAGCCTTCTCTACTGATAAAGCTTATCACTGATCCATGTACCAAAGGAGAAACAATGAGAGAGCCCCGATTCATTGTCACAGTTCAGGTAATGAAGAGCAAGTAGTTTTAAAGTTGGGAGGCAATAAAATAATAATAATAATTGACATTTTTGTTAGCCTAATTTCCTCTTTGGGGAACACTGGTGTATAGTTAGACTTAATGAGTTTAAGCAGAGGACCTAATAATAGTTGCAAATGTCCCTGGATAGTCAGGGAGGTTCCCTGCTGGGGCAGCCCTTCTATTTCGGGTTGTAGACTTCTATAAGGAGAGGAAGAAATTTGTACCTTCTTTCTCTCTGTACATCCAAGAACCCTCTCTTTCTCATGACAAAAACATATCTAATCATCTTTGTCACAATCTGTGCTATAAATTCATCCCTCTTTGCTAGCAAGCAGTAACACTGTGGTATTAAAATCAGGAATTTATACTTTCAAAATTGTTATCTTTTGCTTCTTTTTTTAAAATTTAATTTAGTTTGTTTATTTTTCATTTCAATGAACATCTACAGAGATTTTGCAATTCCATTCATTCATTGTTGCACCCTTCTCCCTGCACAAACCCCTCCCCCTCCCCCCTTTTGCTCCTCTCCTTGAAAAGCAAAAGAAAAACTCCCTCATTGATACACAATCCGCCTCCCCCCCCACCTCCCCAAACCCCACCCCCTACCCCCAAATACAATCTACTCTACAACCCTCATTGCATACTTCTACAATTGCTTCTTTTTTTATCATGCTGGTTGGACCCTCCACTCTTGGGAGTGACACTACCACTTGTAATTTTTCTTTTTTTTAAACTTTCTGAGCTCACCAGCTCATTTGCCAGGTTCTTGCAGGATGGGGCAGGAGAGATAATGGCAATATATCAAGATTTGAAAGGACAAGCAAAGAGATTTCATTTAGAATATGATCTTAATCCACAAATCAGTTTTAGCAATATTTTGCATTAGAAATAATTTGGTGCCTACTTTGGTAATAATTAAGAGCTATTGTTTCCCATCTGCTTTGTTACCAGAGTTTATTTCTCTGTAGAATATACAGAGATGATTTAAGGTTTGAAGAATAGCCTTTAGATATTTCAACACGTTTGGCTTCAATGCCAACAAAAAGAGCATATAGAGCTAATTAAGTTATTACAACTTGCCATCTTTATTTTCTACAGCCAAAGTGGCTGACTTTATCTATATACTTGTTTTAACAATTTTAAAAACAGAAATATTTAAGTAGAAATTTACCCTTTCTAACAGTAATATTTATGTAGCATCTTCACAAACAGCCTTTCACATGTTTTTTATTCTTATTCTCTTTTTACACTTAAGAAATCTGAAGTTGCGAGACTAAATACAATTGCCTTCATCACATAATTTACAAAGAGAGAGAAAAAGCTGGAGTTTGGGCACAGATCCTCTGATTCTTAATCTCCTGCCCTTTTAATTAAATAAGTGAATATGTAAAATGATTCCTGCTACACAGGAGGAGCACTGTAAGTGGTCCTACAATTCCCTTCACTCTCCTTGTGCTAGTAGTTTCTTTGCACAGGAGGTGGGTCTGCTAATGTAGTTTATTTTCAGCTCCTATTGCTATGGTAATGCTAATTATTTAACATCTTGTACTAAAGGCCATTATCCCGACAGAGATCATACACAGGGCTTCTGCTGTAATGAGCAAGGCTTCTGGTTGTGGGTAAGGATACATTTTGATTCCTTGCTGCAGCCTTACGAAGTTGTTTTGCCATTTGTAATCTTTGTTTACTGGAAAACAAGATAAACTCACTCCAGTCTGCTCATGCTGTTTAAACCTCCACTTTTCTTTTTCCCCCCTAAGTTCTCCCCAGGAAATTTGGCTTTAAAAAGGGTCTTTCGAACAGCAGGGTCTATTGATAAAGTCAGATTGTGGAAACAGAACATCTGATACTTTTCAAGATAAGCTTTCTAAATGTATTTATTGCTGGAAATTAACAATTTTTGAACAATCAACATTCAAGACCACATTTAAAGAGTTCTCAATTCCTGTACTAGATATGGCTTAGACAAATGTAGCTCTTTGTTGGCAGGATAGCACACTTGAATTAGTCTTATTCTTCTTCACCTATAAACTGAGCGTGTGTACTTATAACCACACTCTTCCTGGAATGAATTTTAGTAATTCTGAAATGCTACAATTCATTCAGATTTAGAGAATTTATCTGTAAAGCTGGACAAAAAGTTAGGCCAAGGTAGAAAAATACCTGAACATTGGAAACAAGAAATCCATCACCCTTGAATTTATTCCAACTCGCAGTGACCATTAGGACAGATTAAAACTTCCCCAAAGAGTTCCAAGGTTGTATGTAAATCTTTGCAGAAACAGACTGAGACATCTCTTTCCTATAGAGTGCCTGGTGAGTTCTAAACTCTGACCACTTGGCTAGCAGCTGAGTGCTTTAATAGTTGTACCACCAGATCATCTTTCATTGTTGACGTTCACTTGAAATCAGTCTGAAACATCCAGACTGTTGTTGTTGTTGTTGATTGCCATCAAGTTGTGCACGACTCATAGTGACTCTATGAACAAAAGACCTAATGCCTTTTCATAACTAAGTGTCATTTCTCCAAGTTCATAGAGTTTCTAGAGGCATATGGTTTAGGAAGTGGATGCCACTCCTGTTTCCAAACCTGTTTTACAAACCAGAGCTCCACAAAACACTGTCCACATTGGATACCATTCTGGCATTTGATATCCCAATGGCACAAGGTTCAGCATCACAGCAAACTCAGGTTACTTCATACAGCACATTGATAAAGAATGATGTACAAAGAGTGATATACAAAGTGGAAGCGTGTTCCTCCAGATATAACAGCACAAGTCTCATTTAGCAGTGGTTAAGTATCTCAAGTCAAGTATGACTGAGAGTAAGCTTTGCACGAAAGACCTGAACTCTGTTCTATAACTAACATAATTTCTGTACATTTATAGAGTTTAGAGAGTTTGAAGAGTTTTCAGAGGCATCTAGTTTTAGGAAGTGGATGCCACTCCTGCCTCCCAGCATAGATCCGTCTGGAAGCTCATCCAAACCATTGTACATAATGGGTAACCACTGTGGTATTTGACAAGACTATGGAATAGTGTGCAGCATCACAGCAATACCAAGTTGTTCAGTTCAGCAAATAGAAGATTGCTGTGCCATTTAAAGAATAGTCATTCAAAAATTAACAATCCCCCCAACTAAGGGGATTTTAAAGCCACACCCTTGAGCAGACCTCCACCCTTGGCTAAATGCTCATGGACACTCACTCTTGAAGGAGAAAGAGCAGCACCATGAATCAAACACAACCCAAAAATAATTTCCCTTGAGTGACTGATGTGACCGTCATTGAGAATCAAATAAAGATGACACCATGGTATATTACAAAGAGAAGTGAGTTAACTGTCATAAAAATTACTGGATTCTACCCTGAACCCTGTTTGTCCCTACTGTTTAAATGATATTGCAATCATCAAATCTTTCTCTACTTAAACTGGTTCTTTTTTTTTTTTTTTAGTTCTTACTCTCTGGATTGCCATTGACACTCCATAGCTGACACTCCATCAGGTTTTCAAAGGCTGTGAATCACATGGGAGGAGACTGTCTAGCTTTTCCTGCAGAAAGAGCTGGTGGATTTTAACTGCACACCTTTGAGTTGGCAGCAAAACTTCCAGAAGTAGGCAAGAAATAAAGATTTTAAATGAAATTTACCTGTAATCAACCAATATTATAATACATTGAGGATTATAAATCACAACCATGTGATTTCTGCTAATTCCTTAAACTTTTCTTACAATATTACAACTTTTTTTAAGGTCAACTTTTTATTGGTTTACATACAATAATTTGTTCATATTGTGTTTCATTGTTTTGTACATTTTGTACATTGTTTTGGGGTGGGTTTTTTTGAGCCCTCTCCCTTCACCCAACAAACTCTATGACCCTGTAATTTGTACCACTCCTTATCCCCCCTACATTTTCTCCTTCCCTCTTTGGCTATCCATACGTATCTTACTAGCCATCCTTCTGTTTTTACATCATCCAGATCCTTTAAATTCTCTTCAACATCTAATCAATGCATGTATTGGCTATGTAACACTAGCAGCATTGCAAAACACTAGTATATGGTGAACAAGTGCACCATGTCCCTTGTTGCCTTTCTTAATCTATATTCTAGTAGGGTCAAGAGAGAGTCATAAAATTGTGACAGTTGTTACCTGAGGCCTCTAAGCAGCTTGCACATTACACTCTGCATGCAGGGGATCGAAATTAGTCACTATTTCTCTGAATGTGTTGGCTTCTTCTTGTTGTAATAGGTTCTGGGAAAAGAGAAAATGAGGAAATGGTATGCTCTTCCCACGTCTTGCTTCTGGCTGCCTCTGTGAGTGGTGCACCGCCTTCAGACATGAATGTTCTCCTGGGTGCTACTCACAACACTTTTTCTCTTGTTCCTCAACCCTAGGGGGGCTTTTTGCTTTCTGAAGTTATCAATCTCTAGGTGATGGCCCCTCTTCAATTTTGTTCTCCATTTCCCCTCCTTATTTTTATTCTTCAAGCCTTCAGACACTAGTGTAACTACTTCATTGTCCTTAAAATATAAAGTACATTTCTATTTTCCCGATTAAGCCTCTTTGGTGGAGGGAAAATAATATAAAAAATGTTGATTTTAAGGTGTGTTGCATTTTAAAGGAAGAAAAAGAACTACCCACTGTTACTTTTGGTATCTTCTAGTTTGAAACTCTTTCAAGGTAAGTCAGCTACTTCGTATTAACTATACAGTGTTTTAATTTTTACTTTTCCCCTTTTACTTTTTCTCAGTGTGTAGATAGAAAAGGGTAGAACGAGGTAGGTCTTTGGGGAAACATACATACCATTTTGATGCTGGAAAACATTGCCAGCTGTCTTCTATGTGCTCATAGCCCTCACAGTCATGGGAGGAAATGCTGTCAACTTTCTTGTTCTTGTATTTGCTATCGACTTATGGGTCCCTGCTAGAGCCTGTGATCCACGAATCTGTTTTTCTCTCAGTCTAGCTTCAAACCTATAGTTTATTACTTTTGTTCTCACTACTACTTCCATTGAGATTACAGCTGTTGACTCAAAATGGCGCCTCTCACTGAACAAACTAAGTGACTTTACAGAAAAAATATGGGCTGTCATTTCCTGTATGACTTACAGCCTTTGACAGCCAACTGAAGCATCAGCTATGAGTCGTATTTAACTTGATAGCAATGAGACTTTTATTTTATTCTTTTAAAAATGTTCTTCATTGCAAATTTGAAATAAATGAAAATTTTAGACCAGGACATAGTAATTGTCGTCGTTTTCGTGTATCGTCGAGTTGGAATCGACCTATACCTGACCCAGCTGGCTGGCTTTCAGAGGCAGTTAATCCCACGAGACGAGATTGCCCATCCTCCTATGGAACATCTGGTGGCCTCAAACCACGAGCCTTCGAGATTGCACCTTCTTCCCAGCAGACCAGTTTAATAGTTAAACTTCAGAAATAAAAAGGAATTGAATATCTAAGTAAGTAGAACATAGAATATACTTAAATTACTTTTGTATTAGAAGTCCAGGTTCAAGAAAGTAAGACTTAAGAATGGAGATAATGGAGTTATGTCTTGTACTTAACTTTTTGCTTTAATAATTTAAGATTTCCTCTTCTCTTCCTGGAAACTTGTAGGAACTGCATCTTTCTAGCATAAATAATTCCTTTAATGTCTTAGCCTTTCAGAGAGAGTCTCTCTCACTCAATATATGAGACTATAATAGTAGCATTACAATATCCAAAGAAAACAGACACAAAGTAACAATATTAAAATATATATGCATATGCAAAATAACCCATGTTAGAAAACAAAACAGAAAAGACAAGTATTAAAGTTATGCTAACTTGAAAAAGTGGCTTAGATAAAAGTGACACACATGTGAAAAAAATGGAATAAAACTAAATTTGAAAGCACAACATATATTTTGTCTGAGACCCAAATGAATCGAGTGACACATAGAGGATTTGAATGATCAAACTAAGTTTTAAAGCACAATGCACATTTCCTCCCAAGAATGCAGAGAATTCTTTTTTAAACTTAAACATACATATCACTATAAGAGTAGTTCTAGAGGTCTAGAATGCCCTGGCAAGGAGCTGTTCTGCCAGCATGAAAGTATATGGCTCAAATCCACCAAATGTTCTGTGGGGAAAAGATGGGCAATAACCTCTCATGCAATTTACTGACACTGAAAACCCAGTGGAGGGTCAAGTAGGGGGCGGTTCCAACTCAATGGTACATAACAACTGCATCACAACAAAAGAAGTATATGAAGAATCTGGAACTCACATTACTTGATTTGTCTTATGGTTATCATGTGCTGTCCGGTTGCCTGTGACTCAAAGTGACCCTGTGTATAATAACTCTGAATCCTATCCTATCCAGATCCAATCTCACTGTCTCTGACACACCTGCCCAGTCACCGTGTCAATCATCTCATCCAGGGTCTTCCTCTCCTATGTTGTCCCTCCATCCTTCCAAACCTGACTTCCTTCTCCAAAGACTGGTCCCTCTACTTCCTGTTGTAAGGGCTCTGCTCAGAAGTGCAGTCATTGCAATATTACTGATAGATGTTCCAGATATTCACTATGGAGCTAATGTACAAAAGTCAAGCTGTAGATGACTAGATATGGATATATAGGGTAAATGAATGAGCTTAATCAGAGCGAAAAAACCATGGATATTAGAAAATCAAGTTGAAGTTATTGCAATCGTAATGAACTGAAATTATCTGTATTAAATGGTGGCTCAGTTGAAAGGAGTGTCCCTGTAAATCCAAAAGCATATGGTTGAAATCTACTAGCTACTTTGCAGGAAAAAGATGGGAGTTTGACTGCCTCTGAAAAACCATAGAAGGGCCTGTTATTGTTCTGATGCCATGATACACAGCAATAACAACAAACTTTACTCTAAAAGTGGGTCTACAGACCAGCAGCATCAATAACCCCTACCTTGTTAGAAATACAGACTGTCATATCCACCATAGATCTAATGAAAGAAGATCTGATTTTAACAAGATCTCCAGGTTATTTTTGGAGTACATTATAACATTCAAGAACTGATTTATGATAACACTGACAAATAAGACCAAAGTCCCTGAGAGTAGGTAGATTTTAGGGTTCTAATGAACTTCTTTATAATGGTACAACCTATTCAAGTCATTTTGAAAAAAAAGGAGTGGGGAATGAGGCAAAAGAAGGAGCTTTCATTTGTTTTCAGTACAAAGAACTGATAAAATATATTGGCTTTGGTGTGGCACTTAGAGGTGGGAGGTCAGAGAGAGTAGGTGACAAATGTTTAGTAGGTGATACAAATCATGTAGAAATGAAATTGCAATGGGCTAATTCCAGTGAGAGAGTGAGCTGAAAAGTCTTCTTTTCCTGAGGAGTCAGTGTTCTCCTTTGGTTAAGCTGGAAGGAAATGAAAACGTTTCCTCTGTGAATAGCAAACGTGCTCGAATAGCCCCAATAGCTCAAAATAAACATTAAACACTAATTCAAATATTTGAAGGTAACATGGATTGAAATTGAAAGTACACTTGTTAATTAGCCAAGGTCTTAAGCAGTGAGTTTTATCACACCTAATAAATGAGAATTAAATGAATTCCAAGTCTGAGATGACAACTCCTAAAATCTTACCTTCAAACTGTACAAAGTTAAAAACATCAGGAAAGTTAAAACCAAGGCTTGAAATAGCTTCTCTCCACACACCTTTACATAATCTTACAATTTCCATCATTGAAATGGCCCTGGTAAAACTTAATTTGCTCATAATTATGGTATTTTGATTTTCACATTTTATCAAACATGTACCATTTTATCTTTTTTGTGCTGGACTTTCAACTAGATACTATAGATAGAGAATTGAATAAGGACAACATGTGACTTCTGAGAGGTGAAGGGGAGAAGCTGGGCTCTGTGAAGAAGAATGTGGCATCAGGATTGGAGGAAGACTCATAAAAAAACCTGTGTTGTGCAGATTATAAAATCTTGCTTGATCTTTACTGAATCTGAAGCTGGAAAGGCCAGCTTGAAGCCCTGTCAGAATCTTATATCCCAGCTCTGTGGTCCAATGTAATTCTTGACTCTCACTAACTATTAAGGAATGGATCACAATGAATTGAAAAGATGATCCCTGGACAATCCTTAGAAACCAACTCTTTTCTATTGATCTTTTAAAAAAATTAGTTGGCTGGAGATATTGAACCAATTAGAAGAGGTAAAAATATCAATGGATTTTCAAGAAAAAACCTTCTCATAATGTAGCCCAAGCACTGATTTTTAACAAATCATGTATGGTCATGTGGCTTGAAGGCCACTGAGGAAATACACTTTGCTGATTATGTGATTGGCAATGTTGAAGGAAAGACAGTCATAGTTTCATTTTGAGGGACCGTTAAACACTTTAGACTTTGTATTGGAGTGAATCAAAACAGTCAAGCGTGACTTAGAAAAAAATACTTTCAGTCTAAACAGAGTTTTAGCCATATAATAAATAATGGTGAGTTGGCAAGATTATCTGTAATGAGAGTGAACAAATTCAAATTCAGATTTCAATACAAATATGTAACTTACATGAAGGAATATAATTTCTTATCACAGGATTTAATACATTTAGAAAACCTGGAGACATTTATCCTGATCAAAAAAGGTCTTATATTTTGTACTAATTATTGATTAAAATAGGAAAGTCTCTTAATCAACTTTGACAAGAAATAGTATAGACAGTTTAATCTCTAGAATATTATTTTCCATCTGACAAGCATCTTCATTTATATTATTCTCGTGGGTTATAACATGCGTATATTTTCCTCTATTCCTGTCTTGCCGAGAATGAACTTTTTCCATGGAGCGTTTAAACACTTCAAGTGCATATATTCATCAACACTATTAACCCACATACTAAAGGATGTTGAAGTAATTAAAACCTTCTAATTCTGATTTCCACAGAGCTTACAGTATAAGAGGGACCAATTAGACTGGCAGTCATCCCCTTAAGCCTTCATGAAAATCCATTTTGACATTATCCCCCCAAATCCTTTAAAATGGGTCAGTACAGGAATTGAGTGGCAGCCCCCAGGGCATAATTTACATTGGGCTAAAGCAGCCACTCTTCTATTGTCAGCTCTCAAATGAGCTCCAGGTGCATCTCCTGCCTACTCACAGTCAGATTTTTACAAGTTATGTCAACCTTAATAAAACAGCAGAGCCCAAATAATTCAAGGCCAGCAATTTAAAATCCTTCCATTTCTTCTTCAAACCTGTTAATAACATTAAACCCTCACGTTACCATGTAAGCTCTTTTTACCACAGGGAAATTTAACAGTTGAATTGAAATCTTATCCCACTTTTCACAGAGAAATTGGAATTCCAGGTTGTGTCTAAAAGGACTTCCTACCCTTCATTTTTCTTATTTTACTAAATCTCAGTCAGCAATGGGCTCACAGAAGTGTCTCAGAAGAAAAGTGAAACTTTTCTTTTTTTTGAGAACCGTGTCTGGGATTCCTTATCCTTAAGTAGTAGTGTTTTTAACCCCACCATATTGAGTTTTTCCATATTTTTCTCAATTTCCCAAGTAACCACAAAACAAGAATATCACGGCAACAATCTGATAATTTATGTCCTGGTGGCATGTAATAGGCCATAGGGATTGTACTGTTAACCCAAAATTGATGTGTCTCTGGCAGTGTGAATACACCTGCAGCTCCTAGAAAGAAAGATGGACAATTCACAGTGTGATTAACAGCCTTGAAAATCTGCTTGAGGGTCAGTTGTGAGGTTGCTTTTGATTCAAAGCTATGAGTATTTAAATGTGGTCTTTGTAGCCCTTAAAATAGGAGCATATTCCTTTAAATTAAAAAAGCACAAATAAAGACTGATAAAAAATGGTATCTAAAATACAATCTTTGTTATCTATCCATTCCTTTGTTGATGGGCACTTGGGTTGTTTCCAATTCTTTGCTATTGTGAACAAAACCTGCAATAAACATGGGTGAGCATATATCTGCTTGGGTGTCGGTTGTGGTTTCTTTAGGATATATTCCCAGTAGTGGAATTGCTGGGTCAAATGGTATTTCTATTTCCAACTTTTTTTTTTTTTTTAAGTTTGTAGCCTAGGAAATTCTATTTATTGTGCAGGTGTGTTCTGTCATGTTGGGTTGCTATGAGTTGACAACAGCTCGATGGCACTTAACAACAACTGATACAACAGGATTGCATAAACAAGTACTAGCCATGTACAGGGAGTTCATAACATTGTTGCTAACTTTTTGAGAAAGCATCATATTGACTTCCATAGTGGTTACACCATTTTACACTCCCACCAACAGTGAATTAGGGTTCCAGTTTCTCCACAACCTCACCAGCATTTGTTGTTTGCTGTTTTGTTAAATTTTGCTATTTTAACTGGGGTGAGATGATATCTCATAGTTGTTTTGATTTGTATGTCTCTTAGAGCTAGGGATTTTGAACATTTCTTCATGTGTTTATTCACCATCTGAATGTCTTCTTTGGTGAAGGATCTCTTCATGTCCTGTACCCATTTTTCAATTGGGTTGTTTATCTTGTTGTGGTGCTCAAGTATTTTATAAATTCTAGATAGAAGTCCCTTATCAGACATATCATTACCAAATAGTTCTTTCCCCGTGTGTGGCTTCCTTTTTACCCTGTTGGAGAAGTTTTAGGGTATGCATAGGGATTTGATTTTTAGAAGGTCCCATTCATCTATTTTATCCTCTTCTGGTTGTAGGGTTTTCAGGATTCTTGAAAAACTGTTTATTTTGTGGATGAGGGCTTCTAGAGTTCTTCCAAACTTTTCTCTAATGAAGTTTATAGTCCTTGCTTTTAGTCCTAGGTCCATGATCCACCTTCAGTTGGTTTTTGTGTATGGAATGAGGTATGAATTTTGCTTGTGTTTTCTGCAGATAGTTTTCCAATTTTGCCAACAACCTTTGTTAAAAAGGCTGTTGTTTCCCCACTTAACTGATTTAATCTCATTGTCAAAAATCAGTTGGCCCTAGGTAGAGGAACTGATATCTGGGTTCTCAATTTTATTCCACTGATCTATGTGTCTGTCTTTGTACCAGAATGAATAGAGAAGCTTCGGTATATTCATACAATGAAATACTATGCTGCATTGAAAAATAAGGAATTCATGAAATATTATACAAAATGGATGACCCTGGAAGACATTATGCTGAGTGAAATATCTTAGTCACAAAATGGCAAATACTACCTAGTGCCACTATTGTAAAGCAAGACTGACATTAGAGTTGGGGGGTGGAATCTAAAAGGGGATAAATAATGCATACTGCATTGAAACAGATGAGGGAGAGAACTGTTTAAGAAGAATATATGATTAAGTATTATTGTCATGACAAGAGTCCAGAATGAAAGCTGTGTAGTGGAGTACACTGGTGGAAGGGGAAGGATAATATAACAATGAAAGAATTTTTTTTTCTTTTTGCTTTTCAAAGAGAAAAGAAAACTGGGGAGAGCTGTGAGCAGGAGGAATGTGTGCAACAATGAATGAATTGAAATCCACAGTCTCTGTAAACGTCCATTAAAATAAAAAAAATAACTTCTGAAGAAAATCAATAATAACAGATGTACATGAAGGAAAAAAGGCGAAAAAATAAAAGAGGAAAGGGGAAAAAAATCTATGTTATAAGACAGAACCACATTCTATTAACAAGAATAGACTGTATTAAAAATCTTATAATAAGAGAAAAAAGTATGAAGGACATGCAAGATTTTGTTTTTTAACACTTTATGGTAGTTTGAGAGAAAATTTACAGAGCAAATTTTTTTCCCAATGTGTACACATTTTGTTTAGAGAAATTAGTTACAATCTTCTCGATGTTAATAGCATACTTCTCATACGCTCCCTGAGTTCTTCTTTCCATTTGTTGTTCTTTCTTTTAGAACTTTGTTTTTGGGTAAATAGTCCCCTTTTGATTCATATTGTTGATTGTTGATTATTTTGATAAGGACGTTAACTAAGGGTTCTGTTGTTTATCTTATGGTTTTATTGTTTTAAAAGTCTGGTGATATTTCTAATCTATAAGGCTGCAAGACAAAAGTTAAGTGGTTTAAATTTTCTGTAGCAAGTATTTCAAGTTCTCTTTACTTTCAGCAAGCAAGGTAACAATAATAAGCAAAGTAATTAATAATAATTGGTGACTAGAATGCAAACACTGAAACAAGGAAGGACTGGTAGTTGGAAAGTACAGACTTAGTGACAGAAATAAGGCTCGAGAATGGATGACGAAATTTTGCATAATCAATGATTTAATCACTGCAAATACTTTAAAAAAAAACAAAAATAAAAAACTCAAACCACAAACAGCAACTATACATATGGACCTCATCTGATGGACAGCATAGGAAATGGACTAACTACCTCTGCGGAAAGAGATAATGGAGAAGCTCAATATCAGCAGTCAAAACGAGACAAGGGACCGATTGTAGAACAGGTCATCTATTATGCCTGTGCAAATTCAAACTGAAGCTGAAGAAAATTAAAAGTCCACAAGAACCAAAATATAATTTTAAATCAATCCCACCAGGAGGAAGGGGTTGACCAGGTAAATGGAAGTACAAAGAATAGTGATGTAGCAAGGAAAGGGAAGAGACAAGACACACGTGCTTGGTGGCGGGACAGTCAATGTATTAGTTATTTCTGTATGGGAAGTATCTTTCATCTACTCAGTAAAATGCTTGTCTGTCAGTTATTGTTCTAAATCTAAGCATTCAAATTAAGACAGACTTGGAAGAAGGGTTGGCCATCCATTTCTGAAATAAAACACAACTCCGAAAACCCTATGTACAGTAGAGAATCTAAAAACTAGTCAAGAATAATTTGATGCCTTTACATTTAACATTACTGATCAGATAGATGAGTTTGAGAAGACATCTAAGGTATTATCTAAGAAGCAAAAGGTCATTACAAAGACAAGGGAAAAGAAAAGACCAAAGTAGAAGTTAGAAGAGACTCTGGATATTGCAATATGCTGTACAGAGGGAAAAATAAAGGGAAGGAATGTTAAAGTAAAAGAGATGAACAGACTATTTCAAAGGATAACTTGAGAACAAAGCAAAGTACTACAAAGAAATATGCAAAGAGCTGGAAATAGAAATGCAAAAGAGAAGAACATGGTTGGCTTTTCTCAAGAAGCTGAAAGAATGGATAAACAAATTGAAAGACCAAGTTGAAATATCAATGGGCAAAAATTTGAATGATGCACAAAGCATAAAAAAGAAAAAGGAAGAAATACACAAATTCACTGTACCAAAAAAGATTGATTGGTACTGAAAAATTTCAGAAAGTGTAACATAATCAGGAATCAATGTTGATGAGGATCAAACTGAGACATTAGCAAAAACAATAAAGCCCCAGGAAAGAACGGAATTCCAATTCACGTGCTTATATAAACAGATGCAGCCCAGAATGTTTAGTTTAGGCCAAGATATCTGGAAGAGAGTTACATTGCCAACTGCCTGGAAGAGATCTATATTTGCTCTCATTCCTCAAATGGTGGTCCAAAAGAATGCATAAATTATCAAGCAATGTCATTAATATCACACACAAGAAAAATCTCAAGTTATTTGAAAGACAGCTAGAACAGAGCACTGCTAGAAATATAAGCTGGATTGAGAAGAGGTTACAACTTGAGGGATATTATTGCTGGTGTCAAATCAATCTTGGCTGAGAGTAGAAAATATCAGTGTAGTTTATCTTTTAATGTGATTTTCCTAGGCTTTGTTTGACTTTGACATATAGATGAACAGGAATATGCAAATAGGGCATGCTAAACTATCCACAAGGGGATTGGCTAGTCTCACCAATCCACCAAGGGATTGGTTGATTTCCACTTAAATTGAACCATCCAGCAGCAGCAGATGGAGATGGAGAAAAAGGAAGAGAATGTAACATACCCTTCAGGCCCAGAAATTCAAGCTTCAACTACTCCTACTGCAGTAGCAGCTATGGTTGAACCAGAGAACAACATGAGATGGAGCTACCTTGGGACTACTACCCTCCACTTCCAGAAACAGAACCAGAACTAAGCTAAGAGTCTTTGTCTAAGTTTGTTGGACAACTAGGGGACTGGAAGAGCCATTATTTACAGGACTATAAACTTTGAAACACCGATCTAAAGCCACGAGGCAGAGGCTGAGGTTCCTGCAAGTACATTTCAGATGGCATTCTTACTGTATTCAACTATTTATCTGGATTAAAACTTTTTTTGCTTCCTCAATATGGTTCTTTGTGGTTTGTGAGCTAAACTGGTAAGAATGCTGTTGTGATGAACAGAAAGTGGTACGAGAGGATAGGGGACATGTCCGACCTTCTGAGAATTGGTTTTGTGTTCTTGATGTTGTTGAGGTGGACAGTTCCCCTTTGTGAAATTGGTAAATGTCATATATGGCTGTCCCCATGTGGCCATTGGTCTTTTTACAACACCAAAAAGATACTTATTTGTGTTTTCTTGACAATGCAAAAAGACTTGTGTAGATAATAATGAATTATGGCTAGCGTTGAGAAGAGTAAGGATTTCAGAACACTTAATTGCACCCAGGTGAAGTTTATTCATAGACCAAGAAAGTGCTATCCAAACATAACAAGGGAACCCAGAATGGTTTAAAATCAGGAAAGATGTGCATTGTATCATTTCTCCACACTTATTCAATCTGTACCCTGAGCAAATCACTGGAAAAGTTGGACTATATGAAGAAGAAAGTAGCATCAAGATTGAAGGAAGATTCATCAACAACCTGAGGTATGTGGATGACAAAATCTTGTTATGCACTATGCTGTTGCCTTGTTAAATGCAATCTAGTTGACTACAATTCATAGTGACCTTATGAACAGTGGATCTGAACCCTGCCCTATCCTGTGCCATATGCATCATCTCTGATACACTTGATCAAATCCTTAGTGCCACTCTGTTAATCAGTCTTGTTGAAAGTCTCCCCTTTTCCAACTGACATACAAAAACATAGTTTAAGCAAGACAGGGCTCTTTGGTTTACTTTGCTTTTCTAAGATGTCAATGTATTTCCTGAGTACAGTGACTATGGAATTAGCTCTCCTTAGGGAACAATGTCTCACTCTGAGGTTAATTGTGACACTTTATTTCTTATATTCTGATAGGAACACTATGCCAAAAGAGGAAAATAGTAGTAACAGCAATAAACAGTGTCCACATGTAAGAAGTAATTCAAGTTTCTTGAAATAACCATTTTTCCCCTTTAAGAATTCATTAGGTATTATTCAAAGAGTCTCCTACTGATGCTGCTTTTCCCCTTTCATGTCATGCATCTTTCATTAGTCTCAATTCTCATTTCCCCTTCCTTCCAGACTTCTTGGAATCACAGTTTTTAATTGAATGTGATATGTGACTACAATTTCCACTTTCTTATGAACTGAAGACTTCAAATGGACAAGAATTAATGTAGTTTCTGGCCTTTCATTTCCTTTCTCAATTCATGCTTCTATCTCTATGCTTTCCACTCCCAGAGGAACTACTATGTTCCGTAACTATTTTCTTCCATTCAAATGTTACAATAGCTACAGCATCAGTCTCTGAATTTTTTAAACTTGTATTTCTCCTTGCCAGGGAAGATTTCTCTTGGGTACACATGATCCCTCCTGGAGAATAGACTTAAAAATTAGAGATCCTGTTCTTCGGCTTTCCAAACATATACCTTAGGGCTCAGTAAAAACATCTGTAGACGCTCTTCTCCCAAACCGTGTCTTACCTTGAACTCTCTCTAGAAACCTTCTCAACTCCAGTTGCTGCAGAAATACTCCCTTGTTACACTTTTACTTCATTATAGCAGTGGAGCCTGACTATAATAATTCTGAAAATCCTTTTCAACTTTACTCTAGTGTCTCTCAATACCCTTTGGAAAAACCAGTTGGAATTTTAAGACTGTAATGTACTTCCTGATTTGATCCTTCCCCACCCCACCACCCAGCCCTTTACTGTGTGTAAAACTAATGTATGCTGAATTTGAATGGCTGTCCTCCTTTATTTTACTATTTCCCACAGCTCATGTTTTATCTGTAAGATCAAAACCTTTTATAACCTGATTTCTTCACTCCTTGAGTTTCTTATTGTTTATACAAAATGCAAGCAATAGTTTTCTGTTGCCAGGCTTCTTAGCTGCTGAGGATAGCTATTCTCCTACCTATCAGCATTTCTGAAAACTAAAGTCACTGTGTTTCAGATATAGTCCTGTTTTCCCTTTTTGGTAATTAGATTTTTATTATCACACTTAATTTTTTTTCCAATCTAAGGAAACAGCGCAGCTTCTATATACCAATTGACACTGGCTTCTTTGTCTTCTTTGTTCATAAGCTTTAGAAAAGAACTGTGCTACAACTCATACTCAGGCATGAGAGTTTTCCCAATTCCATGTTGTTATCAAGATTTGGAGGGAACTCTGGCAGTCCATTAGAAAGGAGCTGTGCTGTGAACCCGAAGGCACTCAGTTCAAATCCACTAACTTCTTCACAGGAGAAAGATGGACAATCTCCTCCCATGTAGTTTACTGCATCTATAACCAGTTTGACTGGTCAGCTATGAGTTAGTTCTGACTTGACAGCACATGGTCAAGATTTGGGGAGCTCTTGTTGTTGGGGATATGTGCTGCTCACCCAAAGCCACCTGAGATAGGTGATTTTTCCACCAGCAACTCTGATGTCGAAAGAAGGGTAATCTCCTGCCCTTGCGTGTAATCCCATGCAAATGCTATGGGGTTTACTATCTCAGAAACTCAGTGAAGAGTTGCTATGGATCAGCACCCACTTAATTATCCCTGGAATTGTGAATTATAACCATAGTTTTAACTATTTTTAGCCATGATGGCGTAAATACACTTAATATCTTGATAAAATAAAATTAAGTGTTTATGAAGTAATAAAACAAAAATAGCTTTATTGAATCACATTTAAAGTGACAGGAAATAGAAAAGACAATGAAAATAAAGTATAAAATAAATTAGAAATAGTGATTTAATGCTAAAAGACTATTTACATTGTAACCAATACTGATCAAATCAGTCTGATTTGCTAAGGGGATTGAAAAGATAAAGGAATGTTTTAAGAAATAAAAAGAAAATAAAAATATAAGACGGAGAAAAAAGACAACCAGACACTTTGAGATTTCAAAGTATGAAATCAAGAGCTATGGCCTTTGCCTTTAGTACTTCCCAATGCTGCAATATATAACTACTCCAGTGGGTTTCTAGTAGTACTACTATTACTATTGTTGCTACCTTTGAGACTCATCATTGCAAAGACTCAGTGGTTACTGTTGCTAGGTGATATCAGGTAATTTCCAATGCATAGCTATAACAACATAGTAAAACGTTGTTCAGGCTTGAGCCATCCTCACACCCTTTGCTATTTGAATCTGTTCTTGCAGCTACTGTTTCGATTCAACTCAACTAATTTCATCTTCCTTTTTTTTACTGACACCAAGAATGGTGTCCTTCTCCAGGAACTGATTCAAAGCAGTCAAGATTAAATCTATCATCCTTGTCTTTTAGAAGTGTTCTGGCTTTGGTTTTTCTGAGACAGATTTTTTTCTTCTAGCAGTTCATGATATAGTTAGTATTCTCTATCAACCTCATGATTCAAATGAGTCAGTTCTTCTTCAGTGTTCCTTTAGTCAAGTCTAGCAAGTATGATATGCATAACAACAACATAACTTATCTATAAATTGTAACCTGGGAACTTATTGCATGCTATTTGATTTATTAACTGTAACTTGTTAGTATTGATTGTAGATGCAATTAAGATGAACCACTTGACAATTTCAGTCTTTTCTGTCAATCATGATACTACGTACTTGTCCAGTAAGGAGGATTTTCTTCTTTTTTAAAAAAATTTATTATTAATTTCAATAAAAATTTACAGAGACTTTGGATTTCCATTCATTCATTGTTGCACTTTTCTCCCCTCCTCCCTCCTAACCCTCCCCCTTAGTACACTACACTCTTGGAAAAGTAAAAGAAAATTCTTTCATTGTTTTACAAACCATCCCCAGGTCCACTCCACCATGTAGCCTTTGCTCTAGACTCCTGTCATGACAAAAATACCTAATCACATATCCCTTTTAAACAGTTTTCTTCCTCATCTGTTTCAATGCAGTATACATTATTGAACCCATCTTTCTCAGTCTCTCCCCAGCCCCAAGGTCAGTCCTGTTTTACAACAGTGGCACCATGCAGTATTTGTCCTTTTGTGACTGAGATTTTTCACTCAGCATAATGTCCTCCAGAATCACCCATTTTGAATAATATTTCATGAGTTCCTTGTTTTTCAATGCAGCATAGTATTCCATTGTGTAAATATACCACAGCTTCTCCATCCATTTGTTTGTTGATGGGCACTTAGGTTGTTTCCAACTCCTTGCTATTGTGGAGGATTTTCTTTTTATGTTGACATATAGTCACACTAAAGTTTATAGTGTTTGTAGTAAATGCTTCAAGTCCTCTTCAATTTCAATATGCAAGATTGTATCATCTGCAAATCATGGGTCATTAATGATTCTTCCTCTAATTAATTCTGATGTGTACGTTGTATAATATAGCTTCTTGGATGATTTGATCAACATACAGACTGAATAAGTCTGAGTAAAAAATTAGGACACTGCTAAATACCTTTTCTGATGTTTATACCCCCTTGTCGTTGCTATGTGCAGTGGAGTTAGAACCAACCTATAGCTCATGCTGCAGCTGGTTTCCAGAGGCAGTGAGTCACATGGAAGCAGACTTCCCATCCTTCTCCAGCGAAGCAGCCAGTGCATTTGAACCACCTGCCTTTGGAATTGCAATGCAAGTTCTTATCACTAGGCCCCCAGAGCTTCCTAAATCCATGCAAGTATTGCAGCGTAAATTAGTTTTATATTACAGCATAAAACATTAGCCACACTTAATGGCTAGAAACAAAACATTCATTTTTTTGTAGTTTCTGTGAGTATGGACTCTATATATGACTTAACTGAATTCTCTGTTTTAGAATATTTCATAGGCTACTATCAAAATATTTTATGTTATTGCATTCATTTTATGGTTTGACTGGGGGGAAATCTAATCTTAGCCCCACAGTTCTGACTGTTGGCAAGGCTTCATGTTTTATGTATGATTGAACTGAGGTTTTTGTTGTTTTACTGTCAGTCAGAGTTCCTTAGTTCATTCTCCTGTTAACATTTGCTTCATTAAAACATGCAAGCAGAGTAAGAATAAGTCATCAGTTTGTTGTTGCTGCTGTAACTAAATTACCGAAGTAGTGTCTCATTGATTCTTCACTTTGTCATGCTCTTTAGAAGCTAGTCACAACGTCCAGCCCAAACTCAGCGGAAGAGAATTATACAACGTTGTGGATGGCAGAAAGCGTGTGACCTACAGTAGACACTTCCATCATACTTCATTTCTATTTTTCTTCATTCCAAGTTTTAGAAGTCTAGGGGAGGGTGGGTGAATTAATAAGGAAATTCAGGTCAGGCTTTTATCCTTTAGTCAACGAATTAAGGGCAAAGACAGAAAGAAAAGTAGAGAAGAGACTCTGCCAGTCAGCCAAGACTGCAGGATAGAAGAAGAGAACACGGTATCTGTGCAGAGTGATATATGAGAGTGAAGGTAACTTAAGAATTTATGGTTAGGGAAAAAAAGAATTTATGGTTAGAAGACACACATGTAATTATTTCCTTTTAACGTTAATTCTTGTCATAAGCACAAATCTAACATTATTTGGTGTTTTTCTACAGTGGTCATTCTATGCAGGATTATTTCTCCAACATTATTCTTTGAGTATCAGAACATTGTATACTACTTTCTTCTGACAGGAAGAAAGTTACTAGAAGAAGATCTAATTCTTATTTCACTGAGGTCACAATGAGATCGAGAGAGTGTGGTTTTTCAATGTTCTCTGGTAAATGATTTTGGAGTTGAAGGCCATGGTCCTGAAATGAATTCTTTTCGGTGTGGCTTAAGCCCATGTGTGCCTCTGTCATCAGCCGAGTCAGCATCTCACCAATGCGACAATAAAATAAGAACACAAACTTTCCAGTATGGCATAGAGTACATCCTTTGTATCAGATTAGATGATGTGTCTGTAAACATAATTTTTTTTTTTAAAAAAAGAATATGTTCCTACTTTAGAATGTTATTTTTGTTTGTTTTATGGCACAAATAGATATTCAGGCACAAATTAAATGTTTTGAGAGTTGATATGCCTTAAATAGGATGTAGGTATTATACTAGTGTGAATAATCATCAATGGTTGGCTGTGCTTTTTGGAATTTTATGTTAGTATCACTTCACTTAAGCAACACAGAAAGAAAATTTGAATACCTAACAACCAGACTGCTTCCTAAATTAAAGGCCATTTTATCCTACACCACTGACTCCTACCTGATTAGATCGTACCTCTTATCTTCGCCTTTTATTACTGCACATAAAACGGCCTTTCAATTAGTGGAGATGGTTTCATGTTGATTTGTTCCTTTTAATCATTCTGAATGTAGATCCATTTGAGCATAAATCAGGCCCACACAAATGTGAAGTAAGGATTGTGTATGTTTTGGAATGTTTAGGGACAGACAAGAGGGTTTTATAGGAGATATTGGAAAACAATCTTTCCAATCTTTTCTCTTTATTACCTCTTTAAACTAGCTCTGTAGATGTATTCTGCCCTGCCCCTTGAAAAAAATCCCAGAGAGGCTCCATAGCTTCTTTGGTCTCTCATTTACTAAATATCATGTTATTCACTTTCATTATCCAAATAGTTTCTATGTGTTAATAATATATCCTGTCTGAGAAAGAACGAAAACTCTGAATTTCTGGGTTGCTGGTTCATAGCGTGCTGTTGTTTTTGCTGTTGTTAGGTACCACCGAGTCAAGTACGACACATAGCAACCCTATGAACAACAGATCCGAACCTTACCTTGTCCCGTGCAGTCTTCACCGTGTCTGATGAGCCCGAGTCATCCTCCAGGTCTGGAGCTGAACTCACACTCTGTGGTTCAATCTCCCACCACACAGTTGTTACGTGCTGTCAAGTCAGAACTGACTCACAGCTGACCGTCCAGCAGGTTTTCAGAGGCTGGAAATCACACAGTTGGAGCCCATTGTTACAGTCCCTGGGCTCAATACATCTTCTTAATGCTCTTCCTCTTACTGATCCTTCTTCACCTTTCTAAGCATGATGGCTTTTTCTTAGGACTGGCCTCTCCTAATGACATGCTCAAAGTATGTCAGATGAAGCTTTGCTCTCCTCACCTCTAAAGGTCACCTGCATTGCACTTTCATGGCGTGAACACACAAAAATAAATTCCAGACATATGAGACTTAACTGGTAAGAAGAAAAGTTAAAAAACAAGAACAAAACAAAAGAACAAGTGTGTTCATACAGTCAGCTGAATGTCATAGATTAAACACCAACAACCAGGTCCTTAATAACTCATTCTTTTATTTCACCATCTAGAATTGTTGGAGGAGGCAGGAACTACCTACATGGAATTTCCCAGTCTCTCTTGTCTCCAGGTAAAACATCTATAATTGACTTCTCTTCCAGACTATCCTCCACTCTCCCTTTTCTCAACAGCTGGTTGCATGACAAATCTTAGGAAAAATTATATGTTGAATCTATATAATGAATATATAGATGATTGCTACAAAATTTTTCAAAGTGTTTATTTGTTTTTCTTAATACCATATTCCAAAAAATTGGAGTCACTAGAGAAAGAAGAAAGGAAAATCTGGTGGCCTAGCGGTAAGGAGTCATGTGGTTAACTCAAAGGCATGTAGTTTAAATCCACCTGCTCCTCCATGGAAGAAAGATGGACAATCTCCTATGTGATTATCTGCCTCTGAAATCCCTCTGAAGGGTCATCTGTGGATTGGATCCACCTTGATACTACACAGCAACAACAAGGGAAAGGAAACAACCTCACTAACCTGGAAATGGCTCAGGTAGATGATCGGTCTCCTGCTGTGAGGCACCCTGTAGAGGGACCCCATGAGTCAGAACCAAGAGAACAACAGAGAGTAAGTGAATGAGTCAAGCTGAAGCTGTGCACAATCTGTGGCAGAGATTCTACATTCAGATATTATCACCTAGGCTTTTTGCATCCTTTTAAAAAATAGCCTTTTAATTGTGAACTTAGTGAAGATTTATAGAACAGATCAATTTTCCATGCAACAATCCAAGTATGTTTTGTTTCATGTCATGTATTATAATCTCCACAATGTAACATTAGTCATCCCACTTCACCTTTATATTTCCTGTTTCCATTCCTCTTTTCTTAACCCTTTTTGCCTTCTGAACTTGTCCTTAGGCAAATTCTGCTCTTTGAAGTTGAGTGTTTGGTTATTCTAAGGAATATGGCAGATGGATTCAAACTGCTTACCTTTGAATTGGCAGCACAACTCCTTGCCAGTAGGCTACCAGAGACCCTTAAATAGACCCCTATATAGACCTGTGTACAAAGGTATTTAGGGAGCACTTGTGGCATAGTTAGTTAGTAATATAAATTTATGTAGCCAACACAAAGGCATGCTGTTCTAATTCAACAGCTGGTCCTGCTGGAGAAATATGGGAAATTGCCTCCTGTGTGATTTATCGTCTCTGAGTTGGTTGTCACTTGACAGCACATCAGAACAATGGTTTGGTTGAAAATTGAACCACAGAAAGTGAGTTCAGTTCCAGACATAGAGGATGTTTCAGGCTCATAATTTTCTGGATACATCATTGTTTTTCCACAGCTAAAAGCAAGATTCAGATTAGTGACTTATAGGTTGAGATTAATAAAGGAAGGAGATTTCACACAATAGAGGCCCATCAGCCATCAAAAATGAGAGAACAAGTGCAAAAGAATTAACAAACAAAAATCTTCAGCAAAATGAAAAAGTGAAAAATAAGCTTTGATATTAATCATGGAGCACCTCTCTGTCTCTTCTTACCTGAAAGAAGTTTAGTATTTAGATAGATTTGACAGAGTTTCATGTTAGTCACAAATGATTCATCCATGCAGATATGGTTTCTGCAAGTACAGAGACACTTGAAGGTATTTGAATCTTTGTCTTGGGGGTAAAAAAAAAACAGAAAGAAAAAACCTCTTCAAAATTGAAGCTCACGAATAGTATCAGTCTAGTGAGTTTTCTAGACCACCACAGCTTTTTGTCTTACTAATTGTCTCTGTCAAATTACCTTTACTCCTTTCTCCAGAAATTGGAATCATTTCTCGTGCCTAGTTTCAGAGATGTTTTCGGCTCTCCTCCATTTTCAGCCCTCTGAAGGTATTTGGTTTTATCCGTAAGCCTCTGGTGTTATTACTTTCGTTCCTTAATGAGCTTGAGCATTATCTATTCCCCAGATCTTTCTTATAATGCTTTCTTCAGTCTCTCTTTGAGAATCATTTTATGAATGCTGGCCCACCATCATGGAAAACAGATTAAATAAGAAGCATCATTCCTGCAAATTGAATATCAGCTGCACCTCACACTTCCCACAATCTCTAAGTCAATTAAGCTCTTAGCTCTTCAACATCTTACCCAGACACAGGTCAGCTTGCTGTCTCACAGCTAGTAAACTAACCTACTCTCACACGAGGGGGCGGGGCGGGAGCATTATCTGGAATCTCACAGTCATTCAGAAAACATGCTTGGAAAAAATTTGCAGGTATATCTAAAAATGTAGAACATGTCTTTATCATCATTAGATAGAAAATTTGTTCAGGCTTGATATTTCTGAATGTCTTTGTCAAAGGTAGAACTTTCTCAATGTTTCAGAATCTATTTTGCAATTTGAGAAATTTCCTTTCTAGATTGCTCTAACTTAAGCTAAAGGAGTTCTCATGACGCAGTCCGTAGTTTATCGAGCTTTTAACCAAGAGGTGACATGTCTCACATGGTTCATGTCCACCAGTGGCTCTGAGGAAGGAAATCAGACATTTTCTTCTCTCGCAACCCTGCTTGCTGAAATTGAAGAGGACCTGAAGCACCTGCTGCAGAGGGTCAAGGACTGCAGCCTCCAATATGGATTGAGGCTCAATGTCAAGAAGACAAAGATTCTCACCACTGGACCAATTGGCAGCATCAGGATGGATGGTGAAGAGATTGAGATTGTACACAGCTTTAGTTTGCTTGGCTCTGTAGTCAACAGTCTTGGCAACAGCAGCCAGGAAATTAAAAGGCGCATTGCCATGGGAAAGTCTGCTGTTAGGGACCTCTCCAAAGTACTGAAGAGCAATGGTGTCTCTCTGGAGACTAAGGTGCGTCTGATACAGGCCATGGTCTTCGCAATCACTTGTTACGCATCAGAGAGTTGGACAATGACCAAGGAGGATAGAAGGAGAATTGATGCCTCTGAGCTGTGGTGCTGGAGAAGAGTATTGAGAATACCATGGACTGCTAGGAAAACAAACAGATTCGTCCTGGAAAGGGTTAAACCGGGTAGCTCCTTGGAGGCAAGGATTCTGAGGCTCCATCTAACATACTTTGGACATGTTGTGAGGAGAAACCGGTCCTTGGAGAAGGACATCATGCTTGGGAGGGTGGAGGGACAGCGCAGGAGGGGAAGGCCCTCTATGAGATGGATTGATTCAGTGACTGGGGTAATTGGGATGGGTGTGTCAGAGGCAGTGCGCTTGGCACAGGACAGAGCGGAGTTTCGGGCTGTTATACATAGGGTCGCTATGAGTCGCAAGCGACTCGATGGCACATAACAACAACAACAACAACAATGCAAACTATAGCCTTAGAATCCTGTCAGAGGGTCATTGTGTGTCAGAGTTGACTCCATGGCAATAAATTGGGAATTTTTTCTAAAAGCTTCCTGAAGTCTTTCAATCCAGGTAAACAAAAATGAAGGGAAGATTAATTAAAACAGATCGGTAATCTGCTATTTCTACTTATTTAAAAAAATCATTATTTAAGTGAAAATTTACAAAGCGTATTGCTTTTACAATCTGTAATTCAAGCACATTTCATTCTGTGATGTTACTTACAATACTCAGAGTATCTGATTGTCCATCATTCTAGATTGTCTTTCCCCTCAGACATAGTGTTAGCTATTGCTGTTATGCGTCATTGAGCTGGAACCAGCTCCTAGCTGACTCTTTAGTGAGTTTTCAGAGGCAGTAAATTGCATAGGAGGCTATTGCTCATCTTTCTCCTGAGGAGAAACTGGTGGATTTGAATCACCTGCCTTTGGGTTGACAGTGCAACTGCTTTGCCACTAAGCCACTAATGCTCCTTTAGGATTTGTTTCACCCGTATTATTTCACTCATGTTGTTGCTGTTTTGTTGTCATATACCATCGATTCTGAGTTGACTCTTAGCTGACTGTCCAGTGAGCTTCCAGAGGCAGTTACATGAGAGGAGATTGTCCATCTTTTTCCCATGGATGAGCTGGTGGATTTGAATTTTTTGCATTGGCGGCACAAGTCTTTACCACTAAACCACCAGAGAATAAGTATTTATTATCCATTAATTCATTTTCTATTGCTTCTTTCCCCTCCCTGGTAATTTACTAGCATTATTTTCTCTGTATGTAAACCTTTTTCTAACTTTTTTTTAATAGTTATCGTTTTTAATATGTGTCCTTTTTTGATCAATTTATTTCACTCAGCATAATGCATGTTATGTCGTGGTTCATAAATCCTTCATTGTTTTTCACTGTTGCAGAGCACTCCATTTTGTGAATATACTATAGTTTCTCTATTCATTAAGGGGCGGTTGGGTTGTTTCCAACTCTTTGCTCTTGTAAATAATACTGCAATAAACATGTATATACACATATTCTTTTTCTGCAATCTGATTTTAAAGAAATCTTTCTACCTATCTCTTTAGTTAGTTTACTTTGCTCTTGCTTTTTGACTAATAACTTCCTCATCAGGCCTCCCATCCTGAATTTTTCAGATTCAGAAAAACTGAAAACATCCACCAGATATCCAGACAGTTGATCTACATAATTGTTAAACAGAGTTTTAAAATATCTAGACAGCTGTTATTTAATTTGATCTGCATACTTATCAGAATTATCAAGTCAACATCTATTCATTTAGACACACATGTTTTGTGAAAAGATATTTTTTCTGTGTATGTCAAATACTTTCCAATGAATCCCTTTTAGGGAGATACTTTCCAATGAATCCCTTCAGAGGACTATGTGTGCCAATGTTCTAATAGACATTTTAGAACAAGTTAGACCTTAAACTAATTTTTCTGGTTTTCCTCAGGAAACTAGATTTTGCATAAAACAATTGTTATCTTTCCTAATTTACAGGCATACCTTCCCAATACTGCCACTGAGTTGATTCTGACTTAATAACTCTGTAGCATAAGCTCTACAGTTTAAACAGTAGCAATGTTTCCAATTTGCTCAATGACATTAAATCAAAACAGCCATTAGAAAAGGTAACAATTCTTTTTAACCTGTTGTTCTTTAATATTGCATTGTTGTTGTGTACCATCAAGTTGCAACTGACCTTCCAATGGCTTTTCAGAGGCAGTGAATCACACAGTTTTGCCATCTTTCTCCCGTGGAGTTGACGTTTAAGTTGGTAGTGTAGTTTCTTATCTGTAGAACACCAGAGCTCCAGTTCTAATCTGCCAGATGCTCTGCAGAAGGAGAAAGGTTGTCCATCTCCTCCTGTAAAGATTACACTTACTCAGTATTTGAGATTAATAAATAGCACAACTTATATGGAATACACCACTGAAACAGTAGTGGGATATGATATATAATCCTCCATACAGAAGGATTCTGAAAGGAGAAGCAATACTTCACATGTTTCCTGAGCTAATTTCTATCAGTTTCTCAGATGGAAGCATTCTTTACTATCTTTCACAACTGGCTATTTCCTAATATATCACCTTTGTTCTGAAAATTTTCATCTGCCAGTTTCTCTAACCAGAATTTTTCATCTGATTTTTACCTGGCAATTTCCTACTTATTTATTAGAAATTATAAAATCTATAAAAATCCTTTTAACATCAAGAATTTATGAGTAATATTTATGGTTACTTTTGTTTGGAAGTTTCTGGTAAATGCATCACCTTCTTTCATCATTGTTACTGCAGTCACAGCTGCTTTATCTCAGAGAGTTCTGAAGCTCATGTCTTTTCCACAATCTCCAAGGTTGAAGGTTCGAGTTTGGACACAATCCCATCTTTCTTTTATTTTGAGGTTGTATGAGCCAATTAAACAGAAGACTGACAGAAAGCTTCCTGGCATTGCTTTCTCTGTAAAGGACAGACAATTTTTCTTCTTGAGTTCTCTTGATATGGATTTTACTTGTTAACCCCTTACTATACCTCTCTAAGCAGATTTCCCATCATGGAATGTTGGCTGAGTACAAACGAGATCATTACATAAGTAATGCATTATATAGGGTGTCATGTGCTGTATTACAGGTAGCCTTTAATTTGTGATCATGTCCTGCTAAGTAAATATTTTTTGGTTGTCATTCATTATTGCCTTTATTACCAAGATCATTATCCATCTAATCTGTAAACATCTAAGTTGAACAAGTGAAATGATACTATCAGCAAATTATGTTCTACAACACTGTGATACAAATGATAGACAAAATTGAAAAAAAAACAACAAACCACACCAGGCGACTGTTGTTGTTGTTGTTTGCCTTCAAGTTGAGCATGACTCATAGCGACCCTGTGAACAAAAGGCTTGAAGCCCCTCTACAGCTATTGACATTTATCAAAGTTCATAGGGTTTCCAGAGGCATGTTATTTAGGAAGTGGTTGCCACTCCTGCTTCTGCATAGGTGTAGTTCCTCTTAACTCAAATATGTCCATAATTACAGATTACCTTGTACTCTCTCCTCTCAACTCCAGCCGTTCATTGGCCCACTAGATAAAGCCCAAGAGCCCGTGCCAGAGCAGCTCTGGTGGCAGAGTCTACAATGAGCTTTGCTGCTATCCAACATGCTTTGTATCCAAGGAGTGTGGAATCTACCAGCGGCTCCACAGGAGAAAGATGGACAGTCTCCTATTATTAAGATTTACAGCTTCAGTAACTCAGTGAAAGGTCTTGATGAGTTGCAACCAACTTAATGTCAGTGAGGATGTTTTAGGGAGCTCTTGCCCAGAGCCATGCCTTCTTACTCACCTACCTGTGTCCCATCCATGGCACAGTCTGCCAGAATCATGACTTGAGGTCTTCAAAATGATTATGCATAATTAATAAACAAAACAAAAATTCTTTTCCTTTTTTTTTAAAAAAAAAACCCTTCATGGGTCTATAGATGTATTTGTAGTCCTTTGTTACCTGAAAAGATATTTATGCAACATGTTGCTGTTGCTGTTAGGTGCTGTCAAGCCAACTGCAGCTCTTAGCAACCTAATGACTAACAGATCTGAGCCTTGCCCTAGCTTGAATCATCTTGCACCATCTTCAGGATATCTGCAATGCCCCAGCCTATTGTTACAGTCACCGGAACAGCCTTTTTCTTTGAGGGTCATCCTCTCTTTTGTGGACCTTCTGCCTTTCCCAGCATGAGGTGTTTCTCCAAGGATTGGCTCCTTCTGGTAACATGCCTGAAGAATGCCTTTAAGGAGCACTCTAGTCACACTTCCTCCAAGGCATATTCAATGACAATTATTTTTCTGTTGTCTTTATTCATTGTTCAACTTTCAGAAGAATGAAAAACAATTGAAAATCCCATGCATACTTGTATTTTCCCCAAATATTTTCCAGAATTTGTGCCTTGAAAAAAAGTTGGGCATTCTTCACTGGGCAAGCTCAGAAGTGTCGATGTCTTCTTTATGGAGCCCTGGCCACATAGTAAATGACATGTCAGGCTGCTTCTCAGGCTACTAAGTATAAGGTTAGCAGTTCTAATTCACCAGCCACTCTGAGGGAGAAAAAGAGGCAATGTCCTCCTCTAAAGATCTGTAGCCTCAGAAATAGACAGAGGGTCACTATGACTCAAAACCAGAGGGTCACTATGACTCAAAACCAAACCAAGTGCACTAACCTATGCCTCTCCTTTACACTGAATTTCCTCCTAGCATGATCTTTACATGGAGACTGGAGAATATTATTTGACTTATTCCTTCTCCTTTATTTTTCAAAGACCTCTCCTCAAACCTATACCCTTGACCAGTATAAAAATGGAAATAAAAAGGCTGGCAAGTCAGAGTTCTATAGATATAATTATGACTCTAAGAACTGGGATGAAAAAAGGGAATCTGCTGTGTGGAGACAAAATTATTAGAAAATGCCTGCTCTCAAGTATATTCAAATCTGACAAGTAAAATGGCTTTCAATCCCCCCCAGACCTTAATGAGCTAGTCCCCATAACTGATTACAAGCCAGTCTTACTAAGGGATGTAATTAAAGTCTCAGATGTTTCGATTTTCACAAACTAGAAGTTGGTCCTCCCTTGGTGCCTTTTATCCATGCTCAGAGTTCTTTGCAATTATTAGCTCATTAGTCCTAGTGGATTTTTTAAATTTAATTGTAAATTAGTGGACCCTACAGAGTTAAATATAAAACAAACAGAATGCTAATGGTCCATTTAATGAATATATGTACCAAATGGCTCTATGTTTATCTCAACATATAGATTAATAACATCAGAAGTGACTTCAACCCTTTCGTAAAGCTCCGCTTCATGCTCCTCACACATAGCACACAGATTTTGTTTCCACCTGAAAGCGACTTTTCTCTGAGATACATGCGTGTAACTGAGTGTATGTGGACCCATGCATATGTGTACCTGTACCTTATCTGTATGTAGTGGTGGTGGTATTATCCTAATCATTTGAGAGTTTACCTTTCTGCAGAATTTCTACATACGTTCAGGCTACTGCTTTGTTATATTTATGCAGCACAATCTCTCTTATATACCATAAGCAGACAATAGGAGATTTTGATCAAAGTCTCTAATTCATGAAAAAAAAAAACCCTTTCATTTCCAGAGATCCTGCATTCTCTATGTTTCTCCTTAAGACCTTCAACTTGAGGAGACTCTCAGTTACTATGCTTTTGCCATTTTCAGTGTTTTAAGGGGCTCTGTAGAGTATTTGGCTTTGGCCAAAAGCATGCATCAGGTGTAGTTGAAAGGCTAAAACAAACAAACAAATAAACAAACAAACATTTAAGATAAGTAAAAAGGAAGACTGTACCACGATGTCCTAAAATTTGAATGACAATAAAGAATGATGTAATTGACAGCTGGCATGTGTTCTTATCAGCTCAGCTCTTCAGTCATCTTCCAATTTCAGTTTGCCCCGAGAATGACCCTTCCACTCACCATGTTCCAGTACAGTTATTTTATTCCTCCTGCTGAGGAATAAAATCCCTAGTGCCTGTGACGAGGACACAGTTAGAACATTGCTTTTTGCCTGGCCAAAAAGATTGGTCCACTATAAATGCATGAATCAATCAGACCCAATGGCATGTAATAAAAATTATATTGTGAATCCTCAGAAATAATCTCAGCTTTTTGCTTTACTGGACAAGAGAATGCAGGGAGCAAAGCTATCACAATCATCTCTCAATCACGGAGTGGGGTTGAGGGTCTGCTCAAACCAAATTGAACACTGTGGAAGCAGAGCCAAGAGTTAAAGATGAAAATGACGAAGAGAATAAGTCTGGATATAACCATGTCTGAAGTTAAATACTCCCTTAATTGTTCAGTTTTATGAGTTAAAATATTATCTCTTTCCATAAGCTTAAGTACAACTTTCTGCCGTGTGCCACAGAAAGACCCATAATTAACATGATTAAAGAGGATTAGAGATAGTCTATGAGAACTTCAGCAAAGGGGTGGGGGGAATGTTGTGGAATTATTAATCATTTCCTGCCTTATTTTAGATCAACCTTGAGTTGATGTGCTCCTGCACGGTAATATATAATACTTCAAAAGCACAAAAGAATCTAATCATTCTATTTTCTGAAAAACTGAATCCTTTAGCAAACAAGGGAATTAAGACCTGAGAAGACAATCTTTGACTAATGAGAAAAAAGCTGCTGATTGAATACTTTTCCCTGCTGTTTTTCCTGAGAACAGTTTTGAGGCATGTTCTTCATCATATCCTAGCATAATATCCCTGTTACTCATGCTATTGTTGTTATGTGCCACTGAGTCATAACTGACTCAGATCTGATCCTCCAGCAGGTTTTCAGAGGCCCTAAATGGCGCAGGAGGATATTGTCCCGTCCTTCTGCCATGGAGCAGTTGGTGGATTCTAACCACTTACCTTTGGATTGGCAGCACAGCTCCTTTCCACTAAACCACCATAGTAGTCGCCAGCCCAAGAGTACTTCTATAGACTTTCCTTTTTACTCTGTTCCATGTTCTATGCCCTAAATAAAATCATCTGCACAGAAACCCTCGTCCCAGATTTCTATTCCTCCGAGGAACCTAAGCTGCCACAGTGACCTCTGGTGTTTTCTCTATTTTACAACCAGATTCCAACTGTGGTTCAGAGAATTGCTTACCACCATTTATAATAGGCCCGTAGAGTTCATCACAATAGAAGACAGATAGAAGTTTCAGATGTGTGAGAAGCAACTGGTCATAAATTAAAGCTGGCAACTCAGAATATCAAGCCTTGTGATTTGGCTTGTGTTTAATATTTTTACTGCTTTGAGTTTCCCCCCTATAATTTGTATGGCCTGAGCAGAAACTATTGGGCTTTAACTGATCTCAGTAACTATGGATTACTGTTGTTGTCATGTGCGGTTGAATCTTCTGTGATTCATACAGACCCTACGTACAATAGCTCTAAAGTGTGCCCTGTCCTGAGCCAGACTCACTGACTCTGACACACCTACCCCTATAGGCCCAGTTACTGTATCAATCTGTCTCATCTGGGGTCTTCCTCTCCTGCTCTGTCCCTCAACCCTTCTGAACACACTAACACTCCTGGCCACGTATCCAAGTTACATGAGAAGGAGCTTCAAAATCCTAGCCTTCAAGGAGAAACTTGGTGTCACCCTTTCCAAGAAAGATCTATTTGTTTTCTTGGTGGTCCGTGGTTAGGTCCACAGCTCAAAGACATCTATTCTCTTTTCTGTAATCTTTAGTCCAGCTCTCTGATGTATAGTAAGTAATTGCAAAGACCATGGCCTAGATCAGGAGCACCTTAGTCTCTAAACTGACATTGTTGCTTTTTCAGTACTCTGAAGAGGTCCCTGAGAGCAGATTTTCCTAATGCAATTAGTCTTTTGATTTCCTGACTGTTGGTGCCAAGAGCATTGATAGTGGACCTGAGCAAGCTGTAACTGTTATCATCCTCAATCTCTTCTCCATCCATCATGGTGCTGCCAATTGCTGTGGATGAGGGGGGAAATCAAATCAATATTGTCTACTAGACTTCCCATTGTGAATTCTGTTTATCCTTTGTGAACTCTGTACTAAGTCAGAACCATCTAAACTTACCTTCTAAAGTAGATAACAGGCTCAATTCTTATGTACATTTGTTTCTTGAGTATGTGAAAAAAATTGAGTGGGAAGAGAAAATGATACCAAGAAATAATTAACTAACTAAAATATTTTATTCCCAAACCTAGTAATTTTTACCAGAAAAAAAGGCTTTCTTAAAGAAAACTTGCTCCTAAATTCTACCTCACAAAGCTATGACTCCATAGATCTAGCCAGAGACCCTAGAATTGGTGTTCCTTCAAAGCATCCTGGGAGTTTTCAGCAAATGGCGAAGTTTTGGAAGCACTGATCTAGATAATTCATGTTGTTAGTACCTTCAGGAGAAATTTTTATTTAACCCCATAAATTTTATCTCCTCAGGCTGTGAGTTCAGGTGTATTTAATATAATATTTCCTTGTTTTCAAGGGATAAAAAAAAAATCTTAACTCTGTGATCTATAAATAGAGGTTTGAAATTTTAAAACTAAGAGCTCTCATTATGTATGTTTTGTTTTTTAGGAAAATTAACTCTAAAGATTATTTTAATGCACTCGAATATATAGACATCTGTGGGCATAAGGGAAAAGAAATATCTCCAGGTATTGTTGCATATAATAGAAGGTGTATGCAGTTAATTATAAATACTTTATCAACTAATTAGAATTAATTAACTGCACAATTAAGATTTTGAGTGACAAAGGTAATTAAGTTGACTCTCTTCTTCAAATATGCATGTATTGAATGTGTTCATTAGCTACTTGCAACAATCCTACTAGACTTTCATAAATAGGTTAAGTTTTTTCCCCCAGAAATTGCTGTAAGAAATTATTATCCTTGTTTTCAAGTGATTTTGCATTTGCATAAGCTCAAGCTCTCATTGCCTTGGAGTTTGAATTGACTCACAGCTGACCCACCAGGGAAGTTTGTTGTTGTTATTTTCTGTCAAGACTGTAAATCAAAGAGGAGGAAATTGTCCACTGGTGGATTCAAATCACAAGAAAAGTATGGCCTTTGAGTTAATGAATAAAAGGTTCAAAATCATGCCTTAGTAAGAACTGATGTTTTCATCTTTGCTTCTACTTTTATAAAAAAAATGTAGTGTTACTAAAAGGTAGTGGAGAATTACTTATTGCTCTTTCTCTGAATATATTGTCAAAGCAGAATCACACCAGAAATAGGATGCAAACTGAAAATTACAGTACATGAGTTTCAGCTTCAGCTATGTCTATGTGGCCCTGGTGGCATAGGACATAAGGTACTGGGATGCTAACTGACAAGTTGGCAGTTCAAATCTACTTGCTCTTTCACAAAAAGGAGTTAAGCAGTCTCCTCCAGCAAGGATTTACAGCTTTAGAAGCCCAATGGAGGGTCACTTCAAGTTAAAACCAATCAACAGCAGTACAGCAGTATGTTTGATTTTTTTTTTAA